>NW_020799116.1:7544090-7576535 GCF_003259725.1 Athene cunicularia
CATAAAATCCAAGATGCTCTAACCCTGTGCAGCATTCACCTGAGCTGGCTTTCCGGTGATTAATCTGGGGCAGGTGATTATCAGAGAGCAGCCACCTTTCCTTTCACATTAGCTGCAAATCTACAGAATTTCTATCTCCATTAACGGACGCGGGGCTAATGGACTTCTCTGCTACGGAGTTTCATTGTGTCTCTGCCCCTCCAGCTGCATCTTTCATTGATTGCACCCTCCATGCTCTTTAAAGAAACCTCTGGGGACTCCTTGCTTCCCGCTCAGAGGGATGAAAAGGCTCAAGCTGGGCAAGGGGCACTGTCGGGGTTTAATCTTGATCTCTGCTTATCAGATCTTCTCAGGTGCTAGCCACAAAAGGCTGTGGCAGCTCTATGTCTTTCTTAACTCCATCTGTAATATTGTCTTCTGCTGTTGAGGTTTTTCACCTTGAGCAAACATATCATTCAAGAAAATGGCGTGCAAATGTGGATTGCTTTGTAGGTTTTCCTCCCATTTTCAGGAAAAATCTATGAATTTTTTTTACCCCAAACTCTACTTGGTATTTACATATTGATTGTTAGAAACTTCTGTGATATGTAGTTGTAATCAGGACATAGGACTCTGCCTGGGATGTCTAAAAGTCACACGAATTCAAAGAAGTAAGGAAACAGCAGTCAGCAGATTGTGCACCAACATCTTTCCTGCTTTGGTCTTGTGGAAAGACTCCTGAAGGTGGAGAGAGAGATGTTTGTTTGGAAAGAAGGGGATAGGTACTGCCAAATTATGGAATTAAATTCTAAGTAACCAGGTTGGCCAAATTATCTGTACTTAATGCCTGAAAGTTACTTCTGAATTCAAGGTGTATTTGCTTGTTGGCAGCTCTCGGTGGAGATACCCTTTCTCAGCATTAATGCTACTGATAGCAGCACTTGAGTGGTGTCAGCTCAAGTGATATTTCTCTTTCCTTCACCTGACAGAGACTGAACAGGCCCTGAATTCCTGGATTTAGCTGTGTGAAAGCATCAGGTATTTAGGAAGGAAAAGGAAGATGGATGTAGGAACCAAAACCACTACAGAATCAGCATGGTGTAATTTAAAGATCCGTTCATACAGGGTTGGAGCCTGCCCATAGCAGATCTGTCTAGTCCAGGCTGAGCCACGACACAAGTTTGAAGGAACACTAGAAAAAGACGAGGCTGAAGCTTGGGCTTAGCTCTACTATTGCGTTGCTTAGCTACAGATATACATGACTAAAAACATTCTACTATGAATTGGACTTGGTCAGTTTTTTACAAGGACACCAAGTTATATAATTTTGGAAATATAGATGGCTCGATTACAGAAAAGTAGATGGAGACACCTATTGAGAGAGCAGGTAACAGCACCAGCAAGACTTGCTGTACTCTTTGTTTTATTTACAATGCAAGGTAATTTTAAAAAAAAAAATTTGTATGTCTTATTCCCATACAGAGTATTACTGCAAATACCATGGCTGACACTGAAGAGCTGATAAAGTCCTTGAAGTGTTTCTTTGAATTTTTAATCTATGTGTGTAGTTTAAAAATTAAAACATCACAAGATTACTTATTTCTTCTGAATAAACCACCGAACTGTGTTTTAATGTGAAATTTCAGTTCTAGTTCCAAGCGATTTAGTAGAAGTTTTACCAGTGGAAGGATTCAGAGTTGAGCTCACTGATTGCAGACTCACGCTTCTGGTAGGCGCAGTGATCTCAGAGAAAGTCTCCTGGCTGTCAGTGTGACACCTATAGTAGTACAACTACCTTTCTTGCTGAAGTGTGTTTCATCTAAACTGTATCATTTAGCAAATAAAAAAACATTAAGTAAGATACAGTAGATGGATGCTGAAATTGGCCTATTAAAGATGCTTTAACAAGTGGTATAATGAAATTACCTGTAGCTGAGATACTAAGCTTAATATGATTCAGAATAGATAAAGTAAATAGTGACTAAGAGTAAAAGCACTTTATAGGAGATAATTATCATTTAAGTAAGGTACTTTGCAGATGTGAGGAATTTCTGCAATATACTTCTCTTTCTGCTAGCATTAAAGGTAGTTTTCTCTCAGTAGTGACTCAATGTGGAGCAATTTGTTTCATAACTTGGGAGCTTAAAATGCAGTTTGGAGGTTTGTTAAAATGTCTCAGACACTTCATTTTGTGATGCTTTGAACTAGGCTGTGAATTATTTTCCCCTGAGTCTTTATTAACTAACAACCACAAGTCCCCCACATCTTCCAATGCAAACTCCTGTGAGTAGGAGCTTTTCTTGTTGTGTGCGCAATATTTTCATATGCTGCATTAAGCTGTGCTTTGCAGACAGATACTCTAGTAAAATTCTGGCTGACTAATAAACTGTATGATTTAAGGTCAGATTTCAAGTCCAGGTTGGAGCAATCTCTTTTTTGATTACATATAATAGTCGGATGAGCGCACTGGGTCTGGCTGGGTTATAAATACGTGTCCGTGTTATAAACATGTATCTGTTCCCACTGTGTTATAAGTATGATCTCAATTGTAACCTCACTTTGATAGCTCTTTCAGAAACATGGAGACCATTGTCAATTCTCTATGAGTCAGGTTTTGATCTCCAGAATCAAATTTATTCTGATTTTGCCAATTTTTCCTGTGATGTGTGTTCAGATCAATGTCTCTGAAGTTATCCTTGTGTATTAGTGACCCATTGAGTTTATCTGTAGATAATAGTCAACTAAAGGTTAAGAGAAGGGCTGTGTCTGGATCATACAGGGTCAAGATCCAAAGCCTAGCCTAATCCACAGCCAAATGAAGTGAAAGAGATGCCTCATGAGCTCTTCACAGCCCTCTGAAGTCATCATTTTCTCCTGGGTAGAGGGTCTACTCCTGGGTAGGGCTTCTGGCAGGACAAGCTTCCCCAGATGATGTGGAAGGGGTTGACACATAAATTATTTTACCTGCTTCAGATGTGTTCTGAGATACGAGAGTCCTGAATCACTTTTTAAGTAGGTGACTTACTTGATTAATTAGTTTTCTGCTATATGTGTTATTCATGAGCAGCTTTTCCACTTTATCACAAAGCACTTTCATTTTGCCAGACATTATTTTTGTTTAATATGCAATCTATTCAGCAACTGATTGCAATGCCCCATACAAGATTTTTATAAGTGTTGCTCTATGTTTTAGTAGTCAGTATAGTTATTGTAAGATTTAATGTACGCAGCACTTCTGAAACAAATGGCTTTTTGGTGTCCATATTATTTTATCATATCAGTAATAAGCTATTATATGAATATGGAACAAGTTTTATGTGACACAGCAGAGAAAAGGTATTAATTTCCCATACCATTACATTCTCATTTTGAATTAGCAAAGGTGTGACTGAGAACCATTTCTAAAAAAAAAAAAAACATTGTACCATCTATTGCTGTATGAGGAATGTCCTGATAAGGAGTTGCTGCCGTTATAAAGAGGATAAATGGAACTTTGCTTTTAGGTGAAAATCCTCTCTTTACGTATCTTTCTTCATTTGTGAC
Organism: Athene cunicularia; assembly: GCF_003259725.1. Lineage (NCBI taxonomy): Eukaryota > Metazoa > Chordata > Aves > Strigiformes > Strigidae > Athene > Athene cunicularia. The sequence goes on from NW_020799116.1 coordinate 7,547,613, forward strand.
ACTGCGGAGGAGAGAGGGACCATGCTGTTTAGGTACTGGCCAGGTGGCCCACAGAAGCCCTGAAGGTGGCCCTTGAACATTTGATTTTATTTCTCTCAAGCTGAATCCCATAGCAAGGTCACCCAGAGGCCTCCTCTTAACCCACTGCTTTCCCACGCAAGGGGTATAATTGTGTACCGCTGCCTGTATCACGTCTTGCCTGTGGCTTTTCACCTTGAAAGGGCTCCATGGCTTGTGCAGTGAGTGTTTCAGGTTAAGATTAGATTTAGGGTTAGGCAAATGCTTTTCAGCGATTAAGTTATTCACACGCAGAGGTTGGAGCTATCCCAAAACTCCTTGCTGAGAGGTTGAAATCAAATCTGCTGAATAAAATATTTCAGGCTAAATCCAATTGGGGGTTTGGGCTATCAGCACACAAAAGAAAACTTTTGCATTTAAATGCGAGCAGAAGGCAGCGTGAGGAGGAGGGCAGGTCTGCCCTGCTGTGCAGACTGCCCAGGTGAGCATCCCCCAGACCTCCTGCTGTGGGACAGCCAGTTTTGCTCTGCACGCGTGGGTTGATGATGTCTGCAGAGGTACTGCCCTCATACAATGTCCCCCAAACCTGCCAGTCTTCCCTCATTTTCAGTTTGCATTGCACCGTGCCTCCAGAACCAGCTGTGTCCCAGTTTGTGTTGGCACATCTGGTTTGCCTTCCACACCGTAGTACTTTGCGCTCGTCTTCAGTGAATTTCATTTTCTCGATTTTAGTCCGTTCCTCCAATTTATCAAGATTTTTCTAAGCCTGTCCCTGAGAGACTTCCCTGCCTCTTCCAGCCTCTTGTCAAGTGTGTGTTTCAGCAGTGGGCTCTCTCTTCGAATTACTCACCATGTAAAAAGTAGTACCATCACCACTGATGAAGAATGGTAATAATTTCCTTGCAGCCTGCAGAATTGTTGCACTTCTGCTCTGGAAGGCTATAATAGGGCTTAAAACTCTCCAGAAGGTGTATGATTATTTATTTAAATGTAGTGGGTTTATCGATTCCTGCGGAATCCGATTGATTTCATCCCTGTTAAAACCCAGGTGACTAAAGAATGTAGCCTCTTTGATAAATTAATAATTGAACGTAATGAATTATTAATCTTGGCTCTTGTTCTGCCTTTGGTGACACAAAGTGCAAAGACCCCCATTAATTCCTCCCAACCCCATTTCATTCAATGGGCAGGTTCCACACCAAATTCAGGTCTATTATAAACCTAGCAGAGGAGTAATATTAGATATGCTGTTGGTCCATTTAGTTTTTAGACTGAACTATATATTTGCAGCATTTAAGTTATTTCAGGGTTTTTTTTAACAAACTTATCTTCTGTTTTTCAGCAGAATCTCTTGTATTCCAGAAGTGTGAGTTTCTTTACGTGCGTGCTACCGTTGGGTGTGAAGGTGTACGTTCATTCACCTCCAAATTATGGATAAAAATTAGAAGCATTCTAAAACGGTCATTAAGATTATAAATCAGATATTTATGTGGCACAAAGAGCTATGTGAAAAAAAAAAAAAAAAAGCCTGAAAATCAGGTCTTGAATATTGTGTAGGGCGGTAAGTGGAATTCATCCATGGTCCAAGAAAAATTGGTTTAAGGCAGGCTTGCCCATGTTACAGGAGAAATCAGCCAAATGCACTGCACTGCTATTCGCTTCCATTTCAACATCACTGTTTGCTCTGAAGGCCCCATTTACTGCAGCTGCACACATCACTTTTTCTCATGATCATGACTTATCTTCTTATTGACCTAATGGGGAGAACTCAATATATATTCTGGAAGATGGGATTACAGGCAGCACTGAACAAATGATCTCTCCTTCTCTTACCCTGGCCTCGAGTACCTGGTGCCTCACTGGCCTAGTGACCAGCTGCTGCTCAGTGTCATCTCCTTGCCTTAGCAAGTGGCAGCTCTTCTAAGTGTCCTTGATCTTGCGAAAGGATTTTTAAGTAGAACTACCTCATTCCTAAGATTCTCTCTTTTTTTTTTTTTTCCCCTGAATTATTTTAAACCAAGATATTCTCTAAAAGGATTTATAACTTACCATTAGAAATCCTCTTCATTGCTTTTTAGCCCTTTAGGATTTTGTCAGGATTACTAACAGGATTTTTATCGCTAGGGAAATATGGTTTCAGACATTATATCTTAAAAAAAATTAAATCTGAAGCATAGACTGTCAATGAGGCAGCCAACACATTTATATTCTTCTCCAGAATAGCTTATCTTGTAAACCAGAGGATTCTTTAGCAAGGTGTTTTAATTTTTTATGTGTCAGAATAAAGGAAATTTCTGGCTGAGGAAAACCATCTGTACGGATGACAGCTTGACCATTGTGGTTTACTATTTTGCTGACATGTATCTGCCACATAGGTTTCACCATGTTTTCACCGTGTTTTGCTGCAGCTGCATTCCTGCTCATTCTGGTCCCATACTTAAATAAATTCTTAAGTCTATCTCTGCTCAGCTATTCACTCAGGATTTGCAAGCATGCACCTGAGTAAATCAAACACCCTTGCAAGTGTTTCCCTGCGTCATCCTCCTTTTCTTCTTGTGCATAGAGGATGAGTAAAGAAGGAATTAGGGACATTAGTTCATGCTATGCTGGACCCAAGAGATATTGTAGGGTAAAAAGCACTCATGTTCTCTTCCTTGCTTATCTACAAATCTTGCAGCACTCAAGGCGTGAAAACTTGGATGGTCTTAAATACAAAAGGGAACTGTATATATGACTTTATTTGATGGCTTTTCTACGCAGGCTTCTTTGTCTTGATTTAAAGTTGTTCTAATCATCCTACCTAAAGGAAGGATGACCCGTGGGTTTTTACAGTCACAACTTACTGCATATCCATTGTGAACTCCCTGAGCGAGCAATGGAGGCAGTTCACCAGCAGTATTTATGCAAAGACCTGTTCATGACCTTGTTACATCTCCATGTCATGTCTAGTGTATCGATAGCTGGGGAACGGAGGAGTCAAATTAGGAAGGAAATGGACCTGAGAAAATGTTTCATTGCAGAGGAAAGTGTTAACCTTAGGCATGGTCTTTGGGGATTCAAGAGCTGAAATCCATGCAAAAGCAAATTTTAGTTCAGAAATGCTTCCTGATGACTAGATCCCTTTCATTGTTTGTCAAATACATTTCCTTTCTTCTCCCTCTAAAACTGCCCTCGCAGAGTGTTTTCAGTAGGCTCTTTCTGCCTCCATTGCCCCCAGTGCAAATTGTTGATCTAGAGCAGGGGAGACTGGACGTAGCAGTGTGGTTCCAGTTTGGAGCTGTAGAAGGCCCTTAAAATAGGAGGTGGCAGCTCTCTTCTCCTGAAAGTGTTTTTCCAAGTCTTGGTTTTGCCCAAGAGGTTGGATTCCATGGTGGGCCTCTGTGCTCCAGGTTCACCATGTTCTCTGGTCAAAACAATTTTCTAAATTATTGTTTTAATTGGAAAAATCCTGTGGGGTTTTTTTTTCTGCTATTTGTTTGGGGTTTGTTTGGGTTTTTTTTTTCTGATCAATAAAGAGCATAGTTAATTCGTTAAAATGCATGATATTGCAGAGGTTAGTGGGTCACATAAATCTTTTAGAGCCAATAACTCTGGGTTTTTGTTTGAAAAAGTTTATTTAAAATTGTGCGCCTGGGGACGTACTGTCAAGGTTATTTTAATTTCATATCAACTATAATTATTTAAATAACCTCTAATCTATTATGTCTTAGAAAGTCTAAAATGCAATAATAGGAATGAAATCCTGTGAGTACAACCTTTCTAGCCACTTACAGGATTACCCTTAGCAATTCTCCAGTGCTTTGGGAGGTAGGGACAGACAGAGCTTCCTGAGATATTTTTCTTTCTGATTTCTAAAAATTTTCTGGATTACTTGACAACAAGTTTGGATTAATTATTAAGAAGTGCAAAATACAGAGATTCCTGGGATTGACAGAAAATCCAATCAATAATAAGCATGATCCATCCCGATCCCAGTGCTGAGGGCTTTATCAAGGTGTGACCATATGATGTCCGTGAGCTGCATGCTCATTTTCTGTTTATAGCAGTATTTATTCTCCAGTCCATCTTAATTTTCCTGAAGAGTATGAAGAGCTTTTGCAAAAAAAAAAAAAAATGCTCACAGTAAAATACCATTAATTTTTAAACTGATGAGTACAACCCTCACAGCTGGTAGCTCTGTGCTATTTACAGGAGAAGTTATCTGTCTGATTATATATTTATAACAGGCCAGGTAGTGATTAATGTCTGGGGGGATGGAGAGGGGGCAGCTTGCCTCAGCAGGCGCTTCCATCACAGAGTCCCTCGTGCAGAATCCCTGCTCTCCCCACCTCGCCCAGCCCGGGTCACCTTTGTCCTTCTGTGAACTACATGTTCTGCTTCTGCACTGCTAAAGTATGTAAGTCAAAAATCATGCAATAGGATTAAATGCATGTGATCTTTAAAAAGATAACTTTTATTTCCATCCTTGGCTCTGACCCTTCAGGCTTTAATCAGCTTTCATCTTCAAGCTCATCTTTGAACCCACAAAGGCTCTCTTGTCAAAGGCAAGATATTGTATCTAATCACTCGATTTCAAGAGCTGGGCTTTAAAATTAAAATGCCAGATATTCAAGTTCGCTATAAGGACAGGAAAAGTCATCCTTAAAACAAAAGTTAGCAGGAGTTCATTCTCCCTTGCCGTGCCTGAGCCTGTGGTGCAGCCCCACAGCCGGAGCCAGCTCCCAGCAGCACACCCGTGATGGGCAGGCACATGGTAGCTCCTTTCTTGAGTCAAATTTCACAAATACCAAACTTGGCAGCTCGTCTCATGCACGTGGTTTGTTTTAGCAGGGGAACAAACAGTTTAATTGCTCAGATTCCAGGCCCCAACCTCAACTAACTTTAATTAATTAATTAGATATTGGCACGAGTCATCAAGCCTGTAGGTGAAGAGAGGAAAAAGCTGCTATTTTAAGGCCTTCTCTAGGACCTTCTTGTTTGCCTTTTCCAGAGGAGGGAGGTGGGGAAAGTGTTTTATCGCACTTAAAACAAGACCTGGAGTGGCTCAGGTGAAGGCGATGTGAGCAGCAGCAGGGCATGACTTTGGACTCTCCTGCTCTCACACAGGAGTTTGCGGGGCTCCTGTCACCTCAGGGAGGCTAACGTCCATGCCCAGGCTTATCTGCTTATCAGCTGAATTGACTTTTTAGAAACTAAACACACATCAAGGCAGAAGGGCTGCAGCTGGAGTGTCAGATACTGTCTCATGCAGGGGGTGGTGGTAAGGCTGTCCAGCAGAGACTGGGTTGTTACAGGCCAGGCTTAACCCCAGGTAAAGCATTGTAAGTCCCTCTAGGCTCTCTGGACAGTGAGGAGAGAAAGGTCCATCCCAAGGGCAGTTGGGGAGAGGAGGCTTAATAGGACAGAAACTCCCTCTCATGCTTACAAGTCCCTGAGCTGCCCTTCTGGGAGCAGCAGCCTCTGCAAACATTTAGATGGATGCCAAGGGGGAGGTAGAGCAGTTGCAGCAATTGCTCTCATACAGCTTGGGGTGGCTGTAAATCAGCAGGACACAGGCTTGTTTGTCTGCAGGCTCAGATTTGGGATAGAACAGCTTCCTTTGGGAAGGGAAACACAGCTTTCCTGAATAATTCATGTTTTGTCCTTAATTATTCAATAATAGGTGCCCATTCTTTGGTATTGAGATCCCAGATAAAATGCCAAGAGTGTATTATGCCTCTAAATCTCATTTTCAGGAGTAGGCCAAATTTTCAAGGTTATAAAAGCATCTTAAGATAGAGATAGCAATTTTCAAGACCAGTAATTAAGCCAGGCATCCAATTCCCTAGGAGCACAACCTCTGTAGGCATTTTGTAAATGTGTCTTTTGGCACCTAATGACCTTGGCATCTTTCTCAAGAACAGAGAACGGAGGGAGTTTGGATGACTTCCTATGGCTAAATTGCAGTGGAAGCTTTTGTTCGGTAGGAAATGCAAAAAAAAGGTCTTTTAGTATGTTTATTTTAGCTGCTCTCTAATGATACAGCAGAAAAGACAGGTCTTGTAAAAAAGCTGAAGTGACAACCAATCTTGTTATTTCGAGGGTGAAAAAATAAGTAATGCCATGTTTTTCCTGTAGTTCATTTAAAATTTTATGTCTGAGACTATGGTACCAACTTTATGTGGCATCATTAGAATACATTTGCTTAAAATAACTTTATGCTATTCATTTCTTAGAAAGTCTGAAGTGCAACTAACAAATGCTAAATCTTCTAAGCGTAGCCTTCCCAGCTGCACAACACTACTACTTGTTTTGGCAGATCCCCAGCACGGCTGGGAGTCCTCCCTCTGCTTTCTGTCCTCAAAATGTTTTCTGGATCAGAGCTTTTGACAAGTGGAGGGGGTGGGAGTGTCATGTTCAACAGCTCCAAATCATTAGGAAGAAGCTGAACTGGAGTAAATCAGCAGTCCTGCACTGACCATGGTAGTGTTATATTTGGTTTGATTAGTTGAGATCCTGACCCATTTAGGAAAAGATTAAATTCAGATGAATGTTTTTAAAGTGTTAATTGAAGGCTTTTTTACATAAACAGTCTATTTTTTAATGAAATATTGTTTGGTTTACAGATTTATACATGTGCATCTTTATAGTCAAATTAATAAATGCAACTATAACAAACTAATAGAACAATTTCAGAAATAATAGAAAGGATTTTGTGAGGCTTTGATTTCCATTAGACTGGTGTCTGAGCACCCTGCTGTTATGTCCCAGCCTGCCAGCAGGAAATCCTGTCCCCTCTCTGCCTTTTGGGGACAGGCAGGGAGTGGAGGAGCTTTTCGTATTCCCCGGGCCAGCACAGTGAGCTGGCTCAGTTGCCGGAGCATCATGGCCACGTCAGCAGGCACCAAGAGCAGAGTTAATTCTGCTGGTTGGCCTCAGCTTGGGGATCAATGCGTTGGATATTATCTATAACACAGACTTGCCCGAAGGCTCAAATCTTTATAGGTATTTAGGAACCTAAACATGCAAGTGATTTCCTGATGGGCTTCCCAAGATCACAGATGAGGACTGTGACCAGATGCTGTAACCCTTTCTAGTCCCCAGAATGAGAGCGCATTTCTGGAAATGGCAAAGTGTATCGGGCTATGTTAGGATTCTGGGAAAATAAAATCACTAAATTTTCAAAAGAGAACAAGAAGAATTCACATCACCCTGACATGAAGATAACCTGGCCCCTGCTTGAGTATGTGCTAACCATACCCCTCTCCAACTTCTGATATTGTAAACTTGCAGCTGATCACTTACGAATAAAGAACACTAATTATTTACTAAAGAACACTAATTATTCACTGAAGAACACTAATTATTTACAGAAATTATATGGTGAGTAACTGCACAACAAATATACTTGTTTAAATTCTAATCTGCTTGTGGATAATTCTCAAAGAGGAAAAATGTGATGCTTTATTTATGGCAAATTATTCACTACTGTGAAGTGATTTGCTAGTGAAATGCTGATTCTTGCCAGATATTTATAGAGCTGCGTCCAAACTTATTAAATACTTCAAGAAAGAGCTGTGAGAACATTGCATAGCGTGGTTAAGTGTTTGTGAACAAAATACTGGTAATGATTGCTTAGCAGGAAGGTTTGGCTCAAGAAAATCAGCCAATACGCTACACCAGGATTAGATTATCTTTGCATAAATTTCAGATCAGAACAACACTGTCTTGCTAACTTTAACTTGTATGTGGAAACTAGCAAGCAAAATGACAAAAATAATTGTTTGCTAGGCTCTTGCTTCAGAAGACCCTTTCACAAACATCAGGTTTTGCAATAGGTTTTTATGGTCCCCAGATAAACAACTGCAATTCCTGGTAGTTGAATTGCCCTGTGTGTTACTTGACAGTTGTCAATCACTGCTGAAATTTGCTTCTTTGTTATATGTGCTTTATAAAAAATATAGGAGACCATTCACACAACCAAAGTGGACTTCATAAGCATAATGACAATAATGTAGCAACTCTAGAGAAAAAAACCAGCTTAAGGGAAGTTTAACCTGCCTTCCAAGCCCAGATTCTGCATGGACTGGGAGTTTTCTAAGTAAGGAATTGAATCTCATTTCCTAAATCTCTAGACTGGTGGTGGAAATATAGTACAGGGAATAGAGAAGCGATTACTTCGTGTAGCTGGTTATTGCTGTTTGAATCTGAACAGGACAAAAGGAGCTGGCTTCTTAGTTTAAGTGCTTCAGCTTTGACTTAGGTCTTAATTAAGAAGGTTGTGGCTTTTGTCTCTGTTCTACTTCATACTCCTGGCGAGTTTGCTGAGGAGTCTTGCCTTGACTCAGCATTTATAATATACTTGCGTGATTCAGTTAAAATTATCAGGATGTTCAGAATTAATGCTACAGCATGTGCATTGTATGTTCTTTGTCACTAGCTAAGTCAGCAGCACTAAGGCAATAACAATATTTGTGATACCAAAGCCCTATATTCAATATTGGTGATACCATTATCAATAACAGTAACAATATTGGAGATACCAAACACCTTCAAGCGTAGAGATCCCCGGATTTCAGCTTGTGTGAATCAGTGTGTGGTAAAGCTAGGCTTTAAATACATTGACCAAACTGTTTGTGACTTTATATCTTGTAGTGAATACAAAGCTACGCTGATTTTTCCTAGCTAAAGACCGAAAACCTAGTCCCAGTGCTTTGAAATTGCTTTTCTGACTTTTTACAAGACTCCAAGGGAAAAAGCCTGAGATGAGAGGCCCAGCTTTGAAAATGCAACAGGATTCCTTTTCTGTGGTAGCTAGGGAACAGGCTTGAAAGTCAAGTTTATCCATATATGTGCATATAGATGTGCACATTTTATTCTGAACATGTATTTTGAAACTTTTAAATATATATTTATATATAAATTATATATATATATAATTATATGTTTAAAAAATCAATTCATGCTAAATCATTTATAATACTTAAACAAAGAACCAAAGTTTTCTTCCTTGCACGAGACATAACCTACATAGTGTGCCAAGCAAAACACCACTTTGTGTGCCAAAGTACTAGAGTTTTTGCTGTTTTAAGGAAGTTAAATATAACTGATTTCATAAGATGTTGTTTAATGAAAATGCTTGCTTTCTTTCACACTGGTGCTGTTTATTTTCGTCAAACCCTGGCTGGTTTGTTAAATATCACTAAATGATATTTACAAGTTCGCAATGCTCCCACGGACCAGGTGCAAAGATTTTTATGTATGTATCTATCTATATATTACCTATATATTCTTGATTATACATAATCAAAAGGAGAAATTAATGACAAATTCCCACCTACGTATTATCAGGCACGTCACTGCACAAACGTAATCTCATTTTATATTTATTTAGTTTAATGCTCAGGGAAATGGTTGAGACATTACAGCCCAAAAAACCCGAGTATCAAGTAGCTGTCTATGAAACTTTGCTGCAGATTAAGGTTTACATACATCTGTCATGGACTCATCCCTTAATTTTACCAGAAACTTCATCTCAATTCCCACATGAAGCCACAGCTGCTGGTGTTTGAATTTCCTTCTCTTGGCAGCCCCAGCCATCTGGAAGAACCCGTGTGCGTATCTCTACTGCAATAACTCTCCATTTTCAAATATCAGCCATAAATATCTTCTTCTCCTTGCCCATAACCCTTCATTTCTCACCCCATCTGCAGCCACATTTAAAGGGTATATTTTGCAATTGAACTATCTAACTGTGAATTGCTCTTTGAGATGCAAGTTGCCATATCAGGTGTGTCATATGTTTGGGTGCCTGCCCGGGGAGCACCCAAGGGAAGGACGACAGACACCAGGGAAAGGGTCCTTGGACCTGCTCATGATCCTGTTCACTTCAACCGCTGCCTGGTGGAAAGTTCAGCGCTGTGGGTCTTGTCTGTATCGCTGTAAGCTTTTTGTCACAGATAGCTTTTGCAATTATTTAGATACTTTCTTTTAGTACATTTGAAAAAAGGAAGAAAAAAAACAACAAAAAAAAAGCATTTCCAGCCAATTTCCTTGGCTGGCCTGAATTATAGAGAGCAAATAATTTTTATTTATAATTTTTCCCAAATTTCTGAGTAAAACAATTTCTCAATCTTCTTGTAAAACTGAAGATGTCAGTTTTATTGATTACAGTATGGTATCAATCAAACACTAGTCTTAAATTATTTTCAGATGCAAAATACAGTAAACATAATCAACAAGTACCTTAGTCTTTACTTCTTCAAAGAACTCTGTAGGTGTTACTAACTGGTATGTTGGCGTGGACTGCCCAGGATCTTGATACACATGTATGACTCCACATGCATTTATTTCTTGGCAAGGCTACAGTACATTATGGGATGTATATGATGGTCACTGCCAACTCAGAATACCTTAAAGCACATCATTAACCAGTCTGCAAGGTCAGAGTCAAATTTTTATGTTTCATTCTAAGGCATTTTGGATGATCCAAAAAACAAGTATCACGTTCACCACATCAGCAAAAAAAATCCTTAATTCTTGCATGAAAGTGTAGCTGCTGTATGAAACGCTGAAGATAAATTTATGATGTCAATTCTAATTCAAACCATGTTCTTGAGTTCAGTTCACCTGAGCACAGACTATTTGATTGATAGAAAAAATGTGTGATCTATCTGTCTCTAGGGTGCCATCTTTTCCCATTGTCCCTTTGAGCTCTCAGTTCTGACACAATTGAAAACAAGGGGTCAAGTTACTGCTCAAAACGGAATGATTTTATGCCACTTACTAACGCTATTTCCTTGTAAGCCAGCCAAAAAAGATCGAAGAATTTGACATGCTTTTATGCCCCTTGAAATGTGCTATTGAAGATCATATTAGCATACACATATTTGCTTCATCTCTTCCTTCTAATGTACAGCTAACATGTTCTAAAATTAGTCTGCAGCAGGTTTCTCACAGAGTAGGAATATGCTTATTTGAATGATTTCTTACCTTGATTTCTGACATAAAATATCAGAGATGTGTTTTAGATTTAGTTATGAATAGATGCAGGTTATTGATAGACAAATGATACCCCTGAGGCTTTCCCGTCCTGTTATTTTGACATTTTGCTTGTAGTTGGTGATTGTGAAAGTTGAAAATTAGCAAGATGGAATTACCTGATACAAAGAGAATACAATGAATTTTGCAGTACTCAAGTGGAACAGAAATATATCTACAACCATTTTCCTATATTTTTTTCCATAATCATTTCAGGTGGGTGTTTGTGTTTCAGAAACTGCAATTTATTCTGCCTAGCAACTTTCATCCAGAAGAAATGGACTACAAGGTATTTTATAGACTGTGGTAATTTAACTTACAGTGGTAAAATAGGCACAACATGGCAAACAGACCTAACTGGCAGAGCGATTAATTCATGCTGATCATTAAGCACCTCAGTAGTCCCATGATGAAATCCGCTTTGAGACTGCTGACAGGCCATCTTAATGTTAATCACATGCTTACAACCTTTGCTGTATCAAGGACTTAATTTACCAACACTTGAACAGGATGCAGGAAAAGGAGAAAATAGGGAAGACGGTAAGAAATAGTTTCCAGATAGAAAGCACTACACTTCAATGGTTACTGAAATGGTCTTACTGACACTTGACTATGCCAAGATGTTATATCCCACAAAACTAAAAAAAAAGGTAGAACAGCTGAACTAGGGAAAGGCAAAAGCTTACTCCTTCCATCCAGAAACTTATTCAGTGCAAAATTTGGCATTGTCACAGGCAACAGTAAGAACAAGATATTGCTCACTCTTCCCTGTCTGGTAAATGGTCACTCTTGTGGCATTAGTATGTTGAATCCTAATATTCTTGAGCTCATTCAGAATGATCACATCCCGGCTGTTTCCCTGTAGCTCCACAGGCAACTAAAATAATGCAACCTGCTGTTATCACAGTGGGACGGATAAGAGTCAGCCTTTGCCTTCATGGGGATGGGGTTGTCACCAGTCAAGGGAATGGAGAAAATACCCTAAAATATATTTTCATTCAAGGTAAGCAAGAAAATTTGTCCTTCAAGAAGTGTGATTCCTTACTGCTGATGTTAAAACTGTAGCATGTCAAGTTTAGGGCTTTCATGGGCAAATGGAAGGAAATACGGTGAACCAGGATAAGAGTTGATCCTTCTAGAAACACATGATGGAAGGGTTTCAGGCAATGTGTGAGATTTGTGCATGATCAGTTGTTGCTGAGAGATTTCTGAACCCTTAAGAGATTGCAGAGATGGAAACAGTTTAGCATCTGTTTTGCATCCTATTGTATATCTAATGGGTGTTTTGTAGATTTTTCCTGTCTGGGCCTTGAATGACAGATTGTCTTCAATTTCAGAAAGACAAATTCAGTGGCCTTGGCAGTTTCTTACTTGTTTCCTTTTTAATATAAATATATACATTTTTAAAGATACACAGATTAATCTGTTGAAAAAACCTCCACAACAAACCAACATTTCTTCTCTTATGAATACAAGTGCAATCTAAAAGAAATATCACACAAAATGAAGGATGGAGAGATGTGTGTTGACTCTTATGATGACAGCAGTAAAACTTTTGCAGAACACAATGAAACTTCTGTCACCAGAACTATTTTATTGCAGCTGGGAATAACAAGAACTGGGAGAACAGATCATTAAAGACAATAAAACCAATGGGTTTTTTTTCTTCAGATAGGTAAATCACATTTTGAGATGCAATTGATAAACTAATGCTACACAGCCAGCTGTAAATAAACCATCCATCCCACGAATGAAATATATACTTTCTTCAGCCACAATCCTAAACCTCCATCAAAGATCTAATTTCGTCCCCTGAGCAGGGGAAATACAAGCCTTTATCAAGCAGTAATCCTTTTAACAGAAATGCCAATTAAAGCTACCCTTCTCTTTATACTATATGGGGTCTTGCAACCCTGTACTGTAAATAAAAAGGAAAATAAAAGGATTCTCCATTTATTATAGCTTTAATGGTAGGGAAAAAAAAATCAAGTATTCCCTTGATGTCAGCAAATATCCCTCCTGTCACCCAGTGGAAACACAACCATACTTGCACTTCTGCTCAAATTAATGAGTTTGAGTGCTCAGGGTGCAGGGCTGAGAACCAGAGGCTTGTAACCTATAATGCAGCACTGGAGAGACTTTCCTTCACTGAGGGCAAACAGGCCTTTGAAACGCCTTTGGCAGACTGCACCGCAGCACCTGCCTGGAGCAGCATCAGCTCGGAGAATATACAACAGGAAATGTAGAAGCGGGGGCTTCAAATTGTAGTGTAGCATGGAGTGCGCCATGGTGTCATTAACAGCACTTTGCACCATTGATTAAAGCTTCCTTGAAAGAAATCAGTAATTTCTCATGAGCTGTGTAAACACCATGACTCCTTATTTGAAAATGGGATGTCTTTCCAGGGTATCAAAGCTAGGAGAAGTCTTCTGCACTTTCCTACAAAGTTGTACGTTGAGGCAGAGCAACGTCCTGGATCGTATTTCAGAGTAATATCTCTGTGTCTCTCTCCTTTCTCTGTCGTGCTTACACAAATGCCTATCCCACTGCTCAAAATTAGGAGATAGGACAACCAAGCCCACCCAAACTGAGTTTAAAAATCAAATGAGAGTCACTACTCGAAGTTACAGTGTATTTTCAGAATGGTACCATGAAAAGCCCTCTTTTCTTTAATGTGTAAGGCTATTTGAAGTATTCAGTGAACTCTTTTTCTTTGACTTTTAACAACTGATTCCTAAGTTTGTTTCCATGTCCTATGGGACTGATGGCCACAAGATTTTCCTGTTCTGGCAACAACCTCATCAGTTGGCCAAGGGCAGAAAAGCTGCAAGCCTCCAAATGTGCATGAACCATAAATTGTAATTAAAAATTGCATTAAACATTATTAAAAATGGGGTCCAGAGATTGGTTTTTCTTCCTTATTAAATATGTTCATTCTCTTTCAGAGAAGTGGCCCTGTTGTCTGGACTTGACACAAAGTAGACAGTGGTGGTCTATGGAATGGTGTGGGAGTGAATGTGGTGGGAAGGACTTAATGGGTGTCCCTTATTTAAGCTGTGACATTAACACTGGGTTTGTTAGATGTATCCTATAGACCCACTGCAGTATGATGAATTCAGCAGCTTATTTTGGCACAGTTCCTACAAAATTGTTATATATTTGCAAACATTGGGGCAGGGAGGTCAGGTTGCATTTGATTGTGTGATCAGGTGAAAAACTAAACATATAAAATTGCTCATTTCAAGTAAGACACTGTATTTTTTTACCCAAAATACCTTTTTTTAACCCTTTTTTAGATACAGAGAACATAAAATATGTGTTGTAACAGGCATTAGTCTGAATGTCAAAGAAAATTTTTTTTCCCATCTGCATAGAACCCAAAGAGACCCCAATGCATTTATTCAGGACTTCATTCATAAATGTGCTTATCAGTGTTATCAATCTTAATAGAATTACCTTTTTTTGGTCAGATTTTTCCTGTTCTTTCAGTTCTGTCTCTGCTGGTCTCATAGTTTAGCAGATTATTAATTCTGCTTCAGATACACCTTGTGTAGACCTAACCACATGCTCCTACAAATTCTTTGTTAAGTCAGCACCTTCTCCTCTGGGACTGCAGCGGCAATACCTTAGTCCCCTTTGCATTCAGGAAGTACACAAAAAGGCTTGCTGCCAAACTACTTCCCATCCTTTTAATAACTCTTTTAACTCTCCCATCTCCAGTTTGATGGCTTGTGTTTTACTGCAAAGTGAGCTTTCCTCTTAACGATAATGATACCCTTTGGTTTCTAAGTACCTAGTAAATTGGTCCCAAGGTGTCTTACGACTTTGACTTGGTTGAAACCTCCACCTCATTCCTTGTACAGCTTCTCTCTTATAAAAGTATCCTTATCAACTTTGTGACAGTGATGGAGTTTCCGTGTTATGCTCATGATCATGTCATTGATTCATAATCTGCACATCTGCAGTGCCGAGACGTGTTTGCTGCTGTATGTACATGTGCAGACCTCCAATCAACATGTATACCTTACACAGAAAAAAGTTTTATTAATGGAAAAGACATTATATGAAGCATAGAAATTACTGCTTGAATTATTTGTTAGATGTTTTTCATTTAAAAATTCTAAGAAATGGGAGAAAAATAAGATAAACTATTCAACCTAAGAGGCAATGTATTGAAATGAATGAGTCCTATGGGTCAGATCATACTTTGCTTTTCTACCACAGCAGCCCAAATCTTAGAAGCAGCCTGAGGAATATTATGTTTTTCAGACAAAACTAGTCTGAAGTATCAGATCCATATTCAGGTATAATTATGCTGCTTTGAAAGCCCGATGGTGTACGAAGATCAGTGTCATATATGATCCTAGTTGGCAATAAATGTTAGGATGTTCCTAAGCCAGAATCCTTTAATATGTGTAAAGATAACCAAAACTGCACTATATTTGTCTCTGGAGAATATAAAGGACTTCAGTTCCTTTTCCAGTCGTATGAACTAAAAACCTAATCATTTATGCAAAATGTGAACCAGAATGTCTCCATAACAAAATATCGTGGAATATATTCCACGTGTAAATATATTCCACTTGTCTAAAAAGTGTGACTTCCTATGGAAAATTTAAACCGACTGTGAATGCTCTAACTTCCAGACAGGACATATAGATTTTAATTCCGTAAGGATTTCATAACAATTTATACAGGTGTCAATTCAAACAAATATAAACAGAAACTGGAAATCCTCTGGCAGAGTACCTGTTCTGGTGAGGCATGCTACTGTTTTTTTGGCAAATTTCACCATATCAGTTGGCATTCGTAAATAGTAATCAATTAGAATAATTTACTGTATAACCAGGAAAGTGGCTTTCTTGTGAATACTTGCATAATGAATATAAATAATAACATACTGAGAGTTTTGTCAGCTTTCCTCCGTACCCCTTTCTGAATACTTTTCTCTGAATGATCCACTTGGCCTGTCATTCATGTGGTTTTTGAAATAAAATAATCCTCCTCATGCAAACAGTCAGTGTAATTACTAAGGCCACTGCTTAAATAACTCTGCTGGAGTCACTCCATCTGTGAACTGCATGAACCTACGTAAAATAATTCACTATGCACGTAAAAAGAAAGGGAAACATAGAGGTAAATTGCGGATAACCTCAGGGCTTAGCAGTAGGTCTACTACAATTAAATAAAAGATTTTCTGAAGGTGACCTTGCGGGTGTTCATTTCTTACTCTTGTCAACAGTAGACCATGATGACAAGGCGGGCAGAAGGTAGTAATGAGACAGTTTGATTGATCAGTGAATGTCAAATTAATTCAGCTGGAAGCTTGCCAGAGCAAAACACAAAACTGCATGATGGGATAAATAGAAGAGTGGATTTGATACTTTGGCTAGAACAATACCCTGAAACCATTGAAAAGATGGCTCGGGCATGGAAAGGTAAAAAAATGAATTCTGTAATGAATTATTTGTCATTCAAAACAAATTTGGTTTTACAACGGGAGATAAAAACTATACGCACATCTTAGCAGCTTTGCCAAAAGGAGAAGCAGTAGATTAGAAAAATGTTAGTGGGACAGATGACGAATATTCATTTATCTTTAGGCAATCTGCAAATTCAGCCACTTAGATTAAAATCAAAGGAACCAGTCTGGAGAATTCAGTAATTTAAAGCGTGAAGAAAAAAAGCCCCTTTTTTAACTTTATATGTACAATCACGTATCATTTTATAGAGCTTCTTCCGAATCAATCTTGAGAAGATTGGTCTATTAAATATATTTATTTGTATTTGATTGAAATCATTCACAAAATGTTTATTGTCTGCTGTATACACAGAGGGAAACCCTGGCCTACTGAGTCAATGGCAAAGCCTCCTGACTTCACTAGGTGCTGGGTACTACCACTGCTTGCACAAGGAAAAATTGTCCCTACTGAAATCAGATTTTTACCTGATAATCAGATACAACGGCTATTTTCAAACTTACTTTGTTCAACCCATTTCTCTCCCATTAGCATGAAAAATAACATTGACCTCCTTAACATCACCCTTCCTTGAGCAAAAGTATCCACATAACTTATGTCTCCAAATAGCATGTTGCTGCTGTTGGGCAGCTCCCTTTCCAATGTGGCTGCACATCCAGAAAGCCTTCTTCCCTCTGAAAATAGGTTTTTTTGATGTAATGGGGTTGGGAGGAAAGGAAGTGGTGGGGTTATGGAGAGATCAGGGCAGGAGGTGGGAAAACCTGCAGCACGCATCTGTATCATCTCATACAGCCGTATCATCTCACTCTGCTTTTTCCCAGAGCAGTTTTCTGTGGATGCCCATGCTTGTTGTCAGGTCTGTCTTTACAACCATCTTTCTTTAAAACCAAAAAGCTGGCACAGTAAAGGTGAAGTCTACACCAGGAGTTATATCACCTGCTGGCAGCCCGTAGTAACATAGCTCCACATTGCTAAATGTTCTTTTTCATAAAATAAGTAACATTGTCCTATTTAGACTGTAAAGGTACGTACATTAACTTTGTGATGTGAACATACATTCTAGAGTGGGAACCTGCTACAGTTTCACACAGGATCGGTATTTACACCGCAATTGCAAGACACACTTTTACCAGTGTAGAAAGATATCTAACTGGGCTTCGTTATCAGCCCTTTATGAATCCGCTGTTCTGCTGGAGATAGAAGAATTTTTCTTCCAAGTGTAATGCTGATGTTGAGAACACGGAGAGCTATTATAACTAGGGTTACTTCAGTTGCTTAGTGTCTCTTGGGAATATTCATGCCATCACACTTGTAAATTGATTTCCTTTGGCTATTCTGTGTTCCACTTGTGTTAATTTTCTATGAACATTTCTACAAAATGGTTTTATTAACAAAAAGAGTAATCAAATGACTGTTTCTAAACCAAGGCGTATTTGAAAGGGTTACTCCTGGTACTTGTTCTGAAATCATGGAGTGCTCTTGTATTGTTTGTAAGTAAATCTTGGTTGTAAAAATGCCTACTGAGAACAATAGCAGCTTGGATGAGTAATTTTGCTCTAGTGTTAACAGAGTTTTAGGGCTGAAAATGTATTTGTTGAATGCCAGGAAAGGCTGATGGTAAGGTTCTTTGTGCAGTCACAACTCCATCGTCTTGGGTGCATATAGTCAGGTTTCATTTCTCGAGTGATAGAAGCAAATTCCTTGAGATGAGCTGCTCATGCTCATGCCTGTTTGAACCACAGGACTGGCCAGACCTGGAAGTTTGACACTGGAAAGGCTCAAACACCAGGGAGCCATTCTGCATGGTGCAGAGGGAGCAAGGGGAGAGTACACCGTGGTGGGACAAGGGTCCTGTGGATTGTCCATGCTGGCACTGCTCGGCAAATCCGCTGGTGCCAGCACACTTATTGTATCACAACGGGACTGCTGCGAGCACATCTGGGCCTCACAGCACGGACTGGAGGGTGAATAGGAAAAAGACATGGGAATTTTGCCACCAACTTCAGTAGGAAACAGATTGAGGTATTGTCTTTTCATGCATTTATCTGCAGTGATTAATTTTTTAGGGAGCCAGGGACAGCCAGCTGCCACCGAGCTATCTGTTCCTAGGCTCCAACTGTTCAATAACTTCCCAGCCAGAGAAGCTTTTGTCCCCACCTCATCTCTTTTTTGGTCGTTCACATTATCACTTGATAAATATCTCGTGGCGTGATGCTCTATTTTACCCAGACCTGCACCTCAGAGACCTCCCTGCAACTTCTGCCATCCAACCCCAGGAATGTAATGCATCAATAAAAAAAAATTACTTGATGTGATGTGAAGTGAGCCCTGAAATACCCTTGATGTTGTGTGTTAGGTACATTGCAAACCTTCACACACTATGAGGTTTAATGGTTTACTGCAGTTCAATTGATAAACTTTACTTTTTCATCTGAGTAGAAATTTGTCACATACAGGAGAACAATTAGTCAATCTGATAGACCACGGAGCCTCTTGATCTGATCTGTATAATTATATGATGCTTATTAGGTTCTTAGTTCATTCTTTCTCTGCAGCTGTAAGTGTATCAAAATACTTGTTTGGGCACTACCTGCCCAAACTCCTTTGGGCACTACCTGAAAACTCCTATGTTTTTTTAATAGAGGTCAGCACATCCTGTTAGTGTAGTGAAATGCCCTATGGGTGAGAAATTTCAATGCAAAACTTTAGGCACCCAGTTTGAATGCCCTGAGTTAGGAGCTTGCTCTGAGCCTCCTCTTGGATGAGCAGAACCACCTTCGGGAGTCCCAATTTCTTTCCACCGTGAGGGGAAGCTCATGAGTTATTTGGGTGCCTGAGCAAAGTGCTTACCCTATGTATTTTTGATAAAGGGCCACAATTCTGAAGTGGTCTCCAAAACTGCACAGCCCATCTTTCCTCCAGGAGCAGACATTTGCACATTGATAAATCTCGCTTGACTTAATTTTGGCACAGAAACAGTCTTGTGGTTTTAGTGATGCAGATTCCTTACATGTGCAGGGGAAAGCCCAATCCTGCAGTTGCATTTTCAAGGATTTCCACAGAAAAGTGATCCCTTGGCTCTTCAGATCTTTTAACTCTCAAGGCAGGAGTGGTGCTGCTCTTCAAAGCAATCATGCTGTTGGTCAGACTTTGCTCCCCTTGAAGTCTGTCCCTGAATTCAATGCGAAGGATCTCAGTCCACCCGCTGCTTAGAAATGCCACCTATTTCTTCTTTCAATAGTAATAACTAACCTTCTATCCACTGTGATAACACTATTTAACTCTTCAGCTGATTTATGATAATACCCTCCCCTAATATTTATGGTACATGTTGCAAATTTTTACTTGATCTTCATTTCTAGATAATATCCATATATTTATATGATAATATTTTGATTTTCCAGCTGAAGTACATTTCTCAGTAATGCAGCACTTGAATGCATAGCCATTGCTCTGAACTTTGAAGAAACTTCATAGGACTGGAATGAACCTAAAAGTTGCTTTAAAAACCTCTCTCTCATCTTTGAACAATTCACACCAAAAAAAAAACCCCAAGTGCAAACATTCCATTGATTAAAGATTATTTAGCATGTTTGAATAGCTTTCCAAAAAAGCCACATATCTAAAACTTAGTCACATATCTGTGAGCCTGCACTGGTGTTTCTGTCGCTTTTTTTATTAAAGTTAAAGGAAGGGAATTACTTCTGATTTTTCCCAAAGGAAATACCAGGTTTTAATGTGGTGAAAGGACAACCATTGTTTGCTGAGATTTCTGTTGGGGTGACTCATTTGCTTGTCCTGCTCTTTCAGTAATTAGCCTAGATGAGCTCTCTTGCTGCCAGTTGGCAGTCCCAGAGCATCTGAGGGGGATCCTGGTGCTTTCTGTTTGCATCAGCTGAAATGAGAAAGGTCCTGGGTCACTCCTGAACACAGACTTTGGCATCCTACCCCACTGCGCAATCAGCCCCACGCGCAGGGCTCGCTGCCTTCGCTCCTCTGTGCTCTTCCATCATCTCCCCACTAATTAAAGTGTCCGTCCAGAGCAGCTGGGGTCTGTAGTGGTGTGCTCATGCCAGGGACGTGGCATCTCAGAAGGGTCACCTTTGAGGAGGGAACATTTGAAACATATGGGAGGAAAATGCTACTGGGGAGTTTTTTTGACATCTTGAGTTTCTAAATTGGCTCTTGGATATGAGGAGACATTGCTGCATTAAGGTTTTTCCCTTCTTCCTAAAATCCTTTGCCACAACATTTTGCAGTACAAAGCATTTTTTAAGTGGAGGGAATGGGAAAGAAGCATTAAAGATAAGGATTATATTAAGGGAAGTGGCCAACTTTGGAGCCTAGCAGCATGACAAAATTGAGGTAGAAGAACAGAGACTGTTTTTTGATGTAGGATAATTTAACTTAAGACCATGACTATCACTCGTTTTACACATTGTAATGAATGCGGGCATGCGGCAAGAACAGTTTGGGAGCATCTGATATATGAAAGCATGAATATGATATTAGGCACTTTTAATTGCTGAATTTTTGGTGTCTTGGGCTCTTTTTTAATAATTTTCATTGTTGTTATTCTTTCTTAAAAAGCTGTAAGGGTGCTTCTTAGCTTTACAGAGTGTGTTGGACTTGGAAATATAGAAACCAATTGAATTGTTTCTATACTTTATGCTAGTAAATAATTTACTTTGTATGAGAGCATCTTTTGTAATGCCTCTCCCTAATTAAGATACATCAAGCACCCTTTTAAGCACAGTGTGTATTGGCCTGGATTTAAGATCTGCTCAGTGCAGAGGAGGGGTACCAGGGAGTCGATTATGGGTCTCAAACTCACAAACCCCATCTGCTCCAGCCTTGATTTCAATTAGAGCATCTGAAGGGGCACCTTCATGTTGACCCCAGTTGTTCCTGTGTCCTCGAGACTCTCAGCTAGCTAGGAACTGAGAAAGTTGAGATTTCTACCCATTATACACATTGTGACAGCTGAGTGTTTCCCCAGCTGTGGTCATACTCTGTATGGATGTGCTCTGTTAGTGGTTGGGATGAATGGGACGAAACTGTGGCCCTTTTAGCACAATCCTACTTCACCTTTGTATGTCTTCTCTCGGCAATGTCTGTTAGTTCCCAACAGCATTTATGTGAGATGAGTGGATACTGCTGTCCCCAGATTTCCATGCTTACATTGAAGTAATTACAAATGGTATGAAAATTTAGTCACAATACTGCAAAAGTCTCCTTAGAATATGTTTTTAACGGAATTATTTAATAAAAAAAAAAAAAAAAAAAAAGGGAAAAAAGTGATAACTTCGCTGAATTCAAATTCATTCAAATATTCATCTTTGATGTGTTGATACTCTTGGTAGATTTCTGTCAAAAGCATAAATTCAGCTGTAACTATTTTTGAAAAAAAAAAAATTGAGCTACAGTGTTGGGAGATAACGATCTTGGGGCTGGGGGAAGATGCATTTATTGAACAATTGCTCGTAAAAAAATATCCACAGAGCAGTTCTAAGTACAGTTGATGTCTACAAATACTATATTAACTTAAAAGAAAAACTTAATCTGTTGTCCTTGCTCAAGTGAATTCAAGTGGCTGGTAGGATGCCCTTTTGTAGCTCATTTGCTGACACTTGAGTCATTTAAACTCACCTGAGAAGGATCCTTGCCAAAAGAGGGGTTGTACTGAAGCAGCTCTGAAAGCAGTGCTGGTGGGTTGAAATTGTAAAATTACTAAAAGCAAAATCTTCCTGCTGGCAGAGTCAAGGACAAACCTGAAGTTAAAGGGAATTGAATCAGAAATTTTTTTAAAATTATACTCCCAGGCTACTTAAGAAGAAATTTTTATGGATGTAAGGAAAAATAACTCCTTGATCTTGATATCTACCATTTCTGAGATAGCTGGCGAGTGCTTTTATTGTGAATGTGTTTACGTTTTTATGACTTGTGAGGAGATTCAAAACTTTGATCTAGTTTAAGAAAATAAAATCCTAGCAGGAACGCTTGAGGAAGGTGGAGGGAGGCCACTGGGGAACTTTGTCAGTGGTGCTGGGTCTGCTGGAGAGTGTCCCTGCACAGTTTGCACAAAGAAACTTCCAAACAAACATCTCTTTCTGATCTCCAGAAGTCTTTTGGATAGGGCTCCAAAGTGTCTCTTGGTAGAATTCCCCAACACATTGAAGCAGACACATTTAGGTTTCTGATGGAGTTTATTCTGTTTCTAAATACTGACAGATTATCCTTGCCAGACACACCTTACACCTGAGCTTGGGAAAACAAAAACAAAAACAAAAACAAAAACCACCCATACATCAAAATGTTCTTTTTATCTTTTTTTTTCCTGTTCTTCAATAAAGTAAATGAAGGGTATTTACAGTAAAATGAATCACCAGGAGAAGATGCTTTCACTGCCATAGTACCCAGTTCTCTACCATCAATATCCACAGGATGATATCCAGATCTAAAATACAAACATTAATGGAAAAGAGGATCTTAATAAAAACAGCTTTTCCTTGTTTGCTTTTTTTCAAGTTGCAGAGTTACTGCTTTGCAAAAGCCGTTAGTAGGCTCCTGTAACTGCACTCTCTGTTGGAGAAGGATGTCATGTCTAAAAATGTTGTCACCTTCAGAATACTGTGAAAGTCAGGGGCAAGTTATTTTAATAAGGCAGTGCTAGAAGCTGTGGGTAGAATCACAATGGAAAAACAGCATTTTCCTTTATGTGGCCAATGAGTTAATCTCGGCTTCTCTGGGGAGATGCTAGGAATTATGGACGGTGAGATTAGTGTATTACTAAAGCATTTACCAGCAAGAATAGCTACCATATTAGCTCTCTAATACTTTAAAAATACTTAACATATCTAAGTTGTATAGCCTCTTTCTTTACAGGTTTGTTGTATCCATGCCTTTTTCACTGCAGTCAGCTCTATCTACCTTGAGAGATGGAGAAATAGGAAGGCTCTCTTAAGAAAGTGATTGATTGGGGTGAGATTGGGGCTCCTGCGGGAAACGATGGAAGCTGCCAGGCTTGTGCCTTGGAAAATGCCACTGAACAGCAGTCCAATTTTCATAAACGGAGAGGCTTTCTGGTTTGGGAGAGATGTTGTATTGTGCAGGAAGAACTTGATGGTGATTCCTGGAGGAAGGGTTAATAAGAGAGTCATTTTGTAGCCAACATAAAATTTGGCTTACATTGATGGCTTCTTCACTTGGAAAGCTTGCTCTGCAGGGGAAATCACAATAGGTGAGAGTGGAAATAAAGGAGATTTCTTACCCGTTCGACTCTGACTGACCCCAGGCCTCTCAATTTATGCATTCTGCTTTTTTCTCTCCCTTGCTCCATTAGCCGCCCCCGCTAACTCTGATGCTAGGAGTTAAACTGCTTCCAGTTTGGGTTTTTCCACAGGCTTTGCCTTAAAGTTTCATCTCACTTGTGGAGACTTCCATCCACATTCGCTGCACTTATTTATTTATGCATAAAAGCTGCTTCTCAGCAAAAGCACAGACCTGGGCAGAAGGCACAGTGACATGTCTAATAGCAGGATTGCTGGAGGGGTCAAGCCAGCACAGCAGAGCAACACACTTCACACAGGGCCTGAGTGGTGCAGAGGAGAGCTCTGTGAAGGCCTGGGTTTGTCTGAAGTCTCTGATTAACAGCATTACCATCCCAAATCTCCTGCTGTGTCATGTCTTGCTTGCCTGTCTGCTCTTAACTGAGACCCAAAGAGCATCATGTACTCACACAACCTTGGTAATTATCCCAGCTACCTTGGCTCCTACTTCCCAAGCTAAGGCTGCCAATCTCCTTTCTATTACTGACCAGCCAGACTTGCCTTGTAAGTCCTCTTAATTGGCTTTTTGGGATAACTGAAGTTTACCTATTCAGCCTGGCCAATTTGCTAACAAGGCTCAGCTGCCTTTTCTGGACCCTGACAGGCTGGAGAAGGATTTTCAGGGTTTGGCTAAGCTCAGCAGCTCTGGAACAGCCGCAAGTAATATCTGAGGGTTGCTATCAGAGGCTTCACCTCTCCTGTGAGAAGCTTCTTGTGCGTGTCCAAACCATGGATTTTTCTCACTGAAAAAGATGGGTGACTGCTCTTTCACCAGCCCCTAAACACCCTCTTCGCCCTTTCCTTCCCTTCTCACAAAACTATACAGCAAGTGGTGTATGCTATGGAAAATAATGAACCTGCATGTGGTATTTTACTGCTACTTTCTATCCGTGTATACTATGTCAGATATATTGAAAGTAATGGGATTTATAACACCATTATGGTTCTGATAGTTGGCCATATCTATGGCTAATCTTATTTTTTCTCTGAGCTTTTTTTTTTTTTTTTTTTTTTAATGTAGTGATATCAGTCTCTAGGAGGCAATGTTCTGTCACAATAGAGTTATTAGATGGCACTGTATATAAAAAGAGGCCAAAGTGACTTGATAGTTATTTCCCTTTTTTTTGTAGCTATAGACTCATTAGAAGAGCCTCATCCACTTGTGGCAGGCAGGCCAGAGTACACCTCATTAGTGTTCAGTATGAGAAAATCTGGCATGCAGCACCAAAGGTTAGTTACAGATGTATTTCATGATAGATCTAAAGCTCTCTATTTTAACACTTGCTCTAAAGTAAAGCTACTGAACCATGGCTCTGTATTGAAGTACATTAAAATGCAATGATAATTACCCTCATTATGAAAACATCTCCTCATAGCTCTTGCAATACTTGCTTCAAAAATGCATTAAGGGGGAATATGCTTGGGATGCAATCCACAGAAGTGAGGGGTGATAGCTGGGAAAGTAAAAATACATTTATGGACAAGAAAGGTGGTGAAGAGACGTCCCTCCCTGACGGAATCCTACTGCCAACTGCTTTCTCTCAGAAAAGGTCTAATTCAGCACTCACCAGTTAGAGGTTTCCCATAGTCCTCCCTGGAAACAGCACACAGTGAGTCCCAGTGGTCTCCATTTGTCTTATACAGGTCTGGTACAGGATCGACCAATTAAACGGGTTTTGTGTAGGTGCATTCTTATCTGTTACTCTGTCACACAAAATTTCTGCTTTTGGTAGTTTTGAGGTGACAAAGTGAAAGGTGTTTTAGCTGAGAACAGGACTCAATAAAAACTAGGTCTGTATTTCCAGTCTGTCCATGCACACAGGGAAAAAAATTGGTTCTTGTGCGTAATATGTAACCCAGAGAATTTGGTTTGAAGAGCTATATTAGCCTGGAGACAAAAGAGAGAAGCCTTAATTAGAAATAAAACAAGCAGGCTTTCAACCACTCTGAACTTAGTGGGATGCAGAAGAGGCCTTGCAGTAAGAAAACTCCTTGATCTACCAAGTTTCCACAACTATCATTGCCTAGAAAAGTCATTATACCGAGTAAGAGAACAAAAATAGGATACATCTCCCCATCCCAAGCGGTGGTGAGGTTTTCTGCAATGTGCTTCTTAGCAGGGGACAGAGGTTTGATAAGGATCAACACCTGATCCTTACAATTCAGCGCAGAACTTTGCTGATGTATGTATGTCTTACAGTTTGTTTCTTGTTTGTAGCCTACAGGAGGCGTATGAGCAGAAAACCAGTTAGTTGGGTAATCGTGGTAATTAAAAGAGATGTAAACTTCCAAAGTATCTGACACTTAGTCATTACACCAAGCTGTCATGCTTGACTGAACTAACGTTAATTCCGATATCCCATTATATCTAGCTGATATCAGTTTAAAAGATAGCTGCTGTGTTTCTCTAGCAACTTGCAGCTACAGTCATAAAAGTATTGATTGCGGTGCACATTTGACAGATGAGAGATGTATTTAAGAGAAATTGTGCCATAGATATTCTTTTACTTAAACTGCTCGATGCCGTATGGATTCCAGATATATCCTTCTGGATTTCACTGGTAAAGTCCTCTGCAATTCTACCCGAGAGGTGCACGATTGAGGAAACACATTCTTTTGGGTTGTATTTTTAGTTTCTTAGTATAGATCTCTTTGATTTTGGTACCTGACTACCAAGGTGATGGGGAATGGGAGAAAAAGGAGGGTTTTTTAGCCAGCTTACCATTTTGTTTGAGACTTCACCACATGCTAAGTTATAGACCTCAGCCAAAGTCAAGCCTTCTAATTGACTTCGGCAGGATTTGATGGAGGGGCTGAGCACTGAAGTTTTCTATTCCTTGGGAATTATCTACATATTTAAGAGTTATTTTATCTTGCCTTTCTTGCTGGCATCAAATTGATTTCCCAGTAGTGAATTATTATTTTTAAGACCTTGTTAGATTTCATTAGATACTAAAACCCCAGCTAGTGGAAGCTGCTGGGAGCCTTAAGGGAGCTATGGAGAAGTTTTTGTTTGTAGGACATAAACTCTATGGAAGTGGCAGCGGGGTGCTCACGGCAGACTTTGTTCTAAGAGGTATCTAGAGGACAAGAAGCTTTCTTGTTCAACTCTTGAATGATTTCTATTTTTTTTTCCCTAAGTATCCTACTCTTTGCTATCTTGTAAGCTAAATAAGCTTTCACTAGACAATACATTCTCTGTTTCTTCATTTCTGCATGCAATTTTTGTCTGTGTGCCCACACTGAAGCATGAGGAAGATGATGGCAATTGTCCTAAGAAAAAAACATAGGAAAAGAAAAAAAAATATTTTCATTTCCTTAAAAAATTTAAAATCCAACAGCTTGAAAAAACCCATAAGCCTAATTACTTTTATCTTCTTCTTTAAAATCATTTGCTAGCTTATAGCGTGCAGGAAAAAAAAAATGGGAGCAGGCCCACAAACTGGCATGAGAAATGGGAATACTGAAATGAAATGGCAAAAGAATTATTCATAGATTTATTTCTCTGTGTTTGGAAAAAAAAAAAAAAAAAAGTGAATCTGAAAGCTTTCATGGAGATGGGCATGCTGGCATTATGAAAAAAAGGCCAAAGTTCATCTTTAGAGAAAGATTCAAAAGCTGTCATCAGATCAATGTACGCCTTACAGCGTAGCTTGCAAAAATCATTTCTCTGCTAATATCCTCAAGGACAAGATATAGTTTGATTTGGCTCTTCCAGGAGGTATTCTTGATGGCTTTGGAAAGCAATATTTTAAAATGGGGGTGAGGGAGAGTAGTGTGGAGTTTTATTTTTAAAGCTCTGCAAATCACATCAATCAGCCATGAGGATGGAGACTCTCTTTCTTTACAATGGGAATCTTGAATCTTTTATTTTATACCTAATTGGCAATTGTTTTAATGACTTTATGAAAATCAGTCTGCCTTCCAAAATGTTTCAGGAGTTGGTTTTGTTTGGATTAGTGCCGCCTTCCGTTTGTTGGTTTCTACACTGCAGTACATAGGGATTTGGGAGATTTTTTCCTTTTTCTTCAACCTTTGCATTTGATTCATATGCGGATGGATCCTAAGCACTGTGTGACTAGATTAGCTAACAATCCTTATCAAAAACTTCATAGAAATATGCTGGCGAAAACAATCCAGTAGTTTAGTGTTCCTGTACTGAGGCATTGTAGAGACCAACAATTTACCTCTTTTTTTTTTTTTTTTTTTTTTTTTTTTTTCTTTTTTTTTTTCTTTCCCCCCAAAGCTGATTGACACAGAAAATTAAAATGGTCAATAAATGTTCATGCTAGCTTATTTAAAGAGGTGCACAGGCTTTTGGCGTGCATCCCATGGGCTATTTAATAAGATTTGTGCACAGGGCTCCCACACAGTGTTTACCCCCCGATGGGCAAATATGCATGCTACATGGCTACTTCTAAATGCAGGAACCTAAGAGGCCTAATACTCATTTCTTTATTCAGTCAGCAGTACTGTTATTACTGTGGAAGAAAAGGATCTTACATCTTGAAAAACCCCAATCTTCCCCGCACCCCCAGCCCTACACTGGCAGCAGTAGGTCCAATGAATCGCATGCAAAGAGTTACTGATGGAGAAGTACCTGCTTTAACACTTCTCGGGAAAATGATTGCAGCGATGCTTTTGTGTGGGAGGCCCTACAAAGATCACTAAAGTAACAGGCAGCCATTGATGGTCAGAGTTTTCTTTATTTTGCTCCTGATCTGAAGACAGATTTGGTCAGAAGGCAAATTCGTGGTGTGCTGGTAGCTGACTGCGTTCATGAAGCAAAGTATTAAAAGGGTCAGGGTCCGACTGACCTGTGCTTGGCTCAAAAAGGGGAGAGATCCTGTGAATTTAGTATAAATTGGTTTACAGCATAGCCCTGTGGATGAAACTAAACCAGGGACAGGATTTGAGCATGCCCATAAACGACTGCTGATAGTGGGGAAACTGTTTTCAGGAGCAGTGGCACCCGTTTTTTTTTCTAGATTTGTCAATTTGAATGCTTCTGCCAGTCCCTTCACTCCGTTTGCTCCTGTAGCTGATAATTTTATATTAAAAAAAAAAAAAAAAAAAAA
>NW_020799116.1:7576585-7794188 GCF_003259725.1 Athene cunicularia
AAAAAAAAAAAAAAAAAAAAAGATTTAACTGTTCTGCATCAAGTGGAGAAAAACATTTTTCTTCATTTTTTCTAGCTCAAAAGATGTAATGGAAAATGTGTCTCATAACTTGACTGGAAGATACATCCAGCATATACAGCAGAACATCAGCACAGGGAATCAGGAAGAGCAGGTCCTGCACAGCAGCTGTTAACCAGTTAAGATACTGTGATGGTTTGACTCTGGCTAAATGCCAGGTATCTACCAAGTCGCTCTATCACTTCCCCCCCCCCCTTTTCCCCTTGTTTTCTCAATAGGGTAAAGAGGGGAAAGAAGATAAACTAACCCTTGTGGGTGAAACAAAAGCAGTTTTAATATAAGCAAGGCAAATCAAAAGTCCGCGCGCAGAAGCAAAAGCAAACAGATTTAGTCTCTACTTCCCATGGACAGGCGATGTCGGGCCTTCTCAGGAAGCAGGGGTCCAATACACGTAGTGGTTGCCTCGGAGGACCAAGGGTGACCCCACCCCCTTCCTCCTTTCTCCCAGCTTTTTACTGAGCAAACGTCATATGGTATGGAATATCCCTTTGGTCGGTTTGGGTCAGCTGTCCTGGCTGTGTCCCCTCCCAAGATCTTGCCCACCCCGTCCCACTGGGGGAAATATCAGAAAGAGCCTTGGTGCTGTGTAAGCACTGCTCAGCAGTAGCCACAACACCAGGGTGCTATCAACACCCTGCCAGCTCCCAGCATAAAACACAGCACCGTGAGGGCTGCTGTAGGGGAAAACCAATTCCAGCTCAGCCAGACCCAGTACAGATACTGATGAACTGTTACATCAGGATTGAGCAAGCCAAATTTGCAGAGCTATAATTTATAATGTGAAATGCAGAAGTATCATGCATTTAAAAGAAACAGCAGGAAAAAATTCTTGTCTCTTTATTCTTCATATATGTCCGTATATAACCTGCAATGACACAAATCAACATTGATTTTTCCATCTCTATACTGAAGTGAATTTCTTCTGCCTTTTGTTAAGACGTGAAAATTCTTAAATGTTCAAGGGTGTAAATGAGCATGGAAAGAGTGCCCGTGAGAAAATGAAGCATGTGTTTTTAATGGCTCTGTTTCCTACAAGTACTTGAAATTGTATTCATTTCACTTAAAAACTTTCAAACATGTGCTTTATTCTGGCAGAGTTGCATATCAAGCCACATCCATGGAAGTAAGCTGGTTTCACACCCAGCCCTGGCTTTGTCAAATTAACTCAGGCCATAGTTCCTCGAGTCTCTGGAGCTGTGTTTCTGTCCCTCTATCACCAGGCTTGACCCATGGGTGAGCTCGCAGGAGTCTTAAGCCTACAGTGCTATTGGTTAAAGAAGAAAACAACTTGGCATCCAGCTCAGAGATGATGAAAATTCCTGAGAAGGAGAAAAATTGCAACCTGGCAGGCATTTTTTTACAACCGCTTCTCTGAGTGCAGTTTCACCTTATTGGTTTAGAAGATGTTTGTCTTCCAGATCCTGATGCTTTCATTTAAGAGTAGAAAAACAAATTTTCTAAAACTAGGTAATTTGAACAAAGACATAATCAACTATAAAAAATGCAGTGTCAAAGGTGTGGGAATCTTTAATTTACTCTCCTGTGCAATGATACCGGGCTGATAGTTGTAATTGTTTATCACTCTTTAACATGATCGATGCGGTAGCTAACCACAGCGCTCTCTTTCAATACCATTGATTGTAGCAGCTCCAGCTGACAGTTGCTGTGCATACGTTACAGCTGTAGCAACATATTAACATGACTTTTGAACGGCTGAGGAGCTTGAGACCCAAAAGATGCTATTCTTCACTGATTTACAGCCCCTACGGTGTTCCTGAGGCTGCATGGAATGTAAATCAATGGAGAAGATGGCCTAGGTGATGAGCTATTCCATTACAGAGAAACATTTCCATTTTGGTGTATTTACAGTATAATGCGCTTAGCTCCTCTGGTGTTACCTCTAAAGTGAAGTAGGGGTGCAATATCAGGATTGAAAATTTTAAAAACCTATTTGTTGTTGGAACACATTCACTTACAAAGTTGTTATTTGCCTTTTTCGTAGTGATTGAGTCAGCACAAGGATACAAACATTAGAAATGCAGTCCTGGCAAACCCTTTTGTCTGACACCAGTTCACTGTGTGCTCCTGACTTGTATACTCTGTGCTTTGCTTACTTGCACTTGGAGGATTATTCACGTGGGTGAGCCATGAACCCTCCTATGCAGCTTGCTGTCCTTCAGCATGAAGATCTTGAGACAGACCAAGGGCCAGTTAAGCTTTTTTTGAGCAATTTCAATCTGCAGTTGGGCAAAGTACTCTCAAGGGATGTTTCTAGTGGTAGGGCCTTGCAAATAGCTGGGTTTGTTGGCAGTGCTCAGCCTGTGATACAGGCACCAGGGCAGGAGTTTGGTGGTTGAAGATGACCAAAGTTGCTTCATCTGTTTAGATCTCGGAGCAGATTCAGCCTTTGTTACACCCAGGATCAGAGAGTGCGGGAGAGCTGAGCACGCACATGACCGATGTGATCAAGCAATGCCCATTTATTACAACTCAGAAAGCCCTTTTATAACGTTCTCCCGCACCCGTGAGTAACATGCAGTACAAGTCCTCAAGACCTTCTTATGATTGGATAAAAAGTGCCACATCAGCCTTACCAGGCTTCCTGCCTTGGGTAACTTCCTCTTCCATCCCAACCCCTTCTGGGGGTTGTTTGTCTCGTCGAGTTTCTCCCCCCTCATTCAGGGTCACGTCCTTATCGCATTCTTGCTCAGGCTGAAGCTCTTACCAGTCTTGTTCTCACGCAGGACTGCTCACATGGCCATTCTCTTGCACAAAGTCCTCTTGAATCACAACAAGAGAGCAGAGTTGTGTTCTTGCAGTTTAAAAGTTTATTCTGTGATTTATTTCTTTTTTCTTAATTTGACAATGAGCATAAATAGTGGTAATTAATTCCCTATAAGGATGAAGCTACCATTACTCTCTCTCTCAAGCCCTGACCATTAACCGAGCTGAATGAATTGATGGTGATGGGGGTGCCTCAGCTCTTTATCGACAACTGTTGGGTTTCTTCTCAGCCTATACATGATGTTTTTCTGGATTAGTGTGGGGATATACTAAATAATCTATTAACGCTTCAGGTTATTGAAAGACCACCTCGAAACACTTTAAAATTGTGTTTGTGGGAGCTACTCTAGAAAGAATTGACTGTCAGATTTAAAAAAAAAAAATAAATGCTCCCCTCTCATACTATCCAGTATAATTGGTTTCCGTGCACTGGACAAATCAAAACAATCAGAATAATGTTGTGATGCCACTGGTTGACAGGCTGGTTGTGAATCAGGGTTGTGCATGAATGGCACTGCCAGGGCCTTGGTTTTTACAGCCTACGTACCCATCCCATTGCTATGATGCCATTCTTCCCCATGTGCCAACAGGTCTGCAGGTTTGTCACTGCGAAATGTTACAGTTCGTCCCCTCCCTGTGAGTGCTGGAGGATGTAGATCTTTCACCACATGCAGGTGTTAGAAGTTGTACTAGGGGGCTTAGATTTTGTGGTGCTGTTGCTACCAGTCTTGACATATAATAGAGCAAATAATGAGAGGTAGATTTGCCTGCTCCATGGATATAGATGTAATCATGATTTCTTTTTACTGTGTGTCTTTTCAAAGCTGGTCCACGTCAAAGTTAAAGCCATGGTACTGAGTAGCCTAGAGCATGAAAATACAGCTGTCCTACATAAAATAAGTTTTGTTTCTATTTTTCTTTTCCTTGCTCTTCCTACCTCCTCAGATCACCAATCACAGACACAGACTAAATCTTCCCTTGGCTGTATCTATAGACTCCTAATGACTTGTAGTGAGATATTATACAGTGGGACCTGAGGCTAGAGGTTTTGCCTTAGTTTTATTGTTCGTTCTGCACAAAAACAAAGCAAGGGACTAGTTGGAGCTCAGAATTGGAAATTAAAGACCCCAAATAAATTATTTCAGCACACCTACAACTTGAGAACAGGTTGTTTTCCTACTTCTTTGTGTTGGTGTCTCACATGCTGATTGCCTTATTAACAAGCTGACACGATCTCCGCTGCTGAATAACTGAGCAAATTAGGATAGTGCTACATGTGTGTTACTTGAAGGATATGCTTCAGTTGGGATTTCCTTCAGCATCTCATATCTGTGAAAACCTAATGAAACTACTTTATATTTAGTACTTGTGACGGTGTTTCTGACCTTTTGCACTTCTCCCTTCTTGGATAAGGCACCTGCATTTTGGACTGACTTGCCATGCATGTAAATCACTGTAAGTGGTGAAATGACTTTTTCCTCATTTGACAGAGAGCACTAAGTATTGTGCTTTTGTTCCCTACACTACTGAATATGAGTTGGCTAACTATACATACTGTGAGAGCTATTGTATCACGCTGTTAATACCTAAGGAGTTTTTTATTGGACTTTTATGCTAAATAACTTTAAAGGTACTGCCTGGTGTTTTTATATAAATTACAAATGTTTTAAAAATACATTAGAAAAAAAATACTTTAATAGTACTGTTTCCTACAACGGGGTCTCATGCTACATAAAATTTAGATTACAGCTATTTATCCCTGCCCCCACCAATGATAGTCTGTTTCACAGGATTCAATTATAGCTATTTATTCAGCTCAGATAAAATATTTCTTTAGATGTTTGTTTTGGAGCATTCATTTTTATTTTGAAGGTTTGGTGGGAAATGCCCACAAAGACTATTTTTGCAGCAGTCTCCCAGACAGTGATTGATTTATGATGATATTTATACCACGTTTCATAAATAAAATCGTTGAAGAACATGGAATTTTCTGTGGGTTTGATCTTTCTCAGTTTTACTGGGAGCTGTGAAGCAAGTAGCTCTGATATTCAGAACCACACGAGTAGTGGGAGGGTGGACCAGCAGCAGATTTGGAAGGTCAGATTCTGCCGGTGATGCGTGGCTTTACCACTGAACCAGATATCCAGTGGCTGATGCATCCGGTGAAGGCTCCCCTGTAAATTAGTAAACTGTAGTAACGACATGCCCCGTCAACTGAACACCTGTAACTCTCTACAGTCTGTGGTGAACACAAGATAACACAACTTCTTCTAAAGGCCGTTTTCCTAAGGTGTAAGAGAACCTGTGCTACCCTGCATCGCTCCAGGGAAAGAGCGTGCATCTAGGTGGTTAGTGCCCCTTTGCTAGCCTGGTGTAACTTGTTAAGCCGTGGTAACTTGACTGTAAGTCTAAAATGCAAGTCACTGTTGCTCCTCAATGATAAATGTCTCAGGGTCACGGAGTGTTGCCTATTTCCCTTTTATATGGGGGATTTGCTTGTTATCCTTCTGCTACGGATTGTTTCAGAACTGCCTCTGATAACTCCTAGGAGAAGAGAAGCTGAAAACCTTCCCGCTCCAGGCAGAGGTGGTGAGCGAGCCCTTTGCCGCACATGGCTCTGCGTGCGGATGAGGGCAAGCAGCATCGCCTCTCGCCTCGCCGCCGGCACGAGGGGGGGTTTTATATGTAAGAGTCTGTATTGAGCTGCAGGGCCCTGGAGTGAACATTAGTGTTGGCACTTCTGAAAGCGGCAGAGAGAAAACCAGGTTGACAAAATGCACTTGGTGTACTTGTAGGTGATAGATAACAGACTGCGCCATTGAGGGTAGCCCAGTGATGATAGTCTCCTCTGAGAGAGGCTACATGGGGCCAATATTCAGTGTTCTCCCTCCTAAACAGAAGTGCTGCCCACAGGACAAAAGTTAGTTGTCTTTTTAACTTAATTATTTTATCTAGGCAATCTTTCTTCCACTGCTTTTCTGGTTTCCTTATTAATTCTGACTTCAGGATAACCCCTTGTACCCCTTCGGGTGAATATATGGTCTTTCATACAAAAGTCTTCTTGTATGCTGGGGTTGGGATAATCAGACAACCGCAGTTAGTAATGAAGCATCAGTAAGGAAGGAGAATACTTTGATCCATTGTTTCCAATGTGGTTCACAGCCTCCAGGTGGAATTCGGCTGGTGGTGAAGTCAGACCATTTCTATACCACAGAGTTTGGTGGTGAGGCCAGTGGTGACCAGTGATAAAACTAGAAGGTGCAGAGAAAGATCTAATCCCACATGCTGGCATATCCCTGGCCTGGGTGGTCTTGTGAATTTGACAATAAGGTAGCTGGGCATTTGATTCCAAGTATGTTTTTTTCCTAGAATAGGTGGTTATTTTCTGTACATAACTCTTGTGACCATCGGCTGTGCACGGGCTTACAATACACTGCAGATCAAAGTATTATTTTTTGATGGCCTTGAAACTGCTTCCTGGAGTGAGATAATATCTGCAAATGATGCATTGTAACTGTTGACATGGGAAAACTGTTTTGCAATCTAGTACAGCAAAAATAAATTAAAAAAGCAACCGCAGAACTTGAAAATGTAACAATCCTGCAAATATTATTTCTTTTTGCCTTCCTATTTATTCATACATTTGTAAATGCCAAAATGTCTTTTATCTGCCCTTTCTCAAGGGCAGTTCCCTAGTGTCATAGTAATTGAAAATTAAGAATTTACAGTATCGTAATTAAATTCTACCCTTTGAACTCTTGTAGACTGTAGCTGCATATTAACAACATCCCGCTCGGATCATGAGTGGCAAGAAGTATTTTGAACACCAACTGCTGCAAGATAACATAACAAGCTCTGACAGCTCCCTAATTACCAGACTACCCACTAGTTAAAAACTCTTTAATACTGTAGCAATTCTCTTCTTTGCACATAAGTCAAAAGGTATAACTAATTTGTCATTTAATTGATATCTATATTGCTGTTTAAATAAAGGGCACATACTCCCACAATATGCTTAAGCATTAATTTGTCACCTATGAACTGAATTTGGAAAATAATTGGAATGACTGTAAAGGCTTCTTTCATTGATTTTTATCCCTTTCACCACGTAACTTTTACCACTGATTTGATCATTAGTCATGTTAAGTGATTGGCAAATCATGTGAAGTGATCCTAAGCAAAGCTGATGTTTGAATACTTCTGTACATGTAAAAGATTCCCACCCTGCCATGTCCCAGCGCTTGTGGCTGAGTCGCAAACTAATAAATAATCAAAGGCTGCAGAGCCACCGTGCTGGCAGGCCTATCATCTGAACCACAGCAGAGGGAACAAAGACCTATCTGCAGTACAACACCCTGTTTCTAGTCGGTGACATTGTACTGGTGGCCCATTCGCAGCTTGCTCCCCACGCCAAGGAGTGGGCGATGGCACTGCTGAGCTCAGCTATTCCACATCCCACCAAAACTGGCCTCCCGCACAGTACCCATTGCCATCTCACTGCTTTTCCTGTTGGTGGTTATAATTTAGGAAAAAAAAAAAAAAAAAAAAAAAAAAAAAAAAAAAAAGATTCTGCTGGCTTGCCAGTTTAGAAGAGTGGGAAGGTGATACGGAAACTGCTGTAACTAGATTTTCAGCACAGACACAAAAAGTGAATTCTGAAGGGATCTGAAGGTGGAAGAAGCTAAAACCAGGATGTCCTGCTCTGAGAAGTGTAGTTATTTCCAGGAGAGACGAGGACATCCAGAAGATGTGACCAGGACTGCTGTGTGCAGCCTCTCTGAAGGAGGCAGCTTGCAGAGATCAATACGTGCGTTTGCCTGAAAAGCTTCTGGAAGAATGCACGTCTCTCCCAGGGCTATTAATGAATATACTGTGGGCTTCTGAACAATTTCTGGCTTTGTGTCCTCTGGCACTTTGTGATCGTGCCATGATTGAAGTCTTTCCATAAATTGAAGCCAGAGGAGGTGGGAGACCATTAATGAGGCTGTTTTTTGGGACATTCCTCATGCTGTGTAAATACCCCTCAGAGAACATGCTATAGGCAAAGATAGTAAATGCTGGATTCATCTCTCCTTTTCTCTTTTGTTCAATACCTAACAGGAATTTAACAAAATGTTGCCTTTGGTGCATGTAAATGTTTTTTGTGATCATCAAAACAATGTGATGTTTTGATGATGATGACTAAGGTTACCTACATTGTTCAGGTAGCTAAAGATGCAGGCAAGCACTTTCGAGAGCATCGCTCTGTGCATTGCTCCCATCAAGGCACCAGCAAGAGTAGAGGTTCAAGTGGACTCACATGTCCTAGGTGTACCTTAGGTTGCTCTGACTTTTAAACCACTCCATTCTTCTCCTCTGCCTTTCATGATACAAGAAAACAAACTCAATTGTTCATATGAATCTTCTCCCTTCAACAATACCATATCCTTCGTATGCATTCTTTTAATGTATCACCACTGAATTCAAACAGTCAATGAATGACACAACAGGTCTATGCTCTTCCAGTATGCATAGAGATTTGAGTTCTCTGAAGCACAAAAAAGGGCTCAAAATGTTTTTCAAAACTTTTTTTTTTTTTTTTAAATGCTTCAGTTTCTCAAAATGTCAGGGCAGAATGTTATCAATCTAGCTAAGAAAAGCCTTCCCGGAGTAGAAAAATAACAGGTTACTCAGAACCAGAATATGGTGATCTGTGTACAAGTTTTTCAAGAGAACTATTAGTTAAAACTTTAAATTATTTTGACAATTATTTTTAATTTGTAAGAAATTTCTGGGTCATGACTTTAATTCTGGCCAAAGGAGAGTCTGAGCTGACTGCAATTCACGACTGTAGCAGGAGGAAAAATCCTGAGGAAAAATGTAACTGATAAGAAAAATGCCTGATGAGGGAAAAAAAAAAAAAGCATCATAGCTCTATGTAATATCTGTCATTAAAATATTTTCAACCAAGCTGCACTGCTAGTAAGGAATACCTTTGTATGCTTACTTTTCAACTGGTAAGAGATAGAAAATATCAGCACAGTGTAGCAGGAAAAGAATGACTGACAATCCTTGAGATTTTGGTAAACATTCACTCATGCTGAAAAACAAAAAGTCCCCAAAACTCATTCATGAGTGAACCAGAAGCTGAAATATAGACCTGACATAGATGACACAGTGCAGAGGAAGAATGGATGCTCACTGAAGCAACAGACATATATGCACATGTTTTGAGATGACTGTTATCCCAAACTGGCACTAAATGTGGACAGGCACATTACTGTTGTGTCCACTATTCTATATTATGTATGCATGGGGCCAGTCCACTCATCTGGTTGTAGAAAATCTAATGGAAGTCATCTCCGCATCTCCCAAGAGAAAGACTATTTCTATATAGTCCATGGTAGAAAGTTTATATTCATGTGTTTTTCCCCACTTCTGTGTTTGCTTTGTACCCTTTCAAAGTCTCTTTCCTTCTGTGTGCCACTGTAGGGCATGTGAAACTCCTTATGTGAAAGGTATGTTGTCTTAATGCGTTCTGGGGTGGCAAGTTGATCATGGCCCATCAAAATAACTCTCATCAGATCAAAACTAGTAGAACCAGATGGAAGGAGGGAATTGAGGAGATACCGTTGGTTTAATGAAAAACCCAATTCTCTCTGCTTTTCTACATACAACCTGGCTTTTTGTATCGACTGCTGAAATGTGCTGTAATCATATAAAAGGGACCTCTAGACAGAAATCTATTTTTTGTTCCTCTTCTCCTTTGTATTAAGTGAGCTCACTTAATACAGCTCACTTTGTATTGAGTGAGCTGTAATGTTACTTTTTATAGGCTATAATCATTGTAATTATGTTTTGTTGAATCTTTCACAGTAGTCTAACATTTAGTAATGCTTATCTCACTGTGCTGGGACTTGAAATCTTCCCTGCCATCAGATGCTAATACGGTTATATTATTGTGGCAATATGGGAGCTAAGCCTAAGTACAGTTTTTACTTGTTACCGTTGTTACCTTTGGCAAATTACTTCTGGTTATTATGAGTAGCTGAAATCAGAAGGTCAGTGTTAAGCAAACCGTGAAGAAGATATGAGCAATAGATATGCTTAAATATCCACACAAAGCACATAGCTGTTGGGATCGCTAATGCATTGGTCAGCATCCAGCAATCAACAGGGCTTGCTTTCAGTGTTGAGCTCATTGCAATGATTATTTCTCGTTGAAGATCCTCTCATGTGCTTTTTCAACAGAATGCACATGTGTCCAAAGCTAACTCAACCAGATAAATTCTCCTGAGTGCTAATATTAGTATAGTCCTGTGACTTATTTCTATAAACGCTGGACTATATACCATCTTAGTATCTTCAGATCAACGTGAGGAGGTATCTCAAAGGAAAGAAGTTTGGAGGATTAATGCTGTGGTTTCTGTAACATACTCTAGGAAAGGGAAATGCATATCCCTTTCTCTCCCTATCATCTGCTCACTTGCTCTTCCACTCTATGACTGGTATTACACTCTGTGCTGTAAACAATCACCATTAAACTCAACTGAGGCACTGCAAGACAAGCAGAACTTACACCAACTGTTTGTTTCTCGTTATGTTCCTCCAGCCTGGCCTGCTGTCGTCATTCCAAGGCAAGATCCTTAGCTGGCAAAAATCAGATGAGTAAATTTGTGTCAGTTAGGATGTACCCTGTAATAAACGTACTTTTATAAAATATCTATCAGGTTGTCAGGTGCTTGAGCTGGTTGTTCAGAAGTCACAGATTCTGGATTGTCAGTGGGAGAGGCATGATCCACCCCAGATCATGCCTGCTGCTCAATGACATCATGGACCTTTATGTTTTTATGTTCACATCAGGCCAGAATAGGATTGATCAAATGACCGATATTTAACTAAAAGCATTGCTGCTACTTCTTTTTCTCTTCCTTGTATAACCTTTTCTCAGATGCTTATTAGCTAGGAAATGGAGTCCCTACAGGCTCTGCCCTGAGGCGAATCCTGTGCACTTATCAGAGATATGGTTTCAGCCGGAGAGCAACGCGATAGATAATACTTCAGCCTTAAACAGGATGAACCAACAACGGTTCAGAACAATATAATTTTGAGCTTTTGTGGGGTTTTGTGTGACAGAACTGAAAGTCACATTATCTGTATTTCCATGTGGACCCAACAAGTCCATGGTGCACCCAGGAGGGTTGGCCAGGAGGGCAGCTCCTCTTCACCTTCTGGAGTAGGGCTGACTTGTACTCAGGTCAGAACAGCCCTCTCTGTGAGGTTTTGTGCTGTTATCTTGAGTAATTGTAAATGACATTTAAACTTCTGTAAAGGCAAATGGGTTTCAATGAAGGCAGGTTGCCATGGATGGCATGTGCCATGTCAGGAGCGTTTAAGAGTGAGAATCAGAGAGATTCATTGCCTTTTGCAGCTCCTTCCAGGCATCGATTGGCATCTCCGCCAAGAGGCTCTTCCTCCAGGATTTTTCAAACTTGTTATCCTTTCTGTCTGGAGGCATCATCGCTTCTCCCTGTAGGTTTAGGTTTTGACTCAATGACAAGGAAAGCGAACTTCACGTTCCCTGAAGCTACTTTGGGGAGCATGGGAATCTGTGACATGCTGGCAGCCAAATCATCTTTGCAGTGGAGCTCTAAAGAAACACAGCAGACTGAGCCCTGAGATGCAACGTAACCATGGTAGATTATTTTTTTGGGGGGGGTTGTTGGGGTTTTTTTGTAAGGACATTGTTCTGAAGGCCTTGCTGCTGCTGCTTTCAAGACGAGCCCGGTGGTGCCCTGGGAAATACAACTTTCTTTCCAGTAGAATAGCTGCCTTGGCACAAAATCTCCCGGTGCTCTGTTCACCAGTGAAGTCCCCATGCCTCCAGCTTTTGAAAAAGAACAACGGTATGTGCAGCATCTGATTGCAGAGCCTTGTGCTGCAACAAACTTGTAATATAAGAAAAGTCATTATTGATTTGTGGTGCTACTGGAGTTTCTTTGCCCTCCCACCACTCTGCTTCACTGCTTTTGACAAGCAATTGGCTCTCAGCTCCTGGAGTAGGAACAAGCAAGACAAATCCAATATAGGATTTGAGTGTCACTGTAAGGCTTGGGTAAAATTTAGATTCCTTTGTCTGAAATTGCAACTCTGAAAGCTCATCCAGCTACCCACTTCTGGGAATACCTAAATTCTTTGGTTTAACAGCATGCCTCAAGTGACTGAATAAAATGTGCCAGCACTTCTGGAAACTGTGTCCAGGATCCAGGGCTTCTACTTTTCCAGATGTAGTTATCAACTTTCTTGTTATCTCCACTACCCAGCAGCATGGGATTGCTCTATCTATCATTTAATGACCAGGGTGCTCAGCAGAGGTAGATGACAAGGATGTCTATGTCTCTGCTTTGCTGGTTGAATACTTCAGCTACAAAACTTTTGCGCAATAAAAATGAAAACACCA
This sequence comes from Athene cunicularia, assembly GCF_003259725.1. Classification (NCBI taxonomy): domain Eukaryota; kingdom Metazoa; phylum Chordata; class Aves; order Strigiformes; family Strigidae; genus Athene; species Athene cunicularia. Next base: position 7,588,887 of record NW_020799116.1, read on the forward strand.
ACTCCATCAACTACATTTAAAAAGCTAAAGGATTGATCACATCTCATGTTTTGGAAGAAAGGCTGTGGATCCATGTGTTCAGAGAGGGTCCTGGGTGGGACATTTCTACGGAAATGAGCTGGGAGTAGGGCACTTGGTGAGTGGGAGGGAAGTCCCACATCTGACCCACATCTGCTGATGGCTAGGGAGTGCTGATTTCAGATGCTCTGTGTTGCAAGCATAGGATGTTTCACACTCATTTGGAGGCACTGTGTGTGTAAGTGTAGGAGTTGTAGCACCAAAATTCTTTACCAGATCTGCTCAGAAAATTACAATATTAGTCTTGCATTTTATCTGTCCAAGAAATTCTTCCTCATTTCATACTTCCTAACTGTATTTTTAAAAACATCTGAAAAATATTAACTACCTATGTATCAGTGAAGGGCAAACGCAAGTTGTAGCATCAGCTGTAATTATTTGCTTGTTTTGCTTGAAATGCCGTTTTTAGCCAGTTTTGCACATTTTACAAATGCCTTTCTTGCCAAATCATCCATGGAACGTACAAATCCTCTCAATTGTTAAATTCATTAACCTAACAAACTGTGGACTAAAAGCCACATTTAAAGCATGCGTCCTAAATAGTATTCTCATTATGTGGAATCAGATTAGTCCCTAATCAAATTTGACTTGGAGCTTGGAGCAAAAGGTAATGGAGTATGACCCCTGATGTAAAACAAGGATAGGTGAAGTAAGTTATCTAGCACCATGATACCTCCATTTTGTGCTGTGCCAACTAATTCCATCCTTCCTGAGCATTTTCATCATTTTGTAAGCAGATTTGTACTTGTTTAGCTCTTTACCTCAGCTTCTCACACACGCATGACATCTGCTAAGATATTTACAGATATTCTTCCAGCAGCTTGATGTTTTTGCACATTCATGTCACTGATGTAACTTTAATAGCGTGGACCTATAATAATTATCGAGTCTATTATTGTTGTGCCAACAGACTGAGCATTGATGGGACACCGTGGCTTGAAACAGTACAGACAGAAGAGCAGAAAGTCTCTGCTTCAAGAAGTTTGCTGTATAAATAGAAAAGTCAAGAGGAGGAAGAACATGCAAAGAGAAGGGGGAAAAAAGTCTAAATGGAGAAAAATACCACAGTCAATTTCTTCCATCCCAGAAAACTGTAGAGATACAGGAGAGTCGCAATACAAAAGAGAGGAAGGACTGAGAAAGACTAAGTGTAGTCATGTTATGCATTTGGATAGTGGATTTTTCTCCAGGGATTTCTGGGCATGTTTTAAAGACATTCCTTAAGGAAGACTTAGGAAAGCATATTTCCACCCTGAGTAGGCTGGTGTGAGCCCTCTTGCCCATTTGCTGAGCAGTTGGGTCTACAAAGTGTGTTGCTCACCACCAGCACCAGCCTGGTTTAAGAGGGCTCCACAAGGGTAGGAGGGGTGTATTATCCCCCACCTGCTCCAGACTGGGTTCAGTAAGCTAACTCTGACATGTGGTGGGGCCATACTTACCTGCCCATTTTCCCTCCTGTTGAGACAGTAGCATTTAAGGGGCCACCAAATAGCATCCACCATAGAGAAGTGTACACCAAGCCCAGGAGGTGGGATGATGCAGTCTTAGGTCCCCTAGTTAACCCACTGGGATGTCCTATTTATTTCACGCAGGAATATTCAGTGTGTATCAAAACGATCAACATCTGTCCTATAGCTATTGTAAACTACTGACGTACAAAAGACTGTTTTCATGTGGATGTTTTCTACTGTTTCTTAAATCCTTCTTTTTTGAAAAACTGTGGTTTTTTTTCTTTTACAGAGGATGCTTTCTTACAGCATCCTTGGAAACTGTCCCATTTCATGCACTGCCATAGGTAATTCATTCATTTGCCAACTACCTGTTGGCTTATTAAACTGTAGCTGTTCATGTGATAAATAAATACCATATTTCAAAGTTGGTTTAGCTCTTCAGTTGTGTATCAGTAGTAAGGAGGAACGGGCTGCATCTACAAAGAAAAAAGCAAGAAAAGGTAATGCATTAAAAAACCCTCCATCCTTCTGATATTCAGAAGCCCCAAAGAAGGACTGTCAGCTCTTTGGCAAACAAGACAAATACTTTTAAAAGTGTGGTCAAGGACATGAGGTGAAGTTACCACAAAACAATTTAGCAGATAAGAGCGTGTGCAGTGGTGCTGAAGTCATTGCGAGCCTGCTCATGTGCTGTTACCAGGCTGATTTGTGATAGACTTTTAGATACCCAATATTTGTTTCTGTCCGTCTGCAGCATTTAATGCTCTATCAAGGTCCTGGGCATACTGTCCTGCAGCAGGGTAATGTACGGTTCCTTGTTCTACCTACTTGCTGCAGTCAACTTGACTGAGAGTGTAAATGTCTGTTTATGAATTTGCAAGTTCTCTTTCTTTTCTCTTTTTAAAATTTTTGTTATTTCATATAACATTGATGACTTCAGCATATGAAGAAATGCTTTCAAAACCTCTTTGTTCTGGAGGCAGCTTGCATTATTTAATCCGATCTGCAGTTGCAGTATAAGGTAATAGCTGCATCAGTGATTCTAACAAAAAAAATCTATGCGATGTTTGGTGGGTTTGGGTATGCCACAGCCATCACAGAGCCAGCATTAGTAATCTGATGCGGACAGCAGTCTTTGCTAATGAAAAGGTAAGGACAGAGTTTAGTACAAATTACAATTCTTTTTCAGAACTTGCGCCTAAAACTAAGATCACTTTATTCCACACGAAATTAAAAAAGTCATCCATCTGCTTTTCCTCTTTGCAGGTCATTTCTTCAATCTTCTCAAAGAAATGGAAGGTTAAAAAAAAAAAAATGTACTCAGACTAGACTCTTCAGATGAATGGGACAGCTGGTGCTCGTATGATTCTCCTTTTTAAGCTACAAATTGCTTAGATTTTTAACTTTTTGGCCCTTTTAAGTAAATGGGAGTTTTGATTTTGACTTCAATGAGATCTGTCTTTCTCTATCTGGAAGAAAATGTGGTTATATAATTGGAACTATATCAAAACCTTTCTGCTTGCTAAAATAAAAGAACCTGTTTCTGCCAGTTTAGCAATGAGCCATAAGTAGTCTTTGTGGCGACTTCTGGAGTGCTATTTGGTGTCAGCATCTGGGCAAGAATTTGGCTTCAATAAACTGCTTCAAATTGAAAACCAGAACACAATGTGTGTATATGGAAAAACAGCAGGGATAGAAAATAGTGAAAAACCTGAGTGAACATACCTCAGTAGATACTCTGCAGCTCGTAACACAGCTCCTGAGCAAAATGCACCTGGAATATCTGGTTCAGTTAACATATCTGCTAGGGGAAAACTCAGTGGTTCTCATATCCCAAACCCCTGTGCCATTGGCCACAGAAATATGGTTGTTCCTACCCAAGTCCTCACCCAATGCACAAGTTGTGGTTTAAATGCACAGAAATTCATGGGAAGTAGTTGCGTGCATTGCAAAGGAGGATGCACAGCTCCAATTCCCAGCATCACGCCTGGGAGGATGGCAGAGCAGGAATCCTAATGCGATTTCATAACAAATAACTTGGGTTTCAGCGTATGCATGAGGCATAAAAACTGTCCCTGCAGGCTGACGTGGAGTAAAGAGTATGTTGTCAAATAAGAGAAGCTGCATTTTGAACACAGTTGGTCTATTGTGAAGGTCCCTTTTTACGAAATCTTTTGAAAAATCATTCTCTTCCCATTGTTATCCGTGTCTGAGGTGTTAAGAGCCCTTTTTTTACTGCTTGCTTTAGATAACTAACCTGATGTTACTTTTAGATCTGGGCACTACTTTACTGGACAACTTATAAATTAGTTGAAAAATAAGAGCTGGCTGGGGAGAAAAGAATTTGGGTCAAATCCTATAAATAGCTTCTGATGAAAAATATAGGAACAAGAGAGAATTCAAAATCATTTCATGGGAAATGCCATGATGTTTCATTTCAGTGCTTTAATGATCCAACTTAGCTTTCTGCTTCAAATCAGCATTTTTTTAATTATTATTTTTAAAAAAGCTCTATATACTAAAAAAAAGAGGAAACAATCCTTGTTCAGGAGTTAAATAAACCAAAACCATAATAAATTATTTTAGGTTAAATGAAGCATTTCAGATTGTTCCTATGCTAAATGCAGAGGTTTTGTTGTTGAAAAAGCAGATATATTTTAACCTAAACCAATTTCCTTCTCAATCTCTGAATTGGTTGGGAAACTGAAGAAGCTATTTTTTTTCTCTCTCGCTGTCCCTCTTCCAGCATTCTTGAAGCATTATATTTCCTTAGCAGACTTTTTCAGAGTGGACAGGCTTTCCTGGAAGCAAATCCTTCTGTCTGTGACTAGCAAGAGAATTTCTTCTGCTGAAATATTTTGAATGTGTCTTTCTGAGACAGACTCTTGCTGAAAAATACTTTCCTTGAACATGCACTCAATGAACAGTTATTCCATATTTTTGTTAAAGCTTTGATTATTATGGAAAACGTAGGATTTAAATTCCTGTAATATTCTGTGAGCAGTGGAAACATCCATTGCCTTTGGACCGCAGACTTAGGAGTCAAATGATGTGCGTTTGCTAACCACCAAAGCTCACAGGTTAGCACTGGTTAACCAGGTTTACTGCAGAACACCTGCAATCACATCAATTTCTTTTCCAACTAAGTTGGCTCCTGGCTAGAAAATAGATCTCTAAAAGCTGCATTGACACCTTGAATGACGTGCAAATGCTATAAAACTCAGTGCCACGCTATGGTGTCCTTAACTCTCACTCTGGTATCCTTAGCTCTTTCAATAATGTCGAAAAATACTTCAGGTGAAGAGTAAGGAGTTGCACAGGGAGAGAAGGCAAAAATGGAATTTTTTTGCTCAGGACGCCGTTGTTCAAGTGGGTGTCACATCTATTGCTTTGTCTGCAATAGAGTGAGAAGCCAGTTGCCTGTTCTGCTCTATGCAACTTGCACACTCTGTGGATGGATTAAAACCAGGGATCCCTCTTAAGGTCCTCTTATGATGTCTGAGAGCAAGAGGGAGTAGCAAGGTGGTGGAAAGGAAGACTAGATAACCAAAAAAAGGGCAGCTGCTGTTGTCCTAGTTACTCACAATATTTGCCTTTTAAATTTCCTGTATGACCTGGGACTGAGTGTTCTGGGGAATGTGATGAAGGGAAGCTGAAGCCAGCTGGGGCCCAGCATTGAGCTCAAAACTGGCCCCACCAGGCTCAGGCTCGCACCCAGAGGGTCTGGCATAAAGATGAACTAGCCCCAAAATTCTAAGTGATGTCAACAATGCTCCCTATTGCTCTTCTCTGGCATAGCTGAACTCTGAATTACAGGCTTAATCATACAGATGAGTACTGTGGCTCTTTGACAAGTCTTACATGCCTTCACAGCACAGGATTCCCTTTAACTCAGTGTTTGTGCCATCCTACCATTTTACTGTTTGGGAAGAGACAGCTCCATAGCTGAAATTAAATTTCTGCCTGCTCTTTGCTGATCTGCCATGATTATGTGTATAGGGAGGAAAAGAGAGGAGAAAAAAATCTAGACTCTTGTGATGTTATGGGGAAAGGAAGTAGAGAAAATGTTCGTGAGAAAAACAAATTATTTGGGCAGATTTGCTGTAAATTAGAGTAAAACATTTCCTAGATGTATGAATGTTATCTAGATCAAGAGTATTATATGGAAATATCATTTACGTTTCATGCCCAAGTCCCAGTTTAACTTCCACTAAGTCAATAGAAAAGATTGCAGTGTGTTGAATGGAAGCGAGATGTAGGACTATAAAAGAGGTTTTCTTTTCACAGGGGACATTGCTTTGCTATTTGTACTCTTTGTTTCTTAGGAACGTCTCTCAGAGGTACTCCCTCTTTCATTTCTCTCGTCAGAAACATGTGATTAATGATCTCTTTTCAAGCTTTATTATTCAATTCAGCTCGCTAATCCAGTACACATGTGCATAGTTCAGAAAACCTGAATTGTCACCACATTCATCCAGGCTGGTATACGTAGACTTGCAACTATCCTGGAATCTGACAAATCAAATCATTTTAATGAACCACAGCAAACAGTTCATGTTGAAACAGCTGTAAGCACAATATGCAAATCATGTTTACTGGTAGCTTATGCTCCAGAGAAATAATCTTTATATGACTGCTTTATTATTTACAGTAGTTCCAAAATTTAATTTTAGTCAACATTGACAGATGCCATCCATGTTAATACTTGGACTGCTATATATGGAAAATGCTAAACATATGCAGAGATCTCATGTTTGTGAGTTGATAATGTGGTTGACAAATGGGTTTAACAATATCCACTCATTTCTGAGCAATTGGCTAAAATTCACCTGAGGTCTGTGGTAACAGAGTGAAGAGGAAGGTCAGAGGAATATGAATGAAGAAGAAATAAAGGAATGACTCCAGAGAGCAGTGGGTATAATAAAAGCATGACAGAGGATGATTAATTATATTTTAGAGTCAGATAATTCCCAGAGAATATGTGTGCATGATAAAACTTTCTAACCTTTCGAGTTGTAATTAAATGAGTGATACACTAATCTGACCAAGTAGAGACTATTCTGTTCCTAAAACAGCGCTAATGCATATATTAGAAATGTGTTATTTTAAATAAGCAGTCCTACCTGGCATGAATAAACTCAGAGGCATTAAATGCAAAAGACAGAATTGAGAGCAAAAAAAGCTAAATTAAAAGAAAATAATAGAGACTGTGAGATGTGGATTACAGCAGGTAAACTGCAAGGATCAGAATTAGTAGGAACAGCTATTGCTGGAAGATATGGGTGAAAGCCTCCAAAATTCTTCTCTACTTTTTATCCCGTGTCCTTTGTTTTGAAGATGCCCATTAAAGTCTTTGTGTACTTGCTGGCAATGAGTTCACTGACTCTATCAGAAGCAACATGGGCTTCTGCTCAGGTCTTGAGTGGTTGATTTAGATAAAAATTCTGAAAAGTCTCAGGAGTGTAAACTAGTTCATATGTATTCAGCAAAAGTAAGGATGGATCATAAAAAGTGTCTTTTCTCCCCTTCCACTGGTTATTGCAGTTCAAAAAGTATCTTTAAACTAGGTATTTCTGAATCTTGCCATTAGCAGAGCTGCTTCTTTAGCTGACATCTTCGAGCAGGTAGGTAGGAGTCATTCTGGAGTGTGCGGGGATGGACCTTCAGAGTGCAATTATTTGCCATTTAACTCTATTTCTTAATATCAATTACTGAGGTGCTAGAATCTCAGGTACAAAACCACAGTGGTTTAATTTTTAATTAATCCAAAAGGAAGAGCTTAAGGACGATGAGCTGCGCTACCCTATTTAGTGAACTTCACTTTGGTAGGACTCAATATGTTCCTTTATAGTTAATGCTATAAAGGATATTAGAACTCTCATTATCCTAACTTGTTTTTAATACAGGGGCTTTGTAAACCACATCTGCAGTGGGCTGGACTGGTCGTGCAGCAGCTCTGTTTGGTTCCTGAAACACTCAGCTTGTTCCCAGGGGAAAGCGGGTTTCAACTTTCATGGTCTGTACTGCACTTCATGCTGATTTTTGAAGAGGAAGACTATGAAATCAGGGTCGTGTTATTTCAAAATGAATGTGCTGGTGATAGGCTGGTCTTGGTCTGCCTTCAGAAGGAACTGTGTATTGCCTTTCTCTCTCTCTCGGCTGAAAATGTGCGGGGAAAAGTGGCCATAGCGAATGTCTGGTGTTTCATTGTCATTTGTTAGGCGTACTTCAGAGAGCAGCACCCGAAAGAGTTTGGTCATCCCAGCCTTTTCCTCCAGCTGATCTTGGAGCCATCCCCTTTCCAGGCTGTGGCTTCCTCTCTGCTCCGCGCTCTTCCCTGTTCGCCTTGCCGCGTGAGACGCCAGCTGGACAGCTGGGCTTTTTATCTTCTTTTTAAAGTTCTCTGTGCAGTGTTTCCTGGAAGCTCAAAGCTGTTCCACCCCTGCTTTGTGGTTACGGCTGCAGGTCAGATAAAGCAGAGATGCTCCTAAGACATTTTTAAGAAGTGCAAAATGTTACCTTGAGCTTTTCTTCTTATCAAATGCTTGGATTACTTCATTAAGAAATCAGGGTGACTTCAGGTGGTAAATTTGAATAGTGAATTAGGGACTCTTCCCAGAAGTGGTTGAAGAATTATGTTAGGTCTTCCATTTACCTTTGATCTTAATATTGAAACAGTATTTTGTGTATTAAAATAGGAGGCATTTTATTGATGTGACCGGTCACACCATAAAAAAATCCAAACCAAAAAAAAACCCTGAGCAGTTGCATTTGGGCAGGAAGATTTACTTTTTAACAGATCTGAATGTATCACAGAAACACTAGCATAGAGCCAACCTTTATATTCATGGTCTACTTAACAGGAAACCTATCATTTGGCATTAAAATCTGAATCTGTGAAATGGTTAAGCACATGTTTAATCCTAATGGATTGTGGACCCACTCATGTATAATATTCTAACGTTTTTTTTCAGCTTTCTGAAGCACATTTTTCCTTAAGTTTTAAAATAATAACACAGCAAATTATGCGGATTTCACCCTGATCTTACATTTTTTAATGTTGCAGGCTTGATCAGCAAATTTTAAATCAAAGCATTTCCTGTGGCTTCTCTAGATTAAAGTAAAAAAATGCAGTTCAGCTGTTTATATACAAACATGCAGCAGTTATAATGAAAGAATTACCCACAATGCCAGTGTAACTATAGTAACCTGCATTCATAAAGATCTACATTTAGTGGTGGTTAAAGCCAAATACATATTTGTTTCACATAGACAATGTCATTCTTGTAATAGAACGCAACAGCAAAAAAAAAGGACATATGCATGCAAATATTAGTTAGGTGTGGGTTTTCCCACAAAATAAACTCTGCCTTTGCCTTTGCTAACAGTATGCAGACTCTCAGGCTTCTCCAAGCATGTCAGAAGGCAGACTCATTCAAAGTCAGCTGAAAACCCAGTTCTCTAAGCCCTTGTCCACAGTAGTATCCACTGGCGGTGGGTCCCGTTCTGCGCAGAGTACCACTGACTTCAGCAGGAAGGTGTCGGACTGATGCTCTCCAGTCTGCAGCAATTGCTGCATCGTCATACTGCTATAAATATCAAAAATCAGGTGTTTGGCTTTTGCAGAGCTGTTATTGATTCTAAATAATGGAAAAAGAAAATAGTAAAAAAACAAACAGAAGACAGGTAGAGGAAACGAAATAAGCAGTGGATGTACACTGTAATCAAAGGGTCCTCTCTGGTTTTGATACACTTCATGGTGATGCTCTGTTAAAGAGAGGTGGAGGTTTTTTCAAGTCTATGGATGATTGCAAACAAAAATAACTACTAATCAATAGAAACTTCCACCGGGAATGGAATATTGCCTGGAAATGATCTTAGCAAAATTATCTGGCTTATTGCCTTGCAAGTTTATGCATCTGCTTCTTCATAATTGTTTCAATTCTTCTTGTATGCAGAAAAGTCACTATTGGCCTATACTCACCTTTGTAGCTTAGTAATTTCAGGGAGTGTAAGGGTACAAACCCCTCTGCTTCTATTGCTCTTAAACACCGTGGTGTTAGTTTTGTCCAAATATCACTCACTGAGACTACAAAGTGTTCAGGACGGTAACAGTGCGTGGTGGGCAGAGGACAGGAGAGAGGTGGGAGTCCAGGCGTCGTCTAAGTGGGAGGTAGCTGGATGATCCCAGCAAGAAAGCCTCAACTCTCTGAAAGAGAAAGGCACAACCATCCTGCAAGCCCTGCAGATCTGACACAGAGGGGAAAAAAAATCATTTCCAGCCCCAAGCCTGGTAAGTGAGAAAAGCGTGACAGGCAGAGTCTGTGAATGCGTGTTCTCCGTGCCACCTCCTTCATTAGTCCACGGCAGCCCCTTGTTAGCAGCTGTGGCCCTCCATTGATCCTTCAGACTGAAATAGAAGAAAATATTCTTTTTTTTTTTTTTCCTAGGCAGTTGTTTGCTTTATCGAAAGAAAGCAAAATAAGTATGGTCAGGTTTATCTGAGATGAGTGGTTTCAAGCCTGGAAATACCAGCACAATACTGACCAAGGATTCTCAGGGTTCAGAATAATGTCAGAGCAGTGTTAGTTCTGGCCAGACTTAAAGCATGCTGTGCTTTTCACAAGACCCAGCTGTTATGATATTATATCCTTAATGACTGCTGTCAGATTCATGTGTGAATATCCCTTTGTCCCCAAAGGTTGGGTTCCTATTCCCAAATATGTGGAGGAAACGTCAGGTTCTAAAATGGGTACGTGAAAGGTTAAAATCAAGCACCTGTATTGCGGATGAGCCCAGATTTTTACCAGAGTTCGGTGTGTCAAGCTGTATGGTTAAAACAGCATCCATGGTGGGCTAGCATGTAAGTCTGTGGTAGCTGGTACCTTTCCCATCTGCCTGGTCTGGGTGATGTGGTACCTATTCACTGCTGCCACGGCTGCCAACATCCCCCGGTGCACGGAGGCGTTATCTGCACGGAGTAGCTGTGTCCACATTGTCTCTGTGACTTTGAAATAAAAAGCAATATAAAGCAGCTTGAAATTAGCTGCATTTTGTTATAGCTGAAAACAAGAACATAATTTCAAATGAACAGCAGAGAGCTGTCAGTTGTTATGTTCTTTATATCTAAAAGTTTAATGCAGTTCATTGTACGTGGATGAAGAAAAAGTGGAGAAAGGAAGTGTGGGTATGTGGAGGGAAAGCTAAGGGCTGACAGGTGGAAGGGCCCACTTCATTACTACATTTCCATCAGATCTGGAGTAACCCTGAGACAGCGAGCAACAATGTAAAGGACTTGTGTAAACAGAATTGAAAATCAAAGAGTAGGCAACAGTACAGCCAGGATATAATATTCATAATGACATGTTCACAACGTAGGACAAAAGTTTAAAATCTTGTTCCTAAATCAATAAAGAATAAAAAATGGCATACTTTACTCCAGTCAAATAGCTCTTTGAATTTCAATTTCAAATAAAATGAAAGCAGGTTGCCATGACTACTGAGTGTTATTGAATGTCTTCATATCTGTATAATTGCGGAATATTTGTAGACAAACAGTTGAAATGCATCTTTTGCTTTCACTTGAAAACTTGGAAGCTAACTAGTTGTTAACATGAGTCCCCTGGTGTCTTTGTGAATAATTGGCTTAACATTAAGCTACAATTATCTCGATCCAGACAAAAAGATAGCTGTTCAAACAGCCATCAAACATATATCACACCCAAATGTCATTATGTGTTAACGTACAGTTTATCTTAATTTTACAGAACTTTCCCCATTTAGATAAATCAAAGGCTGCTAACATGGTTGACGTGATTATATGAAGCTTGTCTTTGGGCTGTTTGATCTTTGCTTCCAAAACTTGATAGCTTTTCACAGAGAAGTGGATCTCTTCAGCACAGCTGCAGAGGTCCTGTGCATGGAGAGCTGATGGCTTTTTGGGGCTTGTCAAGGACCTGACACAGAGCTATTTTATACAGTGTTTGCCCACGGTGTCTCCCTTCATTTGGTAGGTCAGATAGAACAGGCAATGCTTGTGATTTTTATTTTTTTTTTTTTACGTTTTTACTGTAGATTTCAGTTAAACTGTTCACATGCAAAATGAGACGTGGCATTTATACACTGTCATGTATTATGCATATATACTCTATCCCATTTGCCTGTTAAATGCAACCCTTCCCATTGCCATAGAACTAATTGATGTTTGGTGCCTGCATAAGAAAGAGTTGCCCCCAGTGAGGCTAATTCATGAACCCAAACCTTTCAACAACATTAGAAATCTCAAATTTTTATTAATTTGTAACAATCTGTAAATTACCTGCAGAATTGGTACTTAGGAAGAGCATTAAAACTTTTTTTGTGGGGAGGGTGTCTGTGGCATGCCTTTGAGAAGATCTGGCCCTAAAACTATAAGGAAAATATTTGGGGGGGAAAAAAAAGAAAAAAATCATTAATCATTTACATGCTTTTAATCCAAATTAGAAATGTAATTAAATGTTAGGATAACCAAAAGCACTGCTACCTCTGCTTCCCTTTTCTTCTAACTGCATCTACTGTAGCGCATATGGGGCAGAAAATGGGAGGAAGATGGTCTAGAAAAACAGACTTAGTGTTGTATTGGACAGTTGCATCTGTCATACAAGCACCTCTACAATAATCAATAAAACACAGGATTAATGGTGGACAGTTCTGTAAGGTACCAAGAGTTTTCAGCTCAAAGCTGTGCGAGTCAATCCATAAGTAATAAATGTATATGGAAAGCAAACTCAGAAGGAATGAGGAAAAAGCTGAAATATCCTGCGGGGCTATTTCCCCCTCACTTGTGCTATTCTAGAATCTATGTTACTCCTCATATGAAATATTTGAACCTGTACGTGTGCATTGCTCATCAGCAGTAAACGTGGTATAGTTGTTGGTAATTATCTGTTATTAGCAGGATGGCAAAACTCCAAATCAGGGATCTCTTATAAGTCATGGCAGCACCTAACAGTACAGATCTGCATCAAATTTTGCAGCTAGTCCCTTGATACACAAGAAATTATCCAAAATCCAACTTAGACTGTATCTCAGTTCTGGAAAATAATTTAACCGTATGCTGAAACCTAGAAGTGGTGAAATTGTTACCTGCAGCTTAAAAAAAAAAAAAAAAAAGTTCCACTTAAACAAAGCTCAACTTAAAGCCAGAAGGCTCATTTTATTTCCACTAGCTGTACTAGGATTGGTCCAGGTTATTTCTTCAGGAATTGAGGACTATATATAAATGAGGTTAACATTTTTTTCTATTTACATAGTTCCAATCAACAGTAGTAGAAAACAAGTGCTGAATGAAGGTGTTTGGTCTTCCTACCAAAGATCATTATCTGTCTGAAGAGCACTTGGTTAGTCCTATAATCACTTAGAAGTTTTCTGTCAAGCTATATTAGTCTCTGTTCATCTTCCACTAGATGTAAGGTTCTTTTTCTTGGAGTTTATTTAATTGTACAGGTGGAATTTCTTTCTCCTTGCACAGCCTTTGGAGAAAGCTCCACACCTTCAGCCTCAGCATAAAATAGCCCAGTTGTCCCCAGGTGATATGTATTTTATTCTTCTTCAAGTGTAATTCTCTGTTCTTCCTATTTTGCAACCTTTTCTCTTTCATTGTTGAGCCCATCCATGCCTCTAGTGTGAGACAAACAGTTCTTTTGAAGAAGAATAATTTATACAAACAACGTTCTTGCACATTTTTTCTGTAGTTTCTTCATAGTCATGGATTTCTCCTTGTAACCCTGCCAAAAGCAGCTTGGGTAGCTCCATGTATAGTGTGCCTTCCACCACACCAGCCCATGTCATCCCCTTGTAGCTCTGAAGGTCACTGGAGCATCTTTGTTTGTCTGTTTTAGTCCAAGAAAAACTCATTCCTCTGTACTTGGACCTGAGCTATGAAACTGTCTCCCTTCGGCACCAATATGTGCCCTGCCGACATACCATACACATAACTCGGGTGTGACTGTGGAAAACAAGTTTTTTCCCAAGTACTGACAGAAATTTCATGCACCTTTCTCTTTTTCATAATAAATAGCCTCTGCTTTATCATTTTAATGAGTGCAATGGGTGATATTTTGAAGTTTTTTCTTGTATTATATATTGACCCCAGTGAATTAGGCAGAGATATAACTGCATCAAGTTCAAGACTATTTCCTATGTATATGAATATCTCACATCTATACAATGGGAAAAAGGAAATGAGCTAAAAAAGGGAATACATGGAATTAATCCTTTCAAGGTTCAGAGACTCAACATTTCAGAGATGTGTAAAGCTTCTTTTTTTACAGTTATTCCATTGACTCAAAGATTTTTAAGGTCAGAAAGTGTCACTAGTATTATGTATTCCATTCTCTTGTGTAATATAGGTCACAGGATTTCATCCAGCTGTTTCAGTGCTGAGCCTTGTAAACTCTATTGAATAAGCATATTTACTGAGGCAGAAGTCAATGAACTGGAGAAATGAACTGAGTTCTCCCCTCTCAACCTGGCAAATACACCTGTCCTATTCCATTTTTCATCAAAATTCCAATCTTTTTATAAAAAGCATTATTTATATACACAGAGACTATGTTACTTCTTTAGAACTAGTATCTAATGTGTTCTTTATAACGAAGAAAATACATATGGTGTACTCCTCCAAATACACGGGCTCACACACACGTTACTCTCGCGCTACTTTCGATACTTGATAAAGCATCCCTGTGGATAAATAATATTAGTGCCGCAAACATTTGTAACCTCTCTGTCATGATCATCTCTACTTCTGTAATCCATTTGTTTTAAACAATGGAAACTCTTTAGAAACTTCATAAAAAGTTTAGAGATTGAATTTACAAGATGGAGAACCTACAGAAGTAGCGCTACTGGAACAAAGATAAAATGTACGTGGTCTGTGTTTATTTGTGTACTTTTCTGGGAACAAACCTTTGGGAAGCTGTTTAGAACATCTGCAGCTCATCTGTCCAGTAGCCTAAAAAATGCAAAGAGAAAGATTTCACTCTCTCATTAAGTTGAGCTTCTAATAAAGTAGAAAAAATGTACCTTGTCAAAGGTGCTCTGCTTATGGCTAATCCCATGATCTGAGAGCTGCTAAACCCGTCTGAAAGCCTCACCATGGTTCCCTAGCTGCCGCGGGTGGAGAAATCTCCTCTGTGTGCCTGATGGCTCTGAGAGCTGCCCGGGATGCCCCAGAGGGTGAGAAAACCTTTGGATCCCAGGCGAGGTCCTTCCCAGCCCATCCTGGCCAGGGAAGTGGCTGTGATGTGTTAGGTGCTGGGGTTTGAGCAGTGTTAGGTGAGCTTTTTCTGTAAACAAGCAGAGCAGAAACTCAGATGTGAGGTCCTGTGATCACTACCGTGCATGCCTAATGCTACAGAAAAGTACACAAAGGTGCCTTATTGATAAAGTTCTGATGCAGAAGTGATGATAGTTAACTTGAAAAAGTGCAGTGTATCAGCTACACTGCCAAATTTATCGGTTGTTTATGAAGAATCTCAGAAAAAACGTAAAAGAGGAAATTTTAGGCCCTGAACCTGTGTCTGTAGAAACGACTGATAAAACTCTCATTTTCATTGTCTAATAATCAGGAAAATTTCAGTATGGGTTCAGGTACCTGAAAAACTCGAAGGCTTGTGAGCTATTTTGCCCATAAATAAATATACTTGAGAAATGTATGGTAGACATTATTACACCGTAGTACACTATAGCACTATATGTACATTCGGGAGATGTGTTGTCCCTGTGATGTCCCCCAAGGGTTGTAACTATCCCTCTGCTACGTGCCTGCTGTGGCTGCTCATCCTGGAAATAGGGACGGCTGCCACGGTGGGCAGGTGTGATGTCAGCTTAGGGGAGTGGTATTTGCGCTGATGGACTGAAACCACCTTGCAAGGGCTGGCAGCGTGCTGTGAATAGCGACCCAGCGCCGGCGGGAGCGGGTCTCCTGGATGGCTTTCCAGTGTAATGGTGCAGGTCTCCATTGAACTGAATGCAGCGGGCAAAGCGGCAAAGCGCTATTTTAAAAAATTTCTTCTCCTGTGTTAAGCATAAAATCTTGTTAAAAATAAGATTTCTATGTCTTAATTGTAATACAGAAAGTGTCTTTTATTATTCCTATGCTTGAGATAGCAAGGTAATTTCAGAACTGAAACTGATTGTCTCAGACATTCACGACTCAAATATTTAATCTAAAGGGTAAAATTCCCAGAGTACTTCTCTCATCATTCCTTAGTTCTATAGAGAATAAAAGCTTCAGCTTTATATGATCTGATATTATTTCCATTATTGGTATTATGCTGGAGGCAAATATCCTTCAAAAAGCAAAATCCACTTCCCCAGTGCTCGGTAAGTTGTGCACCACAAAGGCCCAATGTCTCCTTTGCACTCTGTTCTGGAGATGCCTCGTAATCTGCTGAGAATTTACTAACAATTATTTTATTTCTTGTAGTGAAGAGCCTTTAAGATGTAATATAAAATATTCATCTGAAATCTGATGTATCCAAATTTCTGGGGCGATTTAGGACTGAAGGATGAATTTTCCAGCTAACTGAAGAGTTTAGGTAGTAGCATGCCTCTGTGTATATGCATCTGTGCACCTCTCCACATGGGTGTGCAAGGGCTTTCTTTGGCATCACTTTGATTTTACTGTTCTAATATATGCAAAGACTGTGATAAGTAATAGCTTACTCCTAAGTACTTCATGCAGTTTTGGAGCTCTGCCTCTGGAAACAGGAATAAAATCAAGCATTTGCCTGTGTGGTAAGCAAAGGCATCAAAATCATTTTTTCCAATAACCCCTCAAATTCTTTATCTCCTTAATAACACCTCAAAGATACTTGCATGATCTCAGTCCAATTGCTTCTATCTGAAAGTGGTAAGAGGTGCTAAATAAGAACTTCTAAACAGCATGCAGTGTAATAAGACAAACTGTAAAATATTCTGCGATTGAAAACAGTGGGTAATACAATGCACCTTACTTGTAATACAGAAAGGGCCTCTTAATGATATCAGACAAATTCCTGATGTCTTTTTTTTCCAGTTCTCACTGAGTAGAAGTCCCATTGACTTTATCACCTTAGTGGGGCTGCAGGATTTTAATCCATCCTGCCTGATATCATAACAACATGAATATGGATTGCTTTCTATATTTATTGTAATACAAGGGAATATGTTTTGTAATTATGCATAATGAGGTCTGTAAGGCTATGAAGTGTGTGTGTGTCTGCGCATTACCCACAGACATGCAGGCAGGAGATGGATACAATTTCTCCACTATCAATCATTTCTAAATGTAAAATGAGATTGCTTACTGCAGTTGCACAAAGCAGTTACTACGTCTGCAGAAGGAACTTGTGCGAGTAAGTGAAACACTGAGAACTGGAATAAATACATAAGAATTCAGGGACATATGGGTGGTAATTGTGTAATAGTATAATGGAGCAGCAAGATCAGACTGAAACATTGAAGTAGACCGTGTCTTTGTGTCACTAAAATTTGTTGCTTTCTGTATCCAAAATATCTTTGAAAAACATTAATTGCCACAACTAATTTGTAGATGACACAGCTGGGCTTTGATCAAACAAAGAAACAAGGGAATTGAAGATCAAGAATAAGGAATCATGACTCAGGACTGTGCAACAGACTGAGAAAGGAGAAATCTCAACCTGTGCTAACGAATGAGAGCATTAATGTCTGCTTAGTCTGAATTTCCCATAGCAGTCCAAACCAGGAAAATGAGAAGAACTCAGGCTAGATGCTAAACAGTTGCACCAAAGAAAACCCTTCTTCGGTGAACCCATCTTTGGAGAAGTTCCCTTCTCTGCTGTGACACAGAAAGAGGGATTCGTTTCATGGGGGTTTGAATGGTTACAGTGCAAATGTTGACACCTAAGCTCAAAGATGCCCTTGAAGTCAAAAGCTTTGCATAATCCAATGCACAGAATGATACGGTCAGGCAGCAGATGCTCGACATTGTTGGTAATCTCATGTAGATGATACATGACAAGTAAATAAGCTGCGTAAGTTTTAGATACAGCGACATGCTAAAACAAAGACCTGGAAGACACTGACGGATAAAGAAGAGAAACACCAAATTGTGTTAGAAAAGGGAATAATTTTTCAGGAAATGCTGCATCTAGTTCATGGCAATGTTAGCTTTGTAGACCAGGTTTTAAACTGTTAAATCTATATCAAGTAGACATATCAAGCAAGAACTGTGATGATCCACTTTAGTTATAGATCCATTTCATGATTGTAGTCTGATTTTAGTATTTTTGAACAGTGGAGAACAGAAAAAGAATCTAATTAGTTATTATATCTGATACAGTTAACTATCAGATTGTAATTTCTCCTATCTGGATGTATGTGAACCAGGATTATCACCAAAATACGATATTTTACTGTAGAAAATTGCCTGTATATTCCACTTCTTTGCCTAACTTGCAAATAGCTAGTAAATGTCAGAATATACCAGGTGACATTAAGAAAGTTATTCTAGCAAAGATGGTTTAAAACACTTACTAGTGCCTGTAGTGTTTTTAGATGGAGAGCAGAAGACATCACTCAGTTTCCTCTTGTTTTCTGATAAAAACAGCAGGTAAAGGCAGAGCAGTTGTTCGAATGTACCTCAAGCTATCTGCTAACTGCACATATCTTTCAAGATAGTCAGGGACTCCTGAGGAAAATACAATTGAATTTTAAATTCTAAGCTAGCTGAACTTTTATGCATATATATGTTTAAAAATGAGTATGCGTCTATACACGTGTACACAGATTTTAGAGATATTCACTCTGAGTATGTGCAAATACATCCTTGAGTGGCAATAGAGTCTTCACTTAAGCGCAGAGTATGCCCTGTTTCAAAGTCAATACATAACATTTCTCTCATTCTCCTTTATTTGCTTTTTTCAAAGCAGATTGTAGAGGTCAAGTTAAAATCAGTCTCTGATTTTATAGGTGAATATAGTTAATATCATTGGGATTAATTGATGACCCTTTTATTATCTTCTATTTCATGGTCTTTTGAATAAACATAGTGCAACCTACTGTTGCATGAAAATCCTAATAATTGCTATTTTGTGCCTTGAAATGGGTTTCCTCAGCTTTAGCATAGCTGGTATTTCTCAAATGGTTCTGTAGCTAAGTGTTTTATTTTGCATTTATAGCAGCTACTTGCTTCATTATCTGACTTTTCAAGGGACAAAGAGACATCAGTATTCAGGAACAACTGTAGGATAGTGCAAAGATTAAAAAAGAATTAGAGGAACGGCAAGAAAGCAGCAGATAAATAACAAGAGGCAAAGTCACTAAGAACATGGGATTGCCACCTGTGATGAGAATGATGACTGAATGTGCTCCATCTGAAAAAAAAAATCAACAACCAAACCCACACACAAAACCCCACAAAACTCCCAACAAACCACAAACAAAAGGGCTCAGTCTGATTTGATTTGGTGAATAGGCCCTAAGGTGACTGACATCGTGCAAATGATGCTGATGAATCTAAAATATCTAATTAGTGAAGTCACAGAATAATCTCCTGAAGTTCCTGGGGATGGGATTGTATTAGTTGTGTGCATGTTGTCATTAAACATCTTACTATTTGGGGGAAGAGGCATCATCTGTTGCCCTCCGTTGCTCAGAATCTACTCATAAGGGAGTTTATGGGGCTGAGGAAGCAGCTTACCCCTACTGGGAAACACTAAGAGCTAAAGAGAGTCCCAGCGCAGACACGAGGAGGTCCTGCGGGGAGATTTGAAGGAAACCTTTCAGGTGATGCAGGGTATCAGCCACCTTTAATGAGACAAGGTTCTTTATCTGAACTTAAAATAACAAATCTGGCAAGCCTATAGAAGCCATTATCAAGGTTCTTTTTTCTCTTAGTTAAGATCTAATTATTACTTTATTATAATAAAGACTATTCTTTGGACATGTTCTAAATGAGCTTTAGTAGTCATTTGCTTGAGCTGGAAAGCAATGAAACCAACTGAAAAAGCATTCACTTTTTAAACATTTTGCATTACTGCCCAACTCTTGTAGTAAGAAAGGGAAAATCTCAGCCATACAAGCTAAGTGCAGGAATCCAAGAGTCAAGTGCTTTCTGAAACTCTGTTTTCTTTCCAAAACAAAACAAGCTGCCAAGTAACTTCCAGTCATTCTTGCTGTAGCAATAATCTTTCTGAAATAAATCGATGCACTGTTACTTTATTAAGTCATCCAGGTAGAAAACTGTCTCCATCCAGCCAATCAACTACTTCTTTAAGAAAATAAAATAAATTTCAGCATATAGCAGGGAGTTACTTGGCACTAGGATGACCACAGTAGATCACTAGGAAGAGGTGATACAGTTGCTCATAAAGCAGTTAGCGCTTGGGTTAGTGTGGGATACGCACTGCTAAAAATGGTCTTCCTAGCAATGATCAACGCTTGTAGCCATTACAGATGTGATGGAGCTTTTCAGGTAGGGATGAGCATGATCCTATACTGGCATAACTAGATGATTACGTAACATTATTTCTAATGAAAATTAAATGTTGGAGGTCTAACAAGAAATCCTGGCTGTTCATGATGCGTTACTCACAAGGCTTTGGGAATTATGGTTATATAATTTTGTCCAAATATGTAGATACATCATGCAGGACCAAGTGCTTTCAACATTTTGTATCAGATGCCTATAAATTTTCTTAGGAAAGCCATGTTCTCGTTGGAAGTATTTCAATTTTCTGCAATACTTTCAGCAGGGTCAAAAATCAAATGTTATGATATACAAATAGTGTTCATTATTTTCACCCATACTTTCAAGTATTTTTATAAGGACTTTTGAAGGAAGTTGTGACAGAGTTTGGATGCTGCATGGACACAATTAGAACACTGTTTGACTGTGTTTTGTATATAATTGTCTGTAGCACTTAAGCTGTTCCATAGTAAAACTGGAGGACTGGAAAGCAAACATCAAAGCATATGAACTAGTCACCTGAACACCTAAAATGTCTTTTCTGAGAACATGAGCCTCATCAGGGACTGAGCTGATTGCTGCATGGTTAACTCCTGGTTTTTACTTTGTTCCAGCTATAAGTGACACAACTCATCAGTTATTGGATCTCAGTGGCATTATTGTAGTGGATAATTCAAAACTTCCTTCAATAAGATGCCAACTTGCATTGTCACATGATAAGTACTGAGAGACAAAAGGGTCTGCAGATGGAAGAAACAGAGCAAAATTTGCTTCATTAGTTAGAATCATAGAATTACAGAGTGGTTTGGGTTGGAACAGACCTTAAAGATCACCTAGTTCCCACCCCCCTGCCATGGGCAGGGACACCTTCCACCAGCCCAGGTTGCCCAAAGCCCCGTCCAGCCTGGCCTTGAACCCTTCCAGGGAGGGGGCAGCCACAGCTTCTCTGGGCAACCTGTGCCAGGGCATCACCACCCTCACATGGAAGAATTTCTTCCTTAGATCTGTCCTCTTTCAATTTAAAACTGTTACCCCTCGTCCTACCCCTGCACCCCTGATGCAGAGTCCCTCCCCCCTTTCCTGTAGCCCCTTTCAGTACTGGGAGGCCGCTCTAAGGTCTCCCTGGAGCCTTCTCTTCTCCAGGCTGAACACCCCCAACTCTCTCAGCCTGTCCTCACAGGGGGGTGCTCCAGCCCCCTGAGCATCTTCATGGCCTTCTCTGGGCCTGCTCAAGCAGGTCCATGTCCTTCTGATGTTGGGGGCCCCAGAGCTGAACTTACCTGGTAGATTTGCCCTGTGATATAACGCCTTACTCAGCAGCTTGAGAATTTGCTAAATTTTTATTACTAATATTGTTCTAGTTACTCACTTGAAATACATTCTGTACGAATAAATACTACATATGCAACTGTTTAAATTCAGTTTAGCATAATACTAAGACACAAAGGTGTTTAAAATTCTGATTTATGTGGAAAACTCACTGGTTTATTCTGAACAAGAAGCTACTGTACTACACATGAGTATGTTGACAATATAGTGAAAGAGGGAGAGATAAGTTTCATCATATTTCAATGAAAACAGCAATGTATTTACTTCCATAACTATTTCCATAGGTTTGGACAATACTTTATACTTTTGAAATCAAATTATTAGGTGTTCATCAACCGTGGTGCTGTTTCTGTTGTTCCTGTGTAACATTTTACTGATGGAGAGTAGAAATCCATCATGTAAAAGGAAACCATAAGTTGTGGGAGGAGGCATCCCTTAATGGCAATATAGCATCGATTTATTCATTTAACCCTTGCTTATACTTAGAGTAGGCACCGAATTTACTCCAAATTAAATGTTAATGTAACTAAGAATAAAGCCTCATTGTCTACTTTTCTTAAGGAAAAACTATCAGAGCATAATTCAGTTGATATTTTATGTTGCAGTTAACACTTGATATTAAAAGGGAAGCTTCCGCAAAGGTCATAAGAATAGCGTGGGTTTAGTGAAGTTTTCAGGAAGCACTGATTCATATCAGTTTGGGAAGTTGCTTTATAAGCAGTAAAGGGATGCGACACTGCCTTTATTAGAGTAGGATTTTTGGCTGGTTCCCTTCAGTTCAACAGCCAACACATTGAACTGGTCTTGCATGTTCCTTTGAACATTTTATTTCATCTGTTCTTTCTCTTTCTTGAACTATTTTGCTAGCAAATGAAAACAATAATCCCATCCAATCTTGGAGGTTAACACATACTTCTGTTTGACAAAATTAACTGAGGAAAGACCTGGATTCCCGAGAGTGTGGTGAACAAACTTCGGAGACTTTTTGATGATGTCCTAGTAGCTGAATCACTTACAGCCCAGAAGAGGGGAGAAAGAAAGAATTCCATAAAATAAACTTCCAAATTACACTTACCTCTTGCATTTAGATCTTGGATTCCTTCACCAGAGACTGTAAAAAGCTACACCGATAAAATGAAGGCAGATTAATTTCACGCAGCCCATGTTCCATAAATAAGGCAATTTTCTGTTTAAATAATCAAGCGGATAGCATGAAGTCCTCTCCACATTTGCCAATTTTTTCAATGGGACCAGAATTTTGCCTTGAGATTTTGTGTGGCATACAGGGACCAAAACTCATGTCAACTTTACCACTATGACCTGTCTTGATGAGTTAGGTTTCTTTTCAGCTACATTAATTCCCAGGAGACATCTTAGAAAGGTACTTTAGTGGATTTTGCTACATATGCTTGGAATAGCTGAGGAAATTCAAAGCGAGTGAGAGCTGAGCCAGAGACAGAAATGTCTATTTTCATCAAAATCCCATTGCTACTGAATCTGAATTTCTTTTTTTCTTTCTACATTCCACTTCTTTCCTATGTTATTACCATCTGATTAGTTAATTATTGCTATTGATTCTTCTGTATTATCAAAGAGACAGCTTTTCCCTTCTGTTTTATCTGTGAATTATGTTTAGACACCCAATAATTATTTTTATAACAGTAGGTATAGGAATGAAGAAATACATCCTCACTCCTTATGCAACACCTACCTCGAGACTGAGAAGATAAAGCTGAGTTGAGCGCTACAGATACTTACCAGTGTTGCTGCTCAGTTAAACTGATGTGCATGTGACCTACTGCAATCAAAGGAAGAATCAAGGTGGACAGGAGCTAGCTTGTGAAGAGGCCCAAGCATAAGGGTAATAACCTGTTACCGTATTTGGGAAAAAGAATCAACATCTTTTATCCACAGTCTAAAGTATGTTTTAAAAACCATAGAGCGTTTTGCCTTTTCTCCAGTTGCTCTTTGATGATTGGCATCAAGAATCAAGCAGTGTGGTAGAAAGACCTTGACATATCCCTTAGTGACATACAATGCCTTGTAGGCATGGATGGTATTCAGCAGAACTGACTTTCCATGAATAAATTCTAACACTCCCTGATATCAAATATCTGCCCTCCACCACTTCAGATGTAATACATAGCCTCCCAACAACGGCCTCAATTCACAACTCTGTCTGAAATGTTGTCACTATGGCAATTAAGTTTGTGAAGCTCATGGCAGTGATAGTAGAACACAAATTATGCAGTACACAGTGTTTAATATTGCTTAGCAAAAGAGTAGTCTAGTGGAATTATAGATATGTGAGCATGTTTGTGCATGTATTTAATGAACTGAGCTAAAAATATATTATGGAACATACTTTAATGCTCTGAAAAAAAAAAATATAGAGAAATGCACTGCTCATCCCTAATGAACACAGGTTTTCTGTAATAGGCCCTATGAGTACAACATGGAAAACTTTCTATATCTGCACACAGACCACAGTCAGCACGCTCAACACTGATGGTTGCAGACCTAGATGGATGCTGATGTTCACAATTGCCCACCCCGTGCACGCACATCCAGAGTTTTTACAGGCTCACAGGCACAACTACCACTGAAAAGTGTGTGTACCTTGTGGTCCCTGCTCTAATATAATTTGTTTTTTTCACACGGCATGCAGAACCAGTCTAAAATTAAGACCTCCTTATCTTTGGGTAGCCATGACAAAGTAAAGTGAAACAATGCTCAACAATGCTCATATAATGGTGTGGGGGTGCATACAGACAAATAATGACATTATCTTCAGTGATGTCTTTAATGGGCTGTTACTACTTTCAAGTATTTCCAGAGGCACACAGAAATATTTGTTACAGTTATATCTCATTTTTAATATTAATTTATGGTAAATGCATCTCTTTGTGTTAATTAATTAGATTTAATAAAGGTCTGTGCAATGATCTGGCAAGTCTTGAAACATAGGACATAAAAATTTTTTTTATGAAGCACATGGAGAGACTTGACTTAGACTGATACAGTTGACAGTCTTGGGTGATGGAGAACATGACAAAGAGTTTTACAGGGACTAGGAAAACTAGATGAATTGGTAATATAAGGTCAGATGATTTTCAGTGATAAAAGCAGGAAAAATAAAATAAAATTTATGTACACCAAACGAAAATCACAAAGGGCAGTTTTAACTTTGGGGCATTATTCTGCCTTTATATTCAGTGGAGGATGATGGGCATTTAAAGTGCCACTTAAACGATCATCTCTGAGCTAAAGCTAGTCCTTGTGGATGTCCCTCACAGTACTGGGTTCAAATTAAGCAAAGATTTGGTTCATCTAATGAGCAGAACGTCTGCTCACTGTGCACTATAGTTAAAATGATCCGGGGTGTGATCTGGTTAGCCACACTGTGCTCTGAAAATGAATAATGGATCTGTGAAGGATCATGTAAGTGAAGAACTAGGGAAGGTGATGTTGTCAAGATGTAAACTGCAGGGAGACAAGAACACCCAGGGGACTGTGTGGTGAATTGTTTCAAGGGGCTAGCAGAGACAGCAGCATAGCGTAACAGGAGTTCAAACCCAAGAGGATAGAAAGAAAATAGAGAAAGAGGCCAAGAATTATTAGAAGGCAGAGCTAGAGTAGTCCCAGGGGTGAGTCACCTGGGGCCACCTACTGCCCTTGTAGTGGTGAGGGAAAAATCACCTGTCTGGTGAAACTGCAGAGGATGATTTATTATGAAAACATTGGCTATTGGGAAAAAAACAGTGTCAAAGTTAAGTAAGTGTGCCTAAACTGGTGAGTACTGAAATGCTTACTCCAGCACCCTAGGATAAAAATGGGATGGGAAATACTGAACTGAATACTGAATCGTTGAATGTCGTTATGAGAAATTAAGATGTGTCTTACTGATGGATTCACATCACCCCTTCTGTCATCAAATCCAGAGCACCAGTGAAAACTAATACAGGAGACACATAATAAGTTTAGGAGACAAGAAAATAGCTTTACATGAGCAAAACCTGATGTGTTGGTGACCACATACAGTAGAGAAAAACTCTCTTAAAGAATGAGTGCAGATACTCAAGAAATTTATGAAACTGATGTAGGGAACCAGGTTTAAAACGTTTATTAATACGGTGTGTAATTGTGCTGGGTTTGGCTGGGGTACCGCAATGTATGTGAAATGCGTGGTGTACCAGTAGTACAAGGGACATAAAATAATACGGATCTTTTGCTGGATCATTTGAACATCATGAATTTGCCGGCGATTAAAAATGCTTCTGAAGGAATTGGAGCTGTTATTCCCCAGAATGTAACGGTGTAAGCAGACCATATTGTAATTGCCCCATTTATGGGCTTCTTTAATGTTCCTTTGAAGCCCTTTGTGTTTCATCTGTCGGAACAAGAGCAAAACAGATGATAGACAATTGTTCTGATCTAGTTTGGCAGTGTTTATGTTCCAGGTTTGTACATGTTTAAGGGCCATTTAGCAGTGAACCTGAGATGCTCTGAGGATTTCTCAGATGTATGAGAGGTTCATCCTTAGCTTGCAGCCTAAAGCACAAAGAAACTTTGGAGAAGGCGTGGCTACCAGCAGAAATCAAAGAACTGGGAAATGTGCATGACAACTTTGACATTTCCTTCCTTGTTCTGTCCTGTAGCAGTGACTCTGGACAAGGCTCCACAAGACAGGCTGTCAGGTGATGAATGAAATAAATAAAACCTTGAGTGTGTACTTCTGATGGCATTTTATAGCACAAATCTGCTTTTGAGAGAGCATGTCAAAACTGATGTGGTTTGAGTAGAAAGAGAATGCAGGAGATGGAAGCGTGAAGGAGATTATTTCTGGGTAAGAACAGAAATAATAAAAATGCAAGCCCTGAAAAGGGAGATGAAATTCCCAGTCTATGATTTATGTTAGGAATATGTGTCCTAAATAACTTTGTGATAACTTTACTGTGGGTTACTATTTTCAGATGATTTAGAAGAATGGCCTCTGGGAAATTGGGACCATCTCTGGGAATATAAAAACAACCACACTGGGTCAGGCAAGGAATCCAGTATCTTGTCTCCAGTAGCAGTCACAGCACATGCTAAGGCAGAGCATAGGAGTGAATAACAAATTGGGAGTTTCCCCCTAGACCTTTACAGTTTTCAGTTACTTGTGACTTGGGGACTGTGTTTAGTAGCCCTTAAAAGAGTTTTCTCCCATTTATGTGTCTGACCACTCTGTGAACCCACGGAAAATGTTCAGTTCATGTACAATGTGTGAGGAAAAGTCTCCGTTATTTGTTTGAACCTTCAGCTGCATAGTCTGTCATAACTCCTGGGTTTGCTGCTGGAACACACAGTGAAAATTCTGATTTCCCTGACATTTAGCAGTACCCTGATTACATCAGTTCAAACCACACCTCTTGTTCAGAACTCCTAATAATAGCCTTTTCCAGAAAGTCGCTCTTATTTTGGTTAGAAACATTCAAATCTTGTTCTTAATTAATATGTCACCACTATTTTTAATATTTGCTTTTTACAGTCGGGCAAACCTAATGTCCTCGTATGGGACTTTGTGGGTTGCTTCAAAAAATTGGAGTTGATTTTTTTTTTTTCCTTTTCTCTTCACTTCATATTGTTATTTTACTGAGTTTTGTTAACAAATATTTATTGGCCTCATTATGAATAAAGTCAGAGCTAAGGCAAACACCTTCTGGAATAACAAGTGATTTTGGAGGATTCTGGTTTTGGGGCCAAAACTGAAGCTCCTGAAAGATGCCTGAAAGATTTTCAGCATCTTTATCTTTCCCTTTTCTAGCACTCAAATCTCTTAGAACGTCTCCAATTAGGCAACCAAAATCCACAGCTACTGCGGAAAAACTTGATTTAGTTATTCCTTTAACTAGCAGAGTCAGTGGAGAACTGTCTCGTTCGCAGGAATTAAGTGCTAACATTGTAGGCAGGCTGAGAGCTGCGGAATTGCTGTTATATATCAGATCAGCTGTTCAGAGGACTGTCGTGCGTAGCAGCTGCCCTTATAGCTGTCACTTACTGTTCTGAAAGACTAAAAGTATGTTCAAAAGTTTTTTAAACAAGGAATTATGAACCTTCCCTTGAAGATATATATATGTAGTTTCTTTCAGCTTATATTTTTTCTTTGTGAATTTTTAATTAATTGTAAGCCCATATTTTTACATTTCTCTAGTAGTGTCTTCCATACTAAAAACCTCAGACCTTACAAATAAGAAAGAAAGCATTTTCTTTATAGAACTGCATTAATTTAGTAGAAACCACACCAGGATATGTTAGGTCCATTTGCCAGGAAAGCTTCATAAAAGGTGTTCTACCTCATGCAAAAGAGTAAGACATAACATTGATGTGAATCGTGCTACAGTCTACATGTACGCAGCTCCAGGATTGAAGAGATGAGTATATTCATCTGCAGCATGAATTTAATGCAATTATCCAGGTCAGAACCTGTCCCTTTTCTAACAGGTTATATTTGGCATTCACCATGAGGAACGTTAACGCTGCTATCTTCTTTGCCTAGTGGAAATTGGCTACTTGTATTTTGGTTTTCTTCATTTCGGTTCTTATAGTGTACAGAAGAGTGTGAGTGGTATCTGGTTTGGCTTTATGGTGGGAAACTGAGTAGAGAGGTTGACTCTTTTGTGACTGTGGATGTTCCTAAATCACCTGGCAATGCATTTTACAATCTGATTAAGGTCTTCAAAGTTTGTGTTCCCTGTTGCACACACACCAAAGCCACCTATCGTGAAGCAGTGTGAGGCTATGATGTATGTCATGGCTTGATAACCAGTTGGTGAAGCCTATTCTATGGAGGACTTTCAAACATCGGCAGGGTGGCAGCCAGGAATGGCACCATGCTATCTTATGAGACTGGTAGAAAGAGCAATGAATGATACTTCTCAGAAAATAATCTTGATGAGATGGTGTCTGCTAGTTGTGAAGTGCCTGGAGTTTTCTTAGGATGCTGTTTCATTCTTACTCAAGGGAATCTGGCTGAAACAGATTTAATTTCTTCTCTTCCTATTGACTTTTGCAATCTTGCATCTTTTGCAGAGATGATTGCCATCGTCTTTTGCCAAAATTACATTTTCTCTCTCTCTCTTTTCTTTTTTTTTTTTTTTAATCAACAGCCAGAATTATCTAGGGAGTTTAGCTTAAACATTCACTTTAACTAAACCTGCATTTCTTCAGGAAGTTTCAGTGCAGGTTTAAACTTAACTTTTTTGCTTTGTCCTGATGTCCAAGTGCTTACTCCCTCTTGAGGATCAGAAACAAAGCCATAAAACCAAGAGCAGTTGACTGGAAAGCCCATATGTTAAATAACTGGCCAGAAGGGAGCAGAGCTATCATCAGTCCATCATGCTGATGACCATCTGATGAAATTCACAGCATGATAAAAACAATTTCTAACTGAGTGAGGGTCAGTGAGTGGGCATCAACAGCTAAGAGCGTGTTTGTCTAGGGAATTGATCAGTGCATATTTTCAATCATCTTAAATATCATCCCTTTTGAAGCAGCCACAGTTAGCAATTTATTTAGGACACAAAACCTCTAACATAAACAAGGATTAATCTTGGAAGAAAACTAACAGAGACAACAGCTTTGTGCCATTTCTTTTGTTTGTATAATTAATGTTCAACATTAAGTGCTCACTCGGCTGATACATGCATGGTACCAGCAAAGTAAATTCATTCAAATGCAAACAGTTTCTCTTGTATTGTTTTTGGAACTATACGGTACATTTGTTCAGCTCCCTGGTAATACTTTAAAAGCTAATTACTTTGAAAAGTAAACAAGTATGCAAATACACATCAAGAAGTGCCAATTGGTTATTTTTGAGGTTTTGGGTTGAAAAAGCCCAAGAATAGAGAACCATGAGTTAGCTGAATTACTGAGTGCTGTATTTTCTATTTTCCATTGTAGCTCTTCTGCAGTAGTTTTTTCTATTGTCAGTCACTACAATACTTTCTTTATCCAACCTAGTTTAAAAAGAATTGGAATCAATGCTCCAAGATCAGGCAAATTTTCAGCTGAAACAAGTCAACAAAATAGTGATAATGGGGAGAAGACCACAAATGCTCAGGAGATTTGATCTGCTTGGAAAGAGCGAGCAGTGGAATATTTATGCACAAATTGAATAGACCTCACAGATAGCTTGCCTACATTGGCTGGGGATGATAGGCTTTTGATTGCTGCAATGAAAACATGAACAAACAAAGCAGGAAAGGAGAATGGGAAATTTGGGACAGATGTGTCCCATTGTGCCTCTTCCCAGCCCAGCTTTCTCTTGTGCTGTCCACTGAGCTGAAAAGTCTTGGGATTAAGGATTCCTTTCCTGACTCTGTCTCTACTGCAGCTCAGGACCAGGAGCTCAAGAGATCAAATTGTACAAGCCATGTGCTTTCTGCTCCATGCCTCCTGCACTGACACCATTATCTTAGATGTAAACTGGAAGGTACAGAAATTTGCACTTCAGTAGTTGCTGGTTATGCCAAACATCTTAGTATTCAACTGTGCTAGTGAAACTTCTGCACTCCAGTGCTCTCATCAGTCTTGCCAGGTGGAAGACAGTATGAGTACTTTTGCTCCTTGCAGGTCATCACTGGGAGGATTGAAACCACAGCTATTCCTGCATGCCACACCGGTGGTACTGCATGAGGCTCTTCCCTAAGCGTTACCAATAAGCAGGAAGACAAAGTTTAAGCCTTCCAGATGTAGATAGAACCTGAAATTTTTCAGTGATAAAACTGTACATGTAGCAGATATAGATTGGACAATGTAACTTCTCAAAGGCAGATGATAATAATAATAATAATAACAACAATAATAGTAACTTATGACCTTGATATAAGGAAGGTCCTGCTACATGTCTTTAAGGAAACAATCATATTATTAAATCCCTCGCTCAAAATGTGTGTCCAGCAGCCTCAGTGTCTTCTGACAAGACAATTATTTAGGACCTAGTACTGTCTCACTGAGCTAGAAAATTTCTTCCAAGACTGTCTCCTGGTCTGAGAGAGTCCTGCCTTTAGATTTCCAGCACCATTAATTCGCTATCTGCCTCTCAGTATGATCCTGTGCTTGCATACCAATCCCTGAGAATGGTCTTTATGGCTAAAATGCTGGTTCCAGTATGGCTGAATGTTGGTTTTTGGTGTGAAAAGAAGTATCTGATTCTGAAATTATTAACATATATATATTCAGACATCGAAGAGGTGGGTTGTCCCACAGAGAGAATTATGCTTTCTAAATAGGAGAAGGGCTATGATGCATGCAACTGTGAGAAGGTGATTGCAGTATCAAAGTGGAAAATGGAATAAATGAACTTTCCAATCATTTCAGTAACTTGCCTATGTGATAGTGTGTAAATTATTGCAATTTATTTAGATGAAATCTGTGTAAGTAAGAGCATTTTTCTAGATACACTAATTTATCAGAAAAAGAATTTTTTACATCTTGTCTGTAGATTTCTTTTTGTGGTGATTGAAATAAGATCCACGTCCTAAAGCTATTATTGTAGCAACATGGATTTTCTGGCTGCATTACTTGTTCACAGATGGTTAGCCTTTGACATGGCAATGAGATTGTTCACTTCTGCAAGATGTTAGCACAGATCAATAAGAAAACTGTCTTACAGAGGGAACACCTGTTTGTCAACCAAGCCTGCCTTAAAGGTATTTCTGATATTACATTTTTGTTTTTTTCAATGGAAAGTCGGTAGTTTCCCTGGCTGCAGGGTTAAATTCCCTCTTTGTTAGTGTGCAATTTGATAGCAGTAAGGGGAAGACTCCCTTTAGAAAAAGAGGGAAACCCACATCTTTGCAGTGCTGGATATCCTAGCAGGTTGGGCTTGGGTTTAAAACTGTTCCCCTTGCTGCATTTTGGGCCATAGAGGTATTGCAAGTGCTAGTTTAGTTTTCTGCCAAGCAAAAAATCGCTTTCATCTTTCAAGTTTTAAAATAAACATTTGGGGACTGCTCTGTCCAGGTTGTGGCTCATAGGAAACAGGTCCTCTGCCTATTTACCTGTTATACTGAAATATGTCTTATGACAGTGAAATGCTGGGGTTTCAACCCCAAGTTAAGGTTGACACATGGGTGATTCCCACAGCCCTTCCCAAAGGGGGGTGAGTTTCCCTTTAGGCTTCCCCCCTGGGTGGGGCCGGCCTGGCAGACAGAGCCATGGGGTAAATGAGCCCCAGGTGTCTGCAGTGAGTAGCCCCAGGTGCCTGCAGTGAGTAACCCCAGGTCAGGTGTCCACTGAGGGGTAACAGCTGGGACCACTTGCAGGAGGAGCAGTGTCTGTCTGTGAGGTGGGTGCCCTGTGCAGAGTTCCCTGTTGGGGAAGGACCTCCCGCCTCCCTGGGACTGGGCTCTACTCAGGTCTGGCTTTTGTAAACGTGGGCTGTGTGGAGATTCAGTGTGTGGCTTCCTTGGTCTGATGTGTTTGGTTTGTTGACTTGGTTGTCTCCCTTCTGTGGGAGACTGCATGTCACCATTCATTCCACCCATTGTTGGTCATGCTGTGTCGTTGTTGGGGTCAGTGGGATTGATGTCGATTATGTATAATCTGACTTGTTTGTACCCCAGCGCTCACCCATGTACTGATCCTTCAGTATCCAATACAATTTGGTTATTGGTTCTTCTTTGTGCTGGCTGTGTCCTTTATGCAAGGCCTAATAATTGGCAAAAGAGACAGATGACACTGAAGTCCAAGCCTCATAATAAAAAGGATCAAAAAAATCTGAAAGCCCAGGAAAAAAATGAGTGGAACTAGAAAAATGTGAACTAATATATCTGGGAAAAGAAGTATTCAAGTATTAATGTTGGGAAATTGCTAGCTGCTATAGTGAGGATGAAAAAAAATAGGGAAGTGATGGCATTTTCTCAAAAGCAGGAGGTAATAGTCTCTTCCCTTGTTGAGATCACTGCTGGAAAGCACAGCGCACCGTTTCAATTAGAAATGGCATTCCTCTTCCACGCTCAGACTGCTGGCTAGATTTTCTATTACATAGCATCTGTTTCCGTATCAATCTATCCCTTGGTTTTCATTCCTTGTCTATCTCCATAGCGCCTACGTGCCTAAGCACTAACAGATAAATGCCTGTGTATCTGGTAGTCTATACACCGATGATCAAGTATTCTTGAAACTTGGTTAACTTGTTTTGGTTATCTGCGTTTCAGTTAACGGTACTGAAGAGCAGACTAGAGAAATGCTGAGCTGGGAAAATAGGACAGATTTCCTCCCTCTAATGGAGATAATACTCATCAACTTAAGAGCACAGAAGTTTTATCACTGTTAATAATAATGTTATTGTTATATAGTGGAATTTAAAAACCATACCAGTGATGTCAATGATGCAAAGTGCTGTAGACATAATTAAGGTGGTGGAAGCAGACTTATGAAGAAAGATGAAGAGAAGCAGCAAATGCACAGCTTGTCTAAGTGGTGATAATGATGATGGGGGGATGTGATGACCATCTAAAACATATCTGACATCTGTAAATATAGAATAGGGAATAGTTGTGTTCAGCTGGTCGTAGCATTACAATTAGGGTTAATGAGGAAAACTGAGCAAAAGAAAACAGAGAACACTTTTTTTGCTGTTCAGCCCAATGTTAGATCACATTAAATGCTAGAATGGTATCTTCAAAAGATCCCCTGTTGCACCAGCAGAAGCCCAATTGCTTAAATAATGTGAGAATAAATTGAGCAAGATGCTCATAAGTGTGTGGAGGGAAACATTTTGATACTGGGAAAGGACTGGGCAAGATGACCTCTTCTGCTTCTAATTTCTAACACTCTATTAAAAAGAGCTGGCAGAGATACCGTATTTTTAGCTTGCAGGCATTTCTCCCTTTTTTATTTGTAATGAGAGAACAGTTTATATTCAACATTACCCAAAACTTTCAGGGTTAGAAATTCAGGTAGCTGAACTGAGGGTTCAGAGCATTAGGGTAGTTTCTCTGGTAGGGGTCACCTAGAGCTGCACACCCTGGATACACATGAACCCCATGGCATGGCAGTTAAACCTGACCGATCTGAAGCAAAACATTTGGGGTTGAATGAAATGGTGTTTTTCTAACTAGCTTGAAAGGGGACAAAGCTGGACATGCATCAGTACAAGTCTGTGCAGAATCGAGGGAAGGAGAACCATTAGCGTTCAGAGCTTCAATTAACATGGCACCTGCAGCACATCAGACTGGCTACTTTTCCTTAGTACATGCATAAGGACACGTGCCTGTATCTTTTTTCTTTTTGCATGACTGCCTTGAAATATATTGCTTCGTTTATTTTGAACTAAAAGTTGAATTTTAATTTTTTTTTAATGTAAAATGGCTCCTTTGTGATCATAAGAGACATAGTTCAAATAATTTCCTATTTCTTTCTGTTTGGACTTAAGCTTTCAAGGTGTTTTCCCCTTTTTGATGAGGATGTGAGTACAGCGTAAGGTTTCTTGGCTGTAGAACTACATAGGAAAGAAACAGGATTCATTAGCTAAAAGTAGTTGAGTTATATGAACCGTAATGTCCCCCGTGACACAGGGATTTTATCTTGAGTTGAAATTCATTGATGTTTGCCAATGAAGTGTGAATGTTTTTCACCAAAAAGGTTTTGGGTAAAAAAAAAAAAAAAAAATCTGTTTAAAAAGCAATTTTTAATTAAAAAAGCTGGTTCCAAATTCTCAGAGATAGTATTTGGATGAATACTGATCATTACCAAGGTAAACAGGAAAGAGAAAAATAAATCATTTTTCTGCCTGGCCTCTTCAGTTCTGCTAACTGCAGAGCTCCCTGCACACTGCTACTGTTTAACTAATAAAAAATAAATTAATATGAACTTCAAGCCAATGCTGTAATGTATCACACATTGCTTTCAAAGTAGGAAATTATTTGCTCACTAGACTTCATGTATTTCTGCTCAAGTATGCAGCCCTTTTTATTCATATTATAAGGGAACAGAGTGAACTGAATTGCACATGTATTCAAAGAAGCAGCACAAATCTGAACAGGAGCCAGATGATCAATTATTAGGAGGTAGTACTGCATTGTGTTGTTCACCAGGAGTTTCAAGAGAGAAGAGAAAGAAATTGTCAAAGAGAGAAACATTCAATGCAGTTACCAAAAAAAAAAAAAAAAAAAAAAAAAAAAAAAAAAAAAAAAAAAAAAAAAGTAAAAAGAAAGAGGGGAACCAGAATAAATCAGGGTTAGAATTGTATGCTGAGAGCTGGAGCGGAAAGACAGACCAAATCAAGGTGACAGGAAATAAAATATTGCTCATCAACAGAAACAGGGAGGAGAGAGACATCAAAAGATGGAGACTCATACAAAAAAAAAGGCATCTCAGGATAGTGACTGTGGGGAAAATGAAGGGGAAAAGAGGTTTGGGGAAATAGAGAATAATAGAGAAAAATCAGTTGGACTAGATTTGAGATGAATGTCACCAAAACAAAACAAGAAGAAAATTAGAGGAACAAAAGTTATCATGAAATAAAATACTGCTACTGTCTTCCTTAAAATTTTGGTGAGGAGGAGGCAACCACCCTTCCACTAAGACTTCACGTAGAAGTGGCCACAATTGAGAGTTAAATTTTGAGAACAGTAAGGTCTGAGTCCCACATCATCCTCTGCTTCCCTCCCTCTTCCTCAGATGGAGCATGTTCCTGGCCAGTAGTAAAACAGCTTAATCATGCTTAGGTCTGGATGAAATGGATTATTTCGAGAGAGAATTTTTTTAAACTTGTTAATTTATAACCACGGTATAGTAGTCTGAAAATTAAAATATTGCTGTTCACATATCCAGTCTGTAACATTTACTGAAGTGTTTGACTGTGCTTGAAGTTAAATAAGGTTCAGTAATGAGCGTGCTATAAATTGCTTAGGTTGGAGACTACCAGGTTCTTCTGCTATGGATAATGTATGCAGTGTAAAACACTTTCCATGCAAAAACAACTGATTGTTGCTGTTCTTCAGTTTCATCTTCTGTCCTTCTGTACCATTGTACAGTCAGTTCCTGGCAAAGGTATTGTTTTCTACTCAAATAAATGTAGGACCAGCTGCTGGTGGTCATGATGTGAATGACTCGAGGAATATATGGGATGGGATAATGGGTGCACTTGTCCACTGAAAAATGACTAAGAAATGATTGCTTGACGTTGCTTAGCTGCAGCAGAGGATAGAATTTACTGCTGCTGTTCATGGCATGCAGCACCTGTACAGTGACATTTTCATTACATATGCTGTAACTTATGGTCCTTTGTTTTCCTTTTCATGGATTTTGTAACACGTGGTCAACCCCATTGATGAAAATGTTATTGCCGCTACAGCAAGACAATCCGGCTCTAAGAGATCCCACTCAAAACATCTGCACTTCGGTCCCACCCTAACATCTCAGTTTTATACATTAACCAAGTTCTTAGTCCCATTCCTCCTTGTTATTTTCTTTATTGTCATTCTTTCAAAGATTAATGCAGCTTCTGCACTGATTATGATTCTCTGCATCAGCCTGTCTGTAGTATCTCTGCAATCCTAACTCTTCATCACTGTACATTCTTTATGGATCCTGTTACTTTCACCACCCCTTATCTAACTACTTCATAAAAACCACCTCACACATTTATAAAGCATGACAAGAGCATTACCATAAACTATGTTACTTGCTCAGTAAACACATCATAGGCTCCCCATAGCCTAATCACCTTAGTGGATAACATTATCTGGGGATGAATTTATCTGCAGCAATCATATCAAAAGACAAACTGTATAGAAAAGCATTGTTCTGCTTTTCCACAAGAGTTTAAGATCCCTGCATCATCTTGTCTCGACTGAAAGCCTGGATTTTAGAGTTGGTTATTGTTGATCTTCTTTGTAATCAGTAGATGCATTTATGAATATTTAACAGAAATCCTGAAAGTGTGAGATTTTCATGTATCATATGAAACAATAAAGGATATGTTATGAGTTTAATAAGCAATTTTGAGGTTGATGGGAAAAGTAATATAGTTTCCCAGTTTGGAGAGTAGGCTGAAAATAAAGGCACATAATAAAAGGATTAGGCAGTTTTAGAGATCTGGAAACATCAAAAGGAAAGCCTGTTGGGCAAGAGCAAGACTCTGGCAGGACCAAAGAGTGTTCATGTGGTTGACATAATTTCTAAATTCTTTCTCAGCAATGACTTCTCATGCGCACTTCTATATTCATTTCTCATTGGTAGCCGTACCTAAATCACACATTTCTTATCAGCCTATTCCATCTGAAGAGAGAGTTACCCCATCTTTCGTTCATTGTTTCTCTTTTCTAAAACTCATTTAACTTAACATCCAGTGTTTGGATGCCCTTTGCTGGCAACACTTAGAGGAACAATATTCTGTGGTTCACGCAAATTTTGTTGTTATGACATTTTCAGGCCTAATTCCACTTTGGGTTTTCACTGTGTTTTGGCAAGGAGCTGGAGATGCCAGTATTGGTAATGTTTGTCTCTGTTCAGCAGAGATGATAATTTCTCCACAGTTTTGTTACCTAGAAAATTTGCTCTGGGGAAGAATTGTGCAGCTGCAAAGCAACGATCAGAATAGCATAGTAGGTCTTTTTAATCTCTAGTTTTATATTGCTTCCTACAGTTGAAGTTATAGGAGGAGCACTGCTTGAATGCAGGCATATTACATCTATTCTCCCCAAACTTTTTTTTTTATACTCTCTCACATATCAAATATTAAATTTTCCAAACCACACAAGTAAGGGCAAGATTTTTTTGAAGATACTTCCAGATTTTATGCTCAGCCTTACTAGGCCTACATCATTTAGACCAAGAAATCCCATTTACAAGTGATATAGACCTTTAGGAGTGTCATATCTCACTGAAATTCATTGAAATTTAGAGTCATAATGTCTGTTACTTTTTGATATGGAACTTAAGCTATTTCTCAAAAGTAACCTTCTTCTCTTTCTGAATTTTCAAAGTTCTGCCTCTTCATACACATCTGTTAATGGCATTCCAGAGCTGTAAATCCCACAAAAACTTCATATTTCTGACCTCCATTTCTTAAAGTTGCTGTAAGTTGAGCTCCCTTTGAAGTGAAAAAATCTCATTAAACGACTGAAGATCCCCACTAAGAGAACATTGGATTCTTGACTGCCTCATGGATTACATACCTGCTCTTTGTAGTTCATCAATGCAAAAACGCTATTAGTACCTATTGCAATTCACCTTCAATATTCTCCATGACATAAAAGCAATCCGACATACAGGGGGGGTGTATGTCCTCAGCAGGCAGCTTTGCCTCATTGCTTTCTCTCCACTGTCTGGCAGGGACAGCACACGCACACAATAGGTGGAGTCTTCTCACAAACTCTGGCATTTTTGCTTATGTGTATACTGTACACGTGCGTGCAAAATCGTAATTAAAACTACCCGTACCTCCGCGTCAGTAGCAGCTAGAAGGGAACTCCTCATCAGCATTCCTCTCCAGCCGCTCTTGCCCTGTTGTCCTCTCGAATACTCCAGCTGACTGGTTATTGCACTGCCATTTGAGATGCAATGTGCCAGAGGCACTAGCTGCTAGAAGACTGCCTTGTTTTTCTGGATACCATTTTTTCCTTTGATTCATCTTTAAGAGATTTTTTTTTTTTTTTTAATATGCATAAGAATAAGGTCCTGTGCAAATTTCTCAGGAGATCAATTTGCAAGGCTCTTTAGTAGAAAGACCTATTCTCTAGTGTGTATATTGGTTTGATATGGAAATCCATAAGCCTGCCCTAGATCCACCCACATCTCATACGCTGGTGTGCTCTGGGTTTTCTTTGTGAATTCAAGAGTAGACTCCATAGCATTTCTCCTTTACAAAAAATACTTATTTTTCATTTCTGTGAATAAACCAGTTCTTGAGGATCAGAGTCTATTCTGGGTGTAAGTATAAGAACCTGTAAATCTGTCTGATAAAAAGCCTCCTGCGGCTGATGGCAGAGAGCATTAGTAGAAAATTGTAAAAGACTACAAATCCATGTGCTAATTAGAGCTTTGCATATCCCTGCTTCCCCTGTTATACTGAACAGGAAATAAAATACAAATGAAAAAAAAAAAAAAAAACAAGAGTTAGCATTCAAATGAAATATTAACATTCTGCTGAACAAAATATTTTAAAGATATTATTTTCTTCTAGATATTA
The DNA here is from genome assembly GCF_003259725.1 of Athene cunicularia. Taxonomy (NCBI): domain Eukaryota; kingdom Metazoa; phylum Chordata; class Aves; order Strigiformes; family Strigidae; genus Athene; species Athene cunicularia. The sequence continues at coordinate 7,627,402 of NW_020799116.1, forward strand.
TGGATTTTTGTATAAAACTTTGGTTTCATGAAAATTGCCTTTTCTGTCAAAACTGCTCTTAGAAAATTAGCTTATAGCACCATAAATAACCAGAGAAGCCTGTGCTGAATGCACATTGCCCCTCTTAGCTTATGAATTCTGTCTCCAGAATCTATGAAAACTAAGTATGAAATTAACTTCCATCTTCTCCAGACTCTGGCCATGTGTAAAATGGGTCAAAACCAAGACAATAACATTACTGGCCTCAAAATAGAGTTGTTGTATCAGTGATACAGAAATCGGGGCCTGAACCAAACAGGAATATTACATCACCACCAAGAAAGAGCCCCGTGGGCTCTCAGCTGAGCTGTGACCTCCAGGAGTACTCTTTTAAATGACCTGCTCATCAGAAGAAGGTCACGAGGAGTTTGAAATGAACCACAAGGTGCAAATCCATGGGAAACTAAATTTCACTAGCCACACTCCTCATGGAGCGACTTGTCTTTTGTAAACAAATAGCGTTCTCTTTAGAGGAGGTGCCCTGCGTTTCCAGAACCCTTTCATAGCAACAACATCTGAGAAAATAATATCCCAGCCTAAAACTTAATAACTCACAGTGGGAATTGCTTATGTTGCTGCTGTTGCATGGAGGCTTCCCAAACTGCAAATAATATGTATCCCACATAATGAACAATGAAAATACTGAATATTAATGAAAATGTAAACATAAATTTAGGAAACAGACCACTGCAGTCTAATCTGATCCACTGGGCAAAAAAAATCCAGTATATAACTGAGAGGGTTTCAGAGCATGTGAGGTGCGTTGCAAATTCCCATGATTACTGTAACTCCATATATAATGAGTACCCGTTAATCCATTTGTATCAGTTATCATAATGGGAAAGAATTCAGTATGGGTTAATGCTCACTTTTTATACTTGGGTCCATTCTTTGATGGTAGCTTTGCGTGACTTAAAGTTCATGGGACAAATTCAGCTGTTTTCTGTCTTCACCGGAACTGATGGCACTCTGGCAGCTGGAGCGCAGTTAGCCTCGACCTTATAAAAATGAATAAAAGCCCTAAGTCCTGTCTGATGGCTCTTCAGCCGTTGTCACTCTCTGTGTTCAGAAATGCATCCTGTAAGCTTGATCTTTTTCCTTCTGGAACAGGTAGAGTGTTAGTGGATTATATGTAAAACAAAAATTGGAGCGTAATTACACCGTGGCTACGAGAAGTCTTATTTCTTCTGGCTTGTGGACTAGCATAGAACTTTGTTTTTCCATCTGTTACATATTCCCATCAGAAGCAAGAATGCTATTTTGTAGGTAACGTAGTAGTGGCTTATTATTTCATAAAGTAAAATAAAGTATAGTGTTTTCCCCCGGGTGCAGTGTAGTCTGTAGTTCTGGCACATTAGCTGGCATAAACATTTTGATTAAAGCTTATGAATGTATTAATTACACCTGGGAAGTTTCCAACGCTTATTCAAACTGCAAACTCTTCAAACTGCAGCCCCCAAATCTGAATTCTTTTTAGCAAATGTAAAATCGGCTGTCACAGGGTTGCCTTTTCTTTCTCTAGGATGTTTGTATAAAGACATGAAGTGGCAAGAGTGCGAATTTTTTTTACCCATTAGTTTGTGTAAGCGCTTTTTCAGAAAGTCTTCAAGTTTCTGAAGAATTTTTACTGTCATGTTTCTAAACATTTTCTTGAAGTCTAAAGAACTCTAATTCTGTTTAAAGTTTTTCTCTGATCTCCTAGGTATAGAAACATCTGCATAGACTTAAGCATTTATCAGAATAACATATGGGTGTACGACCCCAAGTAGATGATAACACTGGAGCATAGACTGTCTAGCTGAAGCTGTATAAATAAATAGAGCTATTAAAACCAGTAGTAGTCTTAATGAACTGTCTGGAAATGTTGATAAAATTGGTCCATCTGATTTCCTTTGCTCGTGTTCCCATGGTGGATTGCTTATGGTGTAACAGAGGACAGAATGTGACCAGCAAAGCCTATGAAGTTTTTTGGGCATCACTGTAATTTTGCGAGATACACGAACAAGTTTTTACAACAACCCTCATCTGGACTAGGTTGTGTGGTGCATTGACGATGAGATAGAAGCAAATGTAACAGAGGATCTCAATTCTAAAATCACTGGGCGTATGACCCCAAAAAGAAAGACATATCTTATCTATCAACCGTCTGTGCCTCTGCCAAACAACCCAAGAAGTCTCACCGAAGCGGTGCTTTGCTCATGCATTCATGCACACATGCATTCATTATGACTGACCTGCCCTAGGAAGGTCCATTAAGTGGAACTCATTTCAAGCACAGATGGTCCTGAATAGCTTAATGTCTGCCTGGTGGCCAGAATAAGTGAATTCTTGATGGCCTTAGACTTCTGATCACATACATGCAGCCAAGGAGGAAATGAAAACATGTTTATCATTTTGATAAACAACCTCTCTCATTGCTGCAGGATGCTCCATGTAACTCAGCAGAGTCAAATACTATTAAATTGTCATCACTGTCAAAGAGAGAACGTACAAGTTTTGTTACCTGAGTCATAGTTAATGACTTCCACGATGTATAACACAAATCAGTACTACTGTTTGCCTTTTTTTATGTTTGTTTACTGATAAGTTCCGGCTTGGCTAGAATACAGAGGTGAGTTATAATTTTGAAGTACAAAATATTCTTTTATTATTACCTCTCAGCTAGAGATATAAAAAACAGAGATGACTGGAAGATGGCTTTCTGGCTTCTGCTAGGCATGCAGTCAGACCCTATAGGTGATTAGATATTTTAAATCACAGCCACCCACAGTAGGCTCATACTTAAGATAAAATATTTCACTCTGCGGTGTGTAAACTCAAGGTGGCTTTATAACAGAGACAAAAATTAGCATGATTTCAGGAGTTTAGTGTCCTCCAAATAGAATTAAACCATTTGCAGGGGTAACAAATAGTTGTCCTTGGTTTATAGTAAGAATGATCTATAATTTTTACAGTTTGATATTGTGAGTCTATGCGGAACAGACTTCAGGAAGGCTAGGAAATAGGAGCAGTGCTGTAATGCCACAGATAGTTGTCATCTTCAACAGCCCGGAATCCTTCCCAGCAGCCAGTTCTGTCCCTCCTGCTTTGGTAGGCATCACATTTCTTTCATGCAAATTGGAGGGCAACCTGTGAACTGAGTGATCAGAAAGGATCAGCTGTTCATCCTATCAAGAACTGCTCATGTTTGGTGTGAAGTGGATATAAGCCATGTTAGGACATTTTCATTCATCTCTGAAGATTCTTGAAGAAAGAGCAAAGCTATTCCTGATGTGCAAATTCCTATTCCATTTCTAATCTTTTTCTGATTTTCTTGGGGCAGGAGGGCATTTAAAAAAATGTAAGCTATTTTTCTTGCTAGGTGGATAAAGCAGCCACTTCCTGAAACGTAACTGTCAACAAAACATTCAGAAGACACTTACTTAGAGGATTTTAGGGCTCTTTCCTCTCCTTTTAAGATCAATGGCAAATCCCCTCTTGACTTGAGTGAGTTGGATGAGGCAGTTATTGTGGAAACAAAGCCAGAAGCTACCTTAGCTCAATAGACCATAAACTTCCAAAAAAAAAGACATTTCTGTTCTTTGTGACAAGGATTTAAACTTTTGCTGCACTCACAGCCTATCAGGTCAATAATTCACATTTTTTCAGGACTCCCAGCACTGTAATATCTCACCAGGTCTTCCGATAATCTAGAAGAACCACTGAGAAAAAAATCACTGGTTCAGGAGCAGAAGTCCTCAGCTATGGGTACAGCATTTCTTTGCATTCTTCCTCTCTTGCCTCCCCATCCCCCCCCCAAAAAAAAAAAAAAAAAAAAAAGTTAGTTGAAAATAAAAATCACAAAATTAAAAAGTACTTCACATATACATCTGAACATGTTAAATTTTTTTCAGTGGAGATTGAAGACTGATGCCTCTTCCTCTCCCTGCTCTAACTTGTTTCCTCATTTGTACAGCTGAGATAGAGATTTAAGTTATATTCCCCCCACCCCCATTATATTTGTGATATATATATTTCTGTGAATAATGTAATCAAAAGTGTGCTTTTTCAATGAGGTTTTTTCCGAGTCTCACTGCTTCCATTTATATTTGTCTGGGTACCTCTATCCCCATTTTGTACATGGATTGAAAAAGTCTGACATGTATGTGCATGGTTGGTAAAATACATACCGGCAAAACACATCGCATGCAATGCTAGCCAGTCATCAGTCATAGGCTAAACATGTTTTAATGGAAAAATCTGATACACCAGAGCAAATTTTCCAGGAAAACCAGGTGTGTAACATGCAGTTCTTTCTCCGTGTGAGATGGATCTTTTCTTCTCTGTCAGCACGGGGAAGGGGTTTTTTGTTATTGTTGTTGTTATTATTATTATTATTTGCATTACAGTTATACTCCATGCAGATGAAAGTTCCTATTAATGTACTTAACTGTCTGGTGGTTAAAAAAAGTGGTTTTTCATTGCTTTTATAGTTTCATTTTGCAACTCCTAAACAACTATACACTCTGAGTTTAATTCTTTATTGCTGCAGCAACTTGAGCTTCCACATAACAATTAAAGGTGTTATAAAGCTCATCCACCACAACCCATTATTTTGAATTGATAACCAAATAAGCAAGACTAGCTCATGTAGTTATTAGTACTCATACAGCAAATTAATAGAGAAAATGAAGCATTTAGCTTATTCACAGATATTTACCACACAGCTTATGTAGTCTAAAATTAGAAATGCTTATTACTGCATAGATTATCTTTATTGTTGAGGTTGCAATCAATAAAATCACAAATCTTTCTTCTCTTAGGGCATGACCAAAAGATGAATTAAACCAATAAGAATCTTTTCATTGCTTTTAATATGATTTGGATGGGGGAACAAGGAGTTTATCTGAAGAATTAATTCATATAAAAATACAAGCATTTGGGGCTAAGTTGATTGTCACAATTCCTCTTACTCCTAAGAGACACTTAAAAGACCATTTGTCAAATGATGGCTTTTTGAATTGTTGGGATCTCTCTTCTGTGGCACCTACTGGCTTTCAAAAAGCTTGTGTCAGCAGGCCAAATGCACCTAATAACTAATACATGAAGCAGCATTTCTCTCCGGGTGCGTTAAATATTTGCTGTAGAGTTAAGTGTTGTCTCATGCTTGCACACTCATCAGTGCTTAACCCCATGACCACACAACCTAAGCTCATTTACTCTAATGGACATTCAGAGGCTTTCATCCACTGCCTCACCCTTGAAGGTCAGCGGTTTGAAAATTTAATATTATAAAACATTTCCACACTTTGTGGAATCCCTGTTCGTTGGTCATTGTTGTACTGCTCTACTGTGGGTACACCTTAATGACACATCACCACATGACCTTAACAATTTATAGTCAAGGGAGATTCCTCCCTGCCCACATACCTCAGCACTTCACTACAGAAATGTCGCATTTGTAGAAACACCAGGAACCAGGACTCGCTCCTGAGCAGGGAGATGCCACTGGGCTCCCAGACTTCTTCCCAAAACCCACGTTCACAGCCAGATGAGGATCAACATCTCCACACTGCTTATTCTCCTACCTGGCTGCAGGGTTACTGTAGTGTTCAAAAGCTCTCAAAGTTGTTTCAGAAAGAGTGAAAGCCAAAGAGAGTAATAATACTTTTTATGCTATAGTAAAAACAATGTACAGTTAGCATTTCATAGTGGCATAAAGTATTAAAGCTGTTTGAGTAAACCTGGCAAACTTTCTTATACATCCTGCTCTTTAGCAGGCTATGCACGATGTTTTGTGCTAAGTTTAAACAAATCCTGCCAAATTTATGCCGCAATTTCATAAAATAGCCAAGTATCTGTGGGGAACAGACTGGCACTATTAAATACTTGGTGATTATGAGCTAAATACAGTCTGAACTGAGAAATCAAGAAATTACTTGGGTAGTGCATTAGCCCACTGTGGTGTCTCATCTCCTTGCACTGCACTACTAAGGCAATGGGAATAAAACACTTGACACTTCATTTCTCTGCATAGCATATGCCACAAACACCAAGTATTCATAAACCTTAAGCCACCATCTATCTGTCTATCACTCCTTTGTGTTCTCCACCTAATCAAACTATTGCGAATGTCCATAAAGAAGAATTAAGGAGAACACAAATCAAGCATGGTGATTTTGCACACAATGGGAATATTTTTTGCCTTAAAATTGCCAGTTTAGTGAGTGGGGTAGCAAAGGGAAGTGCTGTTGGACCATCCTGTAATTTGCAGAGGCTGATCGTCATCTGCTAAGGGCTGAGTACTGGCATAGAATCAAATATTTGGTGAAAAAGCTTATTTCTTATTTCTAGATTAACTCCCTTAGCCCCGTCCTTGTATGAGAGAATATTTGGGAGAAGAGGCCTCCAATATCACAAGCATAAAATCAGACAACAGTTGTTACACATCTGCTGTAGTATGTTACCTACAATTCTTAAGGTCCAGACCTTGACAGAGTCATTTTTAGGCCAAAAATTCTGCTGATGTCAGAGAAGCTTCTAAGACAGGCAAGGTATATCTACTCTAGAGGAATATTTATCTCCATTTCCTATGAAAACTGAAGTATAGCAGCACCTGGCTGAGACAGGAGCACCCATAATGGGAGGAATAACATTGTAATCCCACCTTTATAGAAGCTGTGCAGAGACACAGAGGAGCACGCCTGGGTGCTTTGATTAGCCACTGCTGCTCTTCCTAATCAGAGTGTCAATATTCTCTTTTTCTTTTTTTCTTTTTTTCTTTTTTCTTTTTTTGCCAGAAGGAGGAACGTGTGAAGTTATAGCAGCACACAGATGCTGTAATAAGAATCGAATTGAGGAAAGATCACAAACAGTAAAATGCTCCTGTCTACCTGGGAAAGTGGCTGGAACTACAAGAAACAGACCTTCCTGTGTTGATGGCAAGTAGCTCCTCCTGTATATATGTCTCTGTTTGTGTACCATCCAGTAAATACCTTTAAGTCTATAGATTATGCATAGGAACTTTGTTGTGTTTTCTGTTTAACAAAACAGGAAAATCTATAAGCATACATTTACACCACCTTGCCTCCTGCTACTTTAGTGCACGGTTCTGTGCACATGGGTCATGTTAAGACTGACTCAGAAAATGAGAGTACAGAATTCAGTACAGGCACTTAGACAAGTATAAAAGATTCTGTGGCAGGATAAAGCCCTTAATAAATAACTGGACAAAATTATCCCCTGCATCACTTCACAAGGTCCCCCCTGGTGCCACGTTAGTTTTGATTCATAAATATTTCAAAGGATAACAACCATTCATTTTGATTTAATTAGCCATTTGAAAAGTCAGTGTCAAAAAAGGTAAATAAATGAATCCTGTAGTCTCATCTTGTAACCAACATTACAGAAAGCTAGGAATAAAAAGCTCTGTCTTTTGAAATCACTGGTTCTGTTTCTTGTCATGGGGATTTTTTTGCTGAGGGAAAAACACCGTGTTATTTGTCTCTGGGTTTCATATCAGGGTGTATTCCTCTCTGGGGCTCCCCTGCCACCACTGCAAGGTGAAACCATGCAGCAGCTGGGGAGAGCGTCGTGGCTTGGAAGTGGAAAATATAAATCTCATAAGAAGATGGGGAGTAAGTGCTACTAATCCCATTACTTACCTTTCCCAAACAAGCCGCTCGGTGTTGCAGAAATCCCTCTGTGCAGCAGCTTTGTGAAACAGAGTAACTCAGAAAAAAATCTTGCTATTATTTATGGTAAACATCTGGTGCTATTGTTTATACCACCCCACCACCCAAAGGTGCTTCGAAGAGCCCGGGGGCATTTTGACTAGAGTCAAGGTGGGATCTGCCTTGGGCTCTCCTCATCCTTCCCATGGCTGGATGTCCAGGGCTGGCAGCATAGCTGCAGGTTTTGGAAGCACCCAATGTTTCCTCTTTGGGTCTGTCATTTGGCATTCAGCTTCTCCCCAAGTGAATGAGAGGGGGGAGCTGTATGAGCAAACACTGGGAAAAATGGTTTCTTCTGGGTACCTTTCCTCAATCACATGCTGCAGAGGCACTAACAAGGAAGCAGAGGCTGGTCCAGTTGTAGCACAAAGTTAGACAGGTGTATTGGTGAGTGTTGTGGACTGGAGGATTGTGTAGACAAAGGTCTGAGGCTCGTACATTCAACATCAAAAAGATAAGAGATTGTGGGGTGCCTTGGAGGGATGAAAACCTCATATCTTCTCAGCAAGTGTTTGTGGTGTGTATGTATCCAATTGATATATTAAAGGTAAAAAGAAAATGTTTTATTATTTCAAAACACTTGCAAATTTTTACATTATGAGGGAGTATTTCATAGCTTGTTACACTGGAACACGACTCAGCTTTGAACTTGCGACTAAAAACACGCTATGAATGCACCTGTGAATGATGGTGCTTTAATTCACATCTTGTCATTCTGTTATTGTTTAATTACCTTGATAAAAATCTTTTTGTGTTAAGCACACTCATAAAACCATAGGTGAAACATACAGCTGGTCTTAACCAAAGATCAGCTGTACAAGCCTTGAAGAATTTCATGTTCTTCAGCAGGTCACGAAAAACAGAGGCACCAGATAGAGCAGAGAAACACCATTAATTCAGATCTCATAGTTCTGTTCAGAGAAGAGGAGCTCAAAGAATGCTCTGTTAAGAAAAAAAAAGTCGGGTGCAGGTGTGGACTGGAACGTAATTGCTCTGTCAGGATTACAATACAAAGAAATGTTATTGTCTGGAATGTTGAAAGGAGTAAGGATAAAACAATGGCTAATATAAAAGCACAAAGCTAGTCCCATTGAAGTCACTGGTAAGACTCACAGTGACTTCAAAGCCATGAACCATGAACTACAAAGGAATGTCTTCCCCTTTCAAGTTTAGTTGTTGTAGTCAGCCCATAGCTTCTTTTGTAGATGGCTGGTGAAAGGTTCAAAAGCCCAATATGCTGCTCGTAAAAATTAATAGAAGGGGCGTTTTCTTTGGCCTTTGTTTTATCCCAGACTTTGCTTTGTGACTTTTGACATACTGACCTGTTTTAAGTCAGAACTTTGACCTATTTAGTGGTTCTGTTCTTGCTAAGTCAAACTCCCAAAACTTCCCATGGGAGTCCCATTGACGTCAGTAATTTAATTCACACAGAGATTGGGGATTTACTGTTTCTGTTGTACATGAGAAGATTTCAGAAGGTCATCTGCAACTTTTGATCTTCTTTACCTACACTATTGAACGGACTAAGACCATTCCATCTCGCACTGGGTTTTACACGGTATATGATTTAAAGCCATGATCTGTCACTAAGAAAGCTTGCTTGGGTCCATTAATTAAAAACCCATGGGTGTTCAGGTACAGCAGTATACTCACACCTGAACATCTTTGAGAGATGACAAGGACTGGGAGATCCCGTGTTATCAATTTGACTCCCATCTGCGGTTGATTATCGCCTCAAGCCATCTCCACCTGATGGCTATTTTGTAGTTGTATAAAACAAGCTGAACTTGTTTGTCCTGTTAATACCATTGCACCAAACTGTGACTTAATGGGATCAGAATCAAGCTTTTGGTGTTTCTCATTCCAATTTCATCAGAAAACACCTCATCAAGGCTGATGCTTTGACAGTTTGAGTTCATGTGACAGAGGAGAGATTGCATTGCCTTCCACTCCTACCAGCCATTGCTCTGGGACACAACTGGGCTGCATGGGAGGGACTGTGTGGAGAGCTGGCTTTATCTTTGTTTAAGAGAGAATACAATTATATATGGGAGCCAGCTTAACCTTTTTAATAAGTATCAGAGGTGATAAATGGTCCTTCTCTTCTTGTGAGATCTTACGATGGGTAGCACAGCATCACAGTACATAAGACTCAGGCATGTAGTCCTCCTCCTGAATGAGCTGAAATTTAGGCTGAGTATGTGTTATTTGTACTATAAAGGGCGGGAAGTTTGCATGTATTCCTCAGCATCACTTCCTGCCAAGTCCACCAAACTTTATCTTTGGGGCCTCATCTTAAAAATGTATAGTGAGGCCAGACTGTGGCAACCTCAGAAGTTTTAAAATTATCTCTTGCCACTCATGCAGTAGACACTATCTTAAAACCTCCCTCAATCACCAATGAATTATGCAGTAGCAACAGTGAGAGCAAAACAAAAGCCAAATCTTGTCATGAAACAGAGATTCCAGTTTCTTTGCCTCTTCTGTTGCACATTTACTTTAATGATTCCCTTCACTACTTCAAGGTCTTTATTTTTTTGAAGGATGGTTTTGAGTGCTCCCTCCAATTTATCTTGCGTGCTACTTGGCAGTAGCACATACCACGAGCATCAGTCTGTTCAGCTCTCTCTCGTGGCTGTTATTATTTTCTCCATTTGCCCAAATACCTCTCCAGAGCAAGTCCCAAATGGATTTACTTCATTTGTGTTACAGCAGTTTGAGAGGGTCCCTTTTTCTGGGGAAAGCAGTGTCGAGCATGTCAAGGGAGCCCCCAGTCCTCTGTCTCCAGAGCACAGGGGACCTGTGCAGCTTGGAGTGTCACTACTCTACTCCGCAGCCACGCTGTTAGACACGGTGTGTGTTGGATATCTGAAGGTACCAGAGCAACTCTTGATGTACTGCCCTGTCCACACAGTTCAGAGACGCCTAGGGCCAGAAAGTTTTCATCTCACACTAACATGCAGACCCCTCTAGCTTCGTGCTTTGATGGACCCGCTCTCTCTCTCATTTTCCTCTTACTACAGGCACTTTTTTTGTGATGTGCAGGCTATTTTTGCAGAGGTTTCTTAGCCATGCTTCTGAATTCACACCTTCCCTCTCCATTATGCTTACAAACAGCCTGACTTCCTTGTTTCAAAAGCCCATGACTTTTCCTCTGCATGCAATAGGCTCTGTGGGCCTATGAGGGCGCCCAGGTGTCAGCACAAAGAGCTGGGATTTCTCCCCTCGCGAGCTGCCACATGGCTAGTACAGTTTCTCCTGTGGCTTGAGGTTTTATTCCTTTGTTAACCAATTTCTTCTTTTGGACCTATGGTTGTCTAACAGAGATGTTCCCAGTAATGTCCTCTGCTTGTTTATAGCAATGCCTCTGGAACATGACGATTGTCCTTTCAGGTATCGAGCCACCACCCTCTTGAAATGTTCATCTCTGAATAAAGATCAGTTGGTAGCTCCATAATTTTAGTTGATTTTTCTTAAGTTAATTTTCTGTTACTCTACATAAAACTAAAAGAACCCACTAAACCAAAAAATTTTTAAAAACCCTCATGTATTTCTTATTTTTCACCATTCCTAGTACAACTTTTACATTAAACGGGACCAAGGGTTCTTCTATTGTTTGTGCATAACATGGATGTATTCTTAATCTTGTTCATTACTTCATCAGAGCTTCCTTTTCCTGCCCCATCTTCCTTCTCAGTATGGAATAAACTGAGCATAGTAAAACTCTGACAAAAAAAAACGTGGCTTTTAAATACCTTTAAAATTACTGTTCGAACTTTTTTCTAGCTGTACTCACCATATTCTCAAAGTATTTAAATACTATTGAGGAATTTGCATTTACACTGCCCCCTGAAAAGCCATTTTACTTTTGCTTTTTTACAACCCAAGACACTTTCTTCAAATAACTGGCTGTGGACTGCTCCAGGTTTGGTCGTTCTGCTTATCTTGGCATCAGACGGGGTTTCATATCTTCAAAATAACTTTGTTGTGACAGTATCAAATGTAACAGTTATACCAACACTGTCATATTTGGGTCAGGAATGTAATGTCCACCTCTCATTCTTTAGTGACCTAGTCTTCATGCAAAATTGATATCACCTTTCTGAATAGACTAAGATTTTCTTCTGTAACGTGAGTGAAGTTGTCTGCGTGAGCCGGAGAGCAACAATGAGCAAGTGACAGGAGTGAATTGATTAATACGCTTATGTCTTTTTTTTCTGGTTCTTTGTGACTTGTCTTCACACGATGTGCAGTTTTCTTTGGTTGCTTCCATTAGCAAAACAGCCTTGTGACCACTTTTGTTTTTATTTTGTTTTGGCTTCTTGTTTTGGATCTTTTTAAGCAGTTAATTTTAGTACTCAGTATAAACAACATGAATGTTTGACTGGACATGGAAGTCTCCACCTTTTCTAAACTCTAGTTGAAATCATGTAAAAATTCTTCGACTTGGAAGTTTCCCATTCCCTGGAAGGATACACTTCTGCTTTCCACTGCACTTTGCAGTGGCTGCTTATGTTCCTTTCAGGGTATCAGTAAAGAGGACTTATCACAAATAGACAGTGTGCAGGAGGTGGGAACAGAGGCCAAGTGGGCCCATGGGGTTACTGAGTAAATGTTAGCCAAAAAGCTAATGATAATATCCTCTCAGTTCTAATACGTCATATGATTGCTATAAAAATGTAATACGAATGCAAGATATTTATAATTTTAATACTTCACTTTTATACTGTGAATGAAGTGCTTTGTATCATCGTTTACAGTGGTATTGAACCATTCTGTAGGTGGTTATGTCCATGTGTTCTTCGAGACCTTTGAATAATATATAATTTGTTAATCTATACTGAAGTTTACTGTGTTACAGTCAATGACAATTTCAGACACACATTTTTTTAACACTTGAATTTTTCTCTTCCCTTTTCTTCAATCTTCTTCCAGTCTTTTTTTAAGCTCTTTCAGAGGCAACTTCAGTATTTCTTGTACAATTATTTGTGAAATTTGTTGGACCATAGAGCATGGAATAACAGAAAAGCACCTACACTGGCTTTTGAAATCTGTCCAAAGGGACTTTCAGGCAGGTTGTGCATGTTACCAGTGCTTTTAGGAAATTAGGTGGTTTTAACACTGGTCAAAAGCAAGGAGCAAAAAGGAAGGTGCTACTAAAATGCTCTGCAGTATCTTTCCCTCTAAATTATTCTGTAAGAAAGGTCTCTGCAGAGATCTGAGATGATCTTATTCCATGTTGTCTGCAACACAGGATTTGAAGCATTAGCTCTCAGTCAGCAGGACTAGTGTTTTAACTCTGCATGGTCTGCTGTGGTCCTATTTTATACCAGTCATGCCTCAGGGGAAAGGGAAATCACTCACTGATACAGAACAATAAAATGAAATTAATACAGTTTCCCTTTCTCCCAGAGATCTTGCTTTGGATCGCAACGTTTCAGATCATTCCTTAATATATTAAATATTAGCATGCGTGTACATACTTCAGATTTCTGTTATTTTGAGGATTATCCATCACTAGCCAGCATGTGGCCCTGTGAGTTTACATCAGACTTTGTCAGGACAGCGTTAACAAACTAAACGCAAGTCTTAATGACCATTGCGATCACTGTGACCTTTCATGCCTCCCTGGGCCAGCGCCTCACAACTCTTCATTCATGCTCTTGAATGGTTGGTACTGCACATCCTTATTTTCCCATGTGCACTAGTGAGAGCAGAGAGAAGACAGCGTTCATCAGCACATGTTCCCTTTGCTGGCATTTGCCCTCCTTTCCCTCCTTAGCCAGGACCTGGCAATGAAAAGGTCATACATGGTACGTCTCTCCTCGGGCAGACAGTAAGTGCAGCGGTGCTGTTGACATGAGATAATTTGTTTTGTTTTTTAAATTATGGCTAAGATGTAGAGTGAGCATTCATAATTTGAGAGCACTGCGTTCCTGGACTACAGAAGTGTCTCATGTCCCCTCGTGGGTCCCTGAGCTGGTGCTCAGCCCATGCATCCTCCATAGCACCCGAGCCACCCCAGCTCTCACCAGGTAAAACACGGGCATGGGAAATACAGAAACTTCCCAGCTTTCCCTGGACTGAGTGCAGGATTTGAGCCCTGTACAGTCAAATGAAAGATTCCTATTGACTTTGGGTCAGGTCCTTAGTAAATGCTTTGTTAGATATAATCCTGTATCTATCAGCACTTACATCAAGTGGAAACGGTTTGCAGTCACAAAGCCAATAGTTTTCTATTTATCTAATGTGTACTTTAGGTGGTATCACCAGAAAGCCTTTTTTTTTTTTTTTTCCCCCCCCACTCTGCAAAAACACTTTCAATCAATTCTTATTTCTTGAAGAAAGGGGGGAAAAAATGCTTTTTGAGATCCAAGGAGTCAGCTTCTCATCCCTCTAGCTGTGCTTCGGCCTAGATAAGAAGAGATCTCAGGGTCCCATATTATTAATGCACTGTCTATATGAATAACGAGCAGGCTTGGTGAATTATTCCACACTCCTGGGAAAATCTATAGCCCTGTCCTTCTGCAGCACCACTGGAACTGAGCAGGAGACTTGGTTTTTGGTTTTGGGGTTTTTTTTTTTGATTTGGTGAATTCAGATGACTTCATCTGCAATGAGGAAAAAAATGTATCTGTTCCCCACTGACACCCATTTAGTAAGCTCAGAAAGAATTCACAGCATATCACGTGCATTATTTAAAAAGGAGAGTGAGAGAAGCCTAACTGTGTACTGGAATATTTTAAGACTTTGTTTTTGTCCAGGAACATGTCTTCTTGAAACGCCCTTGCAGCCACCCTGAAATTTCAGCCAGATCCTGAGAGGTGCTGACTTCAGGGGGAGCAAAAGCAAAACTGGCAGTGACAACACAGAGTAATTAGTTAATTTACTGAGGCACAGCAGCTCTCATTACCAGTTTGCCTTCTAATGTGCAGAGCAGAGGGGGAGGTATGTGCCTGACCCTGCTGATGGTGGATGAGCTTTTGTGTCAGAGCACGGTATCATCTCCTGAACCCAGACCACTGTTGAGCAACGTGGGGAGAGCAGAGAGGCCATACTCTTCCCTGAGCAAGTATATGAACAAACATATATGTGTGTTTGCTATACATACATATATATATGTATATCTGTGCACATGCTGTAGAGTCATCCTGCCCTGGGTGGTATATCAAAGCACCCAGTGCTGTTCAGATACGTAGGCATGTTTCCAGTGATTAAGGTACACAGGTGGAAAAGATTTAAGGGTCAAATTTGCAGCCAACCTGAGCCACAATCTGCAGCAAGGGCTGCCGAGTCAGACACTTCCCCTTCTCTCAGCGAGGGCTGCGTTGTTTGTGCCGCATGCAAACATCTGCCAGGCATTAGGGAGAAGTAGACGGATGATCATGTCTTTCTGGTGTGAAGATGGTGCAGCTAATGAGATCGTCTGACTGTGGGTTTATGTGAGTACATCTTCATCTCAGCTATAATTTATCTCCCTACCTATGTCTTATATTTCTTTCTTTTCCAATTGACATTGCGGTTTCCTGTGTAGCAAAGCAACCACTCTTTTTAATATCAGGCCCATAGAACAGCTGACTAATCCACCCCTGATGAAGTGCAGAGCTCACTTAAATCCCAATTTCCGCAGGAAAAACATTTTCTTTTTCTTCTTAAGAGGGGAAAAAAGCCATAAGTCATGGCACTATCTCCATCTGCGTGAGGGGTGGTCATTTTTCCAGGCTCCAGCTGACAGGTTTCAGTGCCGACACAGAGGGAGCAGAGCCCTCACAGCCAACCAAGGTGCACAAGCAGCAGCTTTATGGCAAAATTAGAGAACATCACGGCCATGTAGCAGCGTGAAGACACCCAGGAACATATAATTACTTCACCTTCATACAGAGGAAGGTAACCTTTCTCTAAAATACTTGCAATAAGCCTGCTAGAGGCTAAATAGAAAAACAGTAGGAGTTTTTTTCCTTTTATGGGTAGCCTTAAGTGTTAATCACAGCACTGGAAAGAGCCTGGTAAGGGGTTTTGGAGGCATGGAGTGCAGGCACAGAGGGCAGCCCGCCCCTCTGGTGTGCCAGGCACTGCGTGGAAAAAGAAGCACAAGGTGGGTGGGAAAAAAGAGCCTAGAGAAAATTCCCTTACGGGGGTGAAGCCACGCGCAGGACCGTGCAGATGAGCTCTATGGGTTCAGGTAGCACAAGGACTGGCCATGCTGCCTGGCAAGCACAGAGAACAACCAAGAGAAGGGGTTTTCACAGCTTTTGCATACACAGATCTATGTCTGTGAGCTCAGAGTAGCCCAAAAGAAGAGCAGCAGCCCCCTGCACCCTATCTGAAAATCTACAAATGGCAGATATAGGGGCAAAACCAATCTTTAGTGATGTTAAGCAATGCTTCTCTCACAGTGCTGAGGGAGAGATTTCCAAATGTCAGGAACTAGATGGAAAAAGCCTGTCCAAGGAGAGATCACAAGGGTGGAGTGAGCAGCGGTGTGTCAGAGCCAAAACGCTTTTCTTGGGGGGTAACCCAGAAGTGGCTCAGAAGAGTAAGATCTGATATGTAGGAGGAACTTGTGGGTAAGACGCTTGATGTATTTGTATCCATCACAGCTGCCACAAGGTGCGGAGTCTGCTCTGTATCTGTCCTGCGTAGCTGCAGCAAGGCAGCAAGGGAAGGTGCTTTGCTACCATTCACTACATCTGTGTAGAGTGATGCTGCCAGCTGGTACAGGATGTGTGGTGTCTCAGGAGTAAAGGGTTTAAATCTTTACACCATGACTTTAAACAAACAGTGGGTTTATCTGTGCTTTATACAACAAAGCACACGTGCGTGCTCCAAGTACAACATTGAAAATGCATTCAGAAAGTGGTTTGACACCCAGAGACAGATTTTCAGCTGGTGTAAACTGGCTCTTGAAATCCAGAGAGACCTGCTAGTTTGTGCCAAATGAGGACACGGTTTGCTGAGTTTATGAAAATTAACAGAATGGTGACTGGCTCTTAATCCTTGCTCACAGTCTTCAGGCAATATATGGGACCGGCGTTCCGCTAATCTGTGCCCAAGAGGAGTTTAGAGAAATGCTCCAGTCAGGTTAGCTTCGGTGCTGTATCCCCTTACACAAATCTTTACAGTAATTCCAGTAATTCAGATTATTATCTTTGCCAGGAAAGATCATATTACTAAATGGCTTCTTCATAAATTCACATCATACATCTTTTCTGCATTGGACACTGTTTTCAGTGCACCAGGGCTGTGAAATGCTGCTTGTCTAAAGCTGTCTCTAACACAGTATAGAAAACACACGATCAGAGTACTGCAGAACATAAAGCCTTTTTCTCTTTTCTTTCAAAGACATCTATCTATAAACGTGGAGCTAGTTCACAAGGCTTAAGTGTGGTTTGTAGGATTAGGGTTTGAACGCAGAAGTGGTGGATGATGAAGTAAAAATGGAAAATGCTGTTACATAATGTGCTCTTTTTAAATTAAGAGATGATAACCTGAAGTTATTACACAATGAAATTTTAAAGAGACAATGACTAAATCTTTGTATGAAGAATACACATCATTAATCCTTTTACTGATGCAGCGTGTTCAAGTAAGAGACACTAATGCAGCACTGGGATTGCCCATTGTGTTGAATTACATGAAAAAATCTGGCAACTGCAACTAGAGGCAGACAAATCAACAAGTGTTTAATTGATTTCAGAGAATTGATTATCCATAAAATTGATCACAGACACATTTCCAGTTCCTCCTCTAAGAATACAACTAGGTAGCTGTAGGACCCAGCCTCCACTTTGAGAGTCCGTAGTCTGTTTTGGGTGATTTTCATGCATTAACATTGCAGAATTGCCTTACATTTAGGAACCAAGTAAATACATCGCAAGCGAAGGATTTATTTCAAATCTTGGATTTCGTGCTGAGGGAGCGTGCTATTCAGCACATACATAGCCTGCAGATTTGGTTCTACATTCTCTGTGTAGGTGTCAGAAAGCAGTTTACTAATCCAGTAGCTCAAAGAAAACATTATTTCTTGTTAGGAGTTAAGTGTTTCCATAGACCATTCAGTTTACTACAATAACTGCTCAAGGTTAAGCAAGCACAAGTGCTGATGTAGTATGGCAAAATTCAATAATATTTAAAAAGTGCTGCCTCTCCCTTTTGAAACTATCATGCAAAGACAGCGGTGTGGAAAGGAGCTGTGCTCTACAATTTAAGCATTCTGCCCTGTGTCATTAGTACATAAAACCTATTCTGCAGGCAGATGGATTGCTTTTAATATGTGGTCTTGTGTAATCATTTCCTTTTGATTACAATTCCTAGGCAGCAAGCATATAGCAGAGTTTTCAAGATGCATGTACATGGTCAGTACATTTTTTTTTTATTTTTTTTAATCTTCCTAATGTACCCAGAACTCACAAAGAGCAAGGTGAAACATCAGTACAAACCATCACTCAGGAGTGAAATTGAGAAGCAAATGACACTGTCCTAACAGGACAATCGCAAATCTCCCATTAACTCAAATGAGAGTAGAAAACAGATCTGTATTGGTTTTATTATTATAAAATGCCCTATTCTTTTTCTTCAGACCTCTCCATGAAATACCATCAAATGTGGTTGTATGTAATGTAGTTATGCAAATACCAAATGAACTCTATTTCCTTTGGAAATTTCCTTTCCTCCTCTTCAAAATTGCTAACTGGATGAACACATTTTAAAACAAGAGCACTTGTAGTCCCTGTTAAATAAAAAACCAAAGCCCATTAGTGTAATCAACACTTGTATCACATTAGTGAGATCATTATCCAGGGACACAAATACCCATCGCTCTGAGCAGAATGGGGGGAAGGAGGGTGACCACTGCTTTGAACCAGAGAAACAAAGCAGTAAAGGAGAAAATCCATATAGTTTTTGACAGGTTGTGTTTCCTGTGGGATTCAGCTCAGTAGCAAAAGCCCGGCCTCATTATTGCACTGGTGTGCTATTCATTTCTCTTGTTGGTCTGTGTATTGTGATGAATTTGGTTCATCTGAATGTCATGCAGGGAATCAGGCAAGAAATTTGTGGCAGAGCTGGAGAAGCGTAATGCTTCTCTCTAGCACAGTGCTGGGTCCTTTCCGGGGATGGATGTGCAGCTCTGGCCACTCAGCTTCAAAAAAGACCATGAATTAACTTGTGGGCCCAGGTGTGGTGAAGGGCTTTGGCTACTCAGGAGAACAGGCAGCCTCTGTGGAGAGAGAAGAGTTGTAGGGCAGCAAAGCATGAAGGAGTATGAATCTGCTGTCAGATCAGTGCGTGGGCACCAGGAATGCAGAAAGGCTAAGAAAATAGCGGAGGATTTAATAGATATAAACTCCCAATCATTAAATGTAGATTTGAAATTAGAAGAACAGTTACAACTCTTAGAGGAGGTTGGCAACAGCTTCCCAGTAGGGATTCCATCTAGTTTTGAAGACTTACAGAGTCTTTTGCCATACCCACAAAAGGCAAAGAAATTAGTATTATTTGTTAAAATAACATTGCGGTATAATGGTGAACAATGGATGGACTGTAGACTGATATGTCAAAGAAAAAGCTGTAGAGCAGACTCATAAGAATTCATTCATGTGTTAGAGACACAACAAACTACATATGTGCTTTGTCTTTAATATAGCAAGAATTGATTCAATCTGGAAAAAAAAAAAAAAGAATCTTATAACAAACAAATCATATTAGTTTTCAGGCAGCTGCATTTTATATCAACTAAAGGGTGAAGTCTAGGGGGTCGTTGTGTGTTAGTTCTTGAAATGCAATTTTTGAAAACAAAAATGTTTTCTCAATGTTGTGAATTTATTAATAAAAGAAGAGGGAATAAAATTGCCAAGCAGATATATGGAAAAGTTTCATCCCATTTTGGAGTGTTTAGTTACAGCTTGACTATATTTGATACAGTAATTTTTTTATTGTTTGGTTGGCCAACAGTGTTATCTTTTTTTTATCCATTTGTTTGCAATAATGTGCTGATAAATCACTTTTAGCAGTGGAACCAATTAATTCTCCATTGTAAGTATTGACTTAGATTTTTTTAATCTATTCTGTTTGTTGGAGATAACAGTGCTGGACTTCCCTGGATGAGTAATAATGAGGAGTATTGCAGAATCCATTTCTTCTACTCCTCTGAAACAGTGCTTGTAAATTCTGTGTGGTCATTGCAAAAAAAAACCCAGCATTTGCAAACCCAGATTAAGTAAATTATAGCCTTGCTACCTGGCTTGCGTTCTTCACATGACCCCTGGTGCCCGCAAGTGGGGATTCTAGCAAAATGCATCAGCTTGAGTTTGCAGATTTCCCAGCTGAATTTGCTCATTAGCACATGGAAGAATGGAAACTATGATCAGAAATGATCTGTGGTTATGATGGATCTGGTCTAAATTGTGTGTAGACAGGTTTGGTAAATAAAATGAATGGGGAGGTTTTGAAATTCCTAAAATTCAAATTTAATTATATACCACCCAGATCTTGAGTTTTACTGTTACTGTTTACTGGCACTGAAAACATTTTGAAAGTTGATACTATTTCATAATGAAAGGAATAAACTGACAAACCAGGTTAGAAGCTTATGCTCCAAATGTAGGAAACCTTACGGAAGGCCTGTAGTGAAAACTCCTGCGCGTGCTGTATTGAATCGGTGTAGATGTGAAATAATCAGGAATGCTCATTTGTAACAAGCTTTAGGTTAGACCCTTTCCGTGTGAACCGCTTTCATTTTAAACTCATTATTTATGGTAAGCATAGCCACACTCTTCATGCATTTTGCATATTCAATTTTCAAGCCAAAATATAGGAGCTGCATTAGCTTCAGTGCTCCCAGCAGGTAATCAGCCTCCTGCAATACCAAACCTTATGTCACCAACAGTAATAGGCTGCAATAGTCAGAGCCTCATAAGGACTGTGCCTGCCCAGTTCCTATTAAAATTAATGGGCACTGGGCATCCGTTCCCTCTAGGCAGCTTTGAAAATATCAGCCAAAATGTAGTTGTAAGTATTAACCTTTAGGAAGTTAGTGTTGGCAGCCTCCCACTGCTCTGTACCAGTTTCCAAAATCAGTGGCTGTGATGAGGCACGAGCCCTGCACCAGAGGCTGCAGCTCCGGATGACGGAGCAGGGGAGCAGCTGGGGGCCATTTGCACCTTCAGGCTGTTTTGGCTGGGCAGATTCTGGGGAGTCAGGAGGCAAATTGTGAGGCTGCTCTGCCGCTTGTGCCAGGAGCAGCCTGAACTGAGCACGGTGGGTTTTTCTCCTGGTTGTCAGAGGCGAGGGAGCCAGCGCCATAAAGGTCAGTGGAGGTGGTATGAAAAGGCTACCCTGACTCTGAGTATGATGCAGTGTGGAAGTCTGGGGCAGAAATGCCAAAAATATTGCAGCCTAACTGTTAAAATAAACATATTTAGTATAGAAAAAAACTCGCCTTGAATGCTTTTATATATTAAACCCTGTAAGGAACTTCTGCCCTGTTGGCTTAACCTTCTTTAATTAGGGTTTTTTTTTTTCCCTTTCCTGTCTATATTTGTAAAGAAAAATAGTCTGGCATTTGAAAAGAAAACGAGTCTTAGAATTATTTATTATCAGATTACTGTTAAACCAATAGAAATAGCAATGGAAATTTGTGTTTTTAAACAATCTCCAGATCTCAGGTCTAATCCATACAGATGATGACCTGTGAGGAACTAGTATTACAGGAATAAATTGGCTCTGGTTTAGACTGAAGGATTTCAACCCAGCTAATAAACTCTCAGTAGTGCATGCCTGAAATATTACCGCAGTAGCCAGAGAGCAAACTGTCCCCTTTTTAATTTTTTTTTTTTCACCAAATAGTTCAAAATAACCAAAGTGTAATCAACACACTCAGGCAGCAGATTGTTCATGGGCACAAAATATATTCCTAAATCAAATAAATTGGTAACCGTGAAGCATTTGCTAGGCTCTGCTTTACATAGTATGAGCTAAGAAACAAATATAGCTCACTGGTCTCTATTACTGACTGTTACTAAAAATGCAAAGCAATAAATGTGCTATTTCAATTTCAACAGTGCATCATTAGTAGTAAGGACCACCTGGATCTTAATGACCGGTTACACTGTATCTTCACCACCATCCTGAGTGCCAGCTCTGTTTTTTTGATGGATACCTATGTCATTTTAGGAAATAATAATTGCATTTTGCTGAACTTTGCTGCATTTTTATTCTGATGGTCTTAACGTTCTTACTTTCCCTTCCTAAATATGACTGTCTAATAGTCATGGACCTTGAGGAAATGTGTCGCCAGGAACATTAGCAGTGCTGGCAGATCTCAGAAGCAGCAAAAGGGCCAGCCAGAGCCCTTCCTGGCTCTGCTGAGTCCACAGGTTTTGAGCAGAATTATGGGCAAGGCTTACTGCAGTATCCCTGTGCTCAGGGTATGGATCGTGCGCCTGTTCTGCTGCCTTTTCCTGAAATATTAGGTCTTACTAAATTTAGCTTTCCGTAGAATACAAATCAGCTACGTTAGTGTAGTGTCCTGCTTGTACAACATATTTTGGCTATGTCTAACCTTGTATTTGCTCGCTTCATGGCTATGGGATGTCAAAGAACGTAGATGCTGCTGCTTCCCACCACATTTTTCAGCTAAAAATGACAGGTGCCTGAAATTATTACAGTATTATTTTTGTTTGTTTTTTCTCTGTGTAAACAACACTGCAGACGTTGAGAGGTTCTTGCCAGGACTTTTTCAGAGACCAAGGGGCTTATACGTGCACTCCAAAGTCTAACAAGGAACCGCAGTCCATTAGTTTCTGCTGCAAAACAAGGTAGGCATCCAGCAAGGGCAGGAGCACAGGGTTCATGTAGTGAAAAAAAGAAAAACTGGACTGTGGGCAGAACAGAAGTGAAGAGAGGTTACACTGCAGAGTGGGAGCAGACTTACTGTGTTGGTAATACTAGATACAGTAAATAACTTCAGACATTTGGAATTTTTTCTTTCTTAGAAATCTGAAAGAGAGTGCAGTAACCAAACAGATTAAAGACACGCTGTTCAGATCACTGTTCACCTGTGTGATAAGGGTAAGATAAAAGCACATAGCACAGGGGGTGGAGAAGGGGCAGACCCACAGGGTCCTGTTCTACACTCAGTCTGGAGAATCTCTAAGGTAAAAGGAGATATTCCTACAGACTGCTTTCCATTCCCATCCAAAAGTACCCTTCCTTCCAATTTCTCTTTGGTGTCAAAATAAATGAAAATGTTTCATAGTGATTAATGGTGTGCTGGCTACACAGTGAATGCTGGTGGGGATACAGCCGATCAGTGAAGAGGATATTTTCAGAAAACCTCATCATATTTTGTTTTGACTTTATGCTGACATGTTGAATTTTGGCAAAAAAAGTGATGAAATTCAGCCAGTTACATAGGCATGCATGTGTGCACATAGACACGCACAGGGAGAGAGAGTCGCCTGATGATTCTGCTCCTGGAAGGAGATACCTCTCTGGAGAAATGCTCCGTCGTTTGACACATGCTGGGCTGCTGGTCGCTGTTTGCACCTGGTAATCCAGGTCTGCAGGACAGGACTGCAGGAGCATCCCCGCGGTCCCCAGGACCGCCCAGTGTGGCACTGTGGGAGCTGACAGCCACTGCAAGGCAGGTTGAGGGGAGATGGAGGCTTACCTGCCCCTCACCCTGCCTCTGTGCACCTCCGCACGTGTCACCTCTGAGAACAAAAGAAGGTGACAAATGCTACCACGTCCCTGTTTTCTCTAGGAAATTGGCTTAGTTAAAAAGTGCTTACAAGGTTTTTGGAGAACGTTCCAAAAAATCCTGCACCCTAATGCAAATCAACTCGGAACTTCCAGGTTTTGATAGAGCTTGTTATACATAAAGTCTATACTGTATTTATTCCCCTAGAGACTGTACCTATTATGTACAAAAAAGAATGACTACAGCACAATATTGTTTCTTTCACTATCATTGATCTTTAGTTTCCCACTTCAATTTTGCCCTCTAGATTAAGGGTGGGTTTTTTTGTACTCCTGTGTATGTGAGATCTTTAAAACTTCTTGAGATTTCGATTTCCAGAGGGTTCTGTGAGGCTGAGGTTGTAGCTTATCTAATATTTTGACAAAGTCCAAGTTCTGTGTTGTAAAAGTCAATTTAGTTTTAAGCTGTTGTTTTCACCACTACAGTGAATAATCGAAATTTTAATTATTTTATATATTATTTTATTATTTTTATGTATTATTTGCTTACAGTTTAGTTGTTTGTCATTATAATTTTAGTGGAGGGGACACTGGAGGAACCAAGCCTTGCTGGAATAGATTGTTATCCAGTGTAATGTATTGATCAGGTCAGGCAGTAAATTAACAGGAGCAGAACACCATTAAATTTTGAACTTAATTGCCTTCTACTCTTAATTTCTATTGGATATAATCAATAGGTGCCAGAGGAAAGTTAAAAGAGTTATTTAGCAAGCTGCTATTTCCTGCAAGCATAATGGAAAACTACTGTTTCATCCTCTAGTTGATGCAAATAATTTGCAGTTCAAGTTTGGTCACTTAGGCATTTTATCAAAGACTCACTTTTAGTTCTGTCTTGATTAATCTTCATCTCTTCCAGAAAGACATGTGATTTAGTGACTCAATCTATTTTGGTTTAGCTGCCCTGTTGGTCTTTGCACTACGCTAGTGTTGGCAGCAGCGCTGTTTCCCTCCAGGACCTCTCCAGCCCGTATTCCTGTCTCTAGCCATGCACAACACAGAGTGTCTTTAGGGGGATATCCTCAGGCCAGTATCTTTTAATAATATAATTTCATTTGCCAAGGAAATACGATGTTACAGCCAGTGGAAATGAAGACCATAGCCTTGGTCTTGACTTTTCTTCTTGGTTCTTCTACTAGCTTGTTTGGGCAAGTTGCTTATCTCTCCCGTTTTCCCTGCCCGCAAAAACTAACAATCAGTTGCCTTCTGCAAGGTGTAGTGTCAAGCTGAAGTGTTGTGCTCTCTTCTCAGACTCCCTGCATTGATGATACACCTTGTTCTGTACTCCAGCCTACTGTTCAGTTTATTACTCCTTGTGTCCCTCTATAGTAATATTTTAGATACATTTTTTTTTTAACTTGCTGTTGAATTTAAGTATTGCTTATGCTGTTGTAATCTAAAACCAGTTCCTTATAAATCAATATCTCAGTATTATTATTTTTAAACCTCTTTGAACACTCTTTCCATTACCTAGTCTTTTTTACTAATAAAATGTTGCAAAGGAAGCATCATATTTCAGGTGGCCCCCTGCCAAAGCTCTGTGCCCAGTATCACTGCCCTGTGGAATCACAGGGACATTAAAAAGCCATTGAATGAAGGATAGATATCTGATGCAAATTAGGGGATTATTGCAAACTTTGGTGGGCCTTGGAAGCTGCATTACTGAAGCAGCACACAGAATAAAACAGGCCGAGGTAATCATACCTCATATTTTGCAGTAGTGTCAGTTCTGTGCCAGTGGTGCTATTCCATATTTATAACTTTATACTGGCATAAGGCAATTCACATTCAAGCTAATGGGAGTTTTCCAGGAGTGTTGATTCAGGTTCTTGATGAGAAATGAGTATAGCCCCTTTTGCACATCTTTGCAGCAGAAATAGCAGTTAGAGTAGAGAAGAGTCTACTTGAGATTTTATGAAGTGGTGCATAACGATGCACCAAATGGACAGACCTTCACAGAAGTCTCATTTTCTGAGAGAGCTGACCTGTACTCCCTCTGAAAACCAAGTATCTTCAGGGAGTGGCAAGTTACCCACCTCAAAATAGAGACTGCATTCAGTAAGCCTTGCTCTGAAATTTTGACCTACATCTGTCCACAGTTCTCTCCATTATGAAATCTGGATAACAGGTATTTTGCTGTGAGCACGTTTGATTTTATTCAAGTCCAGTATATTTGAAAAAACACTGCTTGCTGCCTATGCAAATTCAGAAACTGCCAAATCATCAAAAGAGCTGAGTATGAATTTAACTCTTTGACAACTATTCCTTGTCACATTATTTTGGTTAACAAGGAATTCATCACAGGGAAGAAGAAAAAATGAAGCCTTTTGACAGTTACAAGGAATTAACTGTGCTTACAATAATATATTTTCCAAGGAAAGGCTGGAGGGCAGAGCTTGACAGTGCTGAAGCTGTAGCACAAACCGTGACATCCTATGACCCATCGTTGGCCTGGGCTTCACCTTTACAGAGGAAAGACTTGTTCAGTTGTGTTACAGACTAGCATGAGCTGTGCAAGGCTCGCAGTCCCAGCTCCCAGGAGACACTGAAATTCTCCTGTCCCGGTCATTCCACCAGTGTCCACCACATTATCGGTCCTCATATTATGAGGAGACAGAAGAGTTTGTGTTGTGCTTGTGGTATATTTAGGGAACTGAACAAAGCCAGATGCCTACAGAAGCCTATGGCCAAAAGGGAATTGGACATGGGACTACTTGAGTATCTCTGGCCAGGATGGTGTCAGCAATTATAATAGCATTCTCCATTTCCCATGGAGAAGAGCTTCTCCTTGTGTTTCACACTTCTGCCAAGAAAAGTATAAAAGGAGATTTTTCTGTGTCAATGAAGAGAATCCTCTTTTCATCCAAATGAATTATGCTGTCTGCAAGGCGCCAGATTAATCTGTCTATGATATCCCTTGTGTATTGTTTCTAGACTAACACATATTTGTGTTGCTTCTTTCATGATCAACTAGTACAAATGAAAGCCAACTCACATGGTAGTCTTTCACTGCTACCCACTGCCGTGAAAAACTCTACAGGAACAATTCAGCCCTGCTGAAGAAAAGAGGTTGAGATAGACTTCTCACTAAGCAAGCAAAAATTTGCTGTGCATTGGGGTAAAGTTTCACCCTTGAGTTGCCCCATAAGATGCATCTGGAGGAGATACTTTAAGCATCTGACACAGTTCCCTGGAAGAGCAGCAAAGAGAAGCAGCTAAGGTGATATTTTGATATTGTGCTTGATCCTCCCTTGAGCCTCCACTGGCTTCTTCTGTGCCTCTTGAAAGGGAAGTAGCTGCCTACACCACGCAGCAGCCTAGGTCCCGTCTGAGCTTCTACATGAGATAGACATTTGCAACGATCCCCAACTGTTTGGAATGAGATGTGAATAAGATGACATTATTTATGTAAAGGTTGATGGCGAGTGCAGTTTGGCTCAGTTGAAGATCCTTCTCCGGTTTGTTGTCATCATAAAAACCTTGTGAACTATAGATTATTGCATTATAGGTATACAGAGCGGAAGAGGCAGACAAGGTAGGAAGTCTCAGAGACACACATGAATTAGGATTAAATGGAGCAAACTAATTCTCAATCAGATCTAGTCACCACTAAACCGAAGAAGATAGAAAGAGACAGAATCAAAATTAGCAAGATAACAGATTGCATTTCTGGTTAGGAAGAAGTCTTGCATTATGAAAAGCTGGTGGATTTAATGTTCAATTCTACCCTTATTTGTCATGCACGTTGTAAAGCATATTTGCAGTTATCACCTTCTAGTTGAATCAGGGCAGGGAGTTTCTGTTTTTCTTAGGGTACTTTATGCTTTATAGCTTAGAGCCTTGGCAGAAGTCCATCTACAGTAATATATGATTCACATCATTGTTAGGCTGGGGACTGCAATTGTTGCTGTTCTGTCTATACTCTGCTGTGTTTGTGGAAGGATCAGCATTGGAGCTCTGAGGTTTTTCTCATGATCCCTAAATCCAGAAATGTATTTTCACCATTTTTATCCCGAGAAAGGTTTCCACTGTTTACAACTCACTTTCCTGAGAAATACTCAGAGAACACATATTGAAAAGCAGGCTTATTTTGTGTATGCTAATATATAAGACATTATACCAGACAGTAATTCTAGTTATGACCCAAAAGAACCACCACACAACAACAACAAACCCCCAAAACCCAAAAGAAATGAAAGAAAGAAACCCTCCAAAAACCCCAGCTCTTTGGAGGCTTCGCAAGATAATTCTGGGAGTTTCACGTAAAGATAATATATTCTTTCCATAACGGTTCAAACTGAATGTGTTGACTCTCTGCATAAACTGTTTTCAACTCTGTCTTGTAATTCAGTCTAACGAGTGTTTCAGTGGCACCTTGGTGGAGTTTCTCAAAACCATCGGCACTGGTGGATGGAAGATGGCCTGCTTTAGCTGAGGGGAAGCTGAAGGGAAGCTTCACCTTCTGGGGAAGCTTTGCCATTAGTCTCATGGCCCGCAGAGCTAACACATTATGGCTGCAGAAAAATTGTATAACAGGCTGCAAGTGGCAAGTTCTTTATACTGCATCACTGGAAATAGGAGTGTGAAACCCCACCACTTATATGCACACATCTTCCAACAGTTTAAGCAAATTCAGCAGATTTCCAGATCTTTATCCTGAACGATAAGCAAGTGCATTTTATAAAGATACGCTCAGCATCCCTATAAATAACAATTTCTCTTTTTGCCTTTGCAAGCCATCATCAGAAGGTGAATATTTCTTCAATTCCTCACTCCTGTCTTTCATCTACCCACATAGCCATAACATCATGCATGTAAAAACGCATAAAAATTTCAGCCTTGCAATTTAAATGTCAAGTCTTCAATCTTATTCCAGTACATTTAGACCATCTTTTGCATACAGTATGGCTGACTTCTTACAAATCTAGTTTTCCTAAAAATGACAGAAAATGCATCTGTGGCCCTTTCTGATAGTCCCATTTGTTACTCTACCCTTGCAGAACAAAAATGTAATGCAGCATGCAATGCTGAGAGATCGGTCACAGACAATCCCTTGGGGATATTAAATAGACAGTTATATTGTCTTTGTGGAGCTGATCTGACTTCACTAGAATTTAGCAGGGTCTCACAGAAATGCTGCTGGGATTTAGCTTGACTGTGGTATAACCAAGCATCTCTGCATGGGGAGATGGTGTTGCAAAGGTGTGTCCCTATTGTCCATCTCTGTACCCTGGAGAAAAGAAAAGATTGCACAGAAATATATAAGTGAAAATATATGTAACCGATTTCACAGCTCTCTGGTTGTCTAGGGGATTTTTTTTTTTTTCCTGCCATCCTGTATAGTTTCCTCAGGTATATATCAAGAGAAGTTGTTTGCAATGATGTTGAGCGGTGATTTGGGCCGGTGTTGCAGACTGCTAAGACCCAGAACACAGACACTCTGGGCTGCACTAACAAAGTTGCAGACATAGCCTGCTCCTCTTGCTCTCTCATTAGCACAAACGAGTATTTAGGATCTCACTTTCAAAGACTGAGGGCTTCCAGTGAGTCATCTAAATTCCACACTTGGGCACATAAATTACTTACCCTCAGTGGTTTTCTAAATTAAAAATTACAATTTAAGATAAAAAGCACTAACAGCTGTACAGTTCATTTTCTCAGATTTGTTTGATTTGAAAGTAATAGGAAATACAATCACTTTTTCTTTTTTTTTTTTTTTTTTAACTTGTCAGCTTTTGAAGAATTTCCTTCCAGATAGTAATAATAAATGTACATGTGTATATTAGAAGCTCTCTTTTGGGTCAGATTTTTTTTTTTAATTAAAAAAAACCCTTATTTTTATAGCTGTATAAGGTGTTACAGCCATTCCTAAAGACTTCACAAGTGCCTTTTCATCCCGCTGCCCACAGAAAGTGTAGGGGAATTTGTCACTAACTTCTCTCTCTGGCAAAAATAACACAAATATAACCCAGTATTTCCACTGAAGGATAATGGATATTTTTACCATTTCTGCCCACGTCCTTCAGAGCAGCTTGTACAATCCATAGTGATCCAGGAACAAGAATACACTTTCCCTTCCACCTTGGCAGGGCTTTATTGTGTCAAGGTAGGGCTTGGAAACTGCTTTGAGACCCTTGCAGTGGTGGTGTTAAAAAGGCACAGGGAACTCCTATGGCATGATGATGCACTGGTTTTGCTGCAGCATGAGCCTCCCTATTACTACAAAAAACCTTAGAGCTCAGAAGCTGTCCTGTTTTTGCCTGCTTTGGCTGTTTCTGCCTACTTTTTAATGAACAAATGCTGACACTTTGAATAATTCAATTATATTAAAATACAAAATCTTGAAGCACTTCAGCCACTGAAGACACTTCTCTGCAGAAGACATTCTGCATTTCCCTGGCCAGGACTGGTGCTCCCTGCAAGGCTGAGCTGGAAGGGCTCCCCATGAGCTCCCAGTGCAGAATTGAAGCCTTGAATGCTCCCTGGTCATGAATTGAGCCCCTGAATGCACCGTGACTGAATATTCATTTTGTCCATTCTTCAAAAAAATACAATTTAAAGTACAAGAATGGCTCCATTCATAAGCCGCTCTGTGAGACAAGTCTCTATCATCAGTGCCATATCTACATTGCTTAATGAGAAGCGAACAAAGCTGATACGTTACCATCTATAAAAATAATGAAAAAAAAAAAAAAAAAGATATCCAGAGAGAGAAATTACCTTTTAGTCATAAAGTGATGTGGGTTGATTATAAGCATATGTATTATTTCTCTTTGTTGTTCACTTCATTGTGCAGTCCGGGAGAATAAGGAAGCCATGTGCCCCTGCTGTATGGCCAGATGATATCAGAGTTTCAGCATTTGGAACAGCAGATACTTAGGGTAAAACTTTCCTCTGATTTAAACTGAACTATTCATCACGTACATAGCTGTCATTAATCTTACATGCAGAGCCAGGCTTCTCATATTTCAAAATCTTTGGAGAGGCAGCTTTTTAATCTATATTTGGTTCTTCTTTTTTCCCCCTCTGAGATTGATTTCTCTTTGCATATAATGCTGTAGTAGTTTCAATTTAAACAGAACCCTGAAATAAAATTCTTGAATATGAAACCTTAGCAGAGAGAAAGGAAACAATTATCTTGAAATTCTTTTTTTTTTTTTTTTTAATGTAAAAAACTTCAATGACAGCACCACTGACTGACAAAATTGACATGTATTTTAACTTCTGTCTTAAGCAATGAATTATCTTAATCACAACAAGAGGGCATATTATCCTGGATGAGGCTATAAATTCAATTAATCTCAGTAGTAAGTCTCAAAGCCATTCATTTTAATATAATGCAGCACCTTGAAGTATCTAAATTACAGCATCTAAAGCTGATTAAAGATGAGAGGCAGATGCAGAAGCTGCTCAGCAGCTCCTGGAGGCCATCTCTGCCTCCTTCTACCTCCTCTCTGCCACAGCACCTTGGGCAAAAGGCAGACCTGCTGGAGCTGCTTCTGTGAGCCTGGACAAGAAAATGAAGGACAAGGAAAATGTCAGGGGAAACAGGAAAAAAGGCGGACTGGATGGAAGGGCAGAAGAGGATGGGGGTAAGGTCTAAGCTTATTCTCAAAAATATATGAACTATGATACCTGCAGGTTATGAGGTATCTCTGTCAAAAGTTTCTGGTGACTAAAAGCAACATTTTTAAGTGGTTTGCATATCTCTTTGGGCTCTTGAGATAATATATCTGTCTTCCTTACTTTGTAGGTCATTTATACAACTCGTAATCTAAGACCTTCTCTCATAATCTAAGCCCTTCTGCTAATACTCAAAAAGGATGTTCTTAGAATCCCAAACTCCTTGCCATCTTGCAGAGCTGGATCTGGACACATAACGTTATAAATTCAACAACGTGTGTCACTATGGGAACTGTTTCTCTTGCCAGACAGTGAGGAATGAACTGAGAACTGGCTGTTTAGACACATGTGTCCGTGTGTGCATGTGTCTGCCAGGCACACACGTACATAAATAACCAAATACAGATAGATAAATGTTACCATTAAGTGTTCGAGTTTCTTTGCTTCTTATTTTGCTTCATAGAGTATCTCTGTAAGTCTGGCAACTAGTCAATTACTGAATTTCTTTTCAAAGGAAGGAAAAGAAAGATTACAAAATTCATAACACTAGCATAAGCCACCATATCTTCCCCACCTGAGGATCTGACCCTGTAATGGTAGTTTCTTTCTTCTTTATAAAGGTAATTATTCTATTAAAATTAATAGTAAAATGAATACTGCTGTGACTGAATTACATGGGATAAGCGTGAAATACTGTGATCTGTTCTGCTATGCATTAGTAATTATAGTGTGCCCGGTGAAATTTGCATAATTTCCTCTCCTTCCCTGCTATCCGCCTTGGTTTAGTTGCTAAAACTCTCTCCAGGGTTGGAGCTAGAGATTGCTACTAGTTTACACCAGCACAGCAAAGAGGGAGTGTTTGCAGAACATAGTGCCCCTGAGTTTTAAGATAGCAGAAAAAAGTTACAAGATAAGCATGAATTTGTTTGGTGTTTGAAATATCTGTGATTGCCATTCTAATATAGAGGACAGCGGTTTTTGTGCTTATATAAATGAGGTGAGGAAAAAAAAAATATCTGTCTCTTCTCCACCTGCTATTTCTGTATGAATAGTTTGGCTTTGTGATGTGACTCTGAGTTCACACTGCCTGGAGCAGTGAAAGCAGTTGGTATCTCAAAGGGACAGCACTCAGAATAAGGGAGAGCCACTACTCATGCAGGAGCTGATGGACCTACAATAGCTTCTGTTTTGGAAAGAGCTGCGTTCACCTGCTTGCGCTTAAGTGGTTCATGGAAAGTTTAAAGTTAACCTCGAATAGGATAAATGATGCTGGGACAAAAGGCAGCCTTTCCCGCAGACATATTGAGACATGCCTTGAGCCAGCAATAGCAAGTACTTCTTAACTAGAAGATGGCAGGAAACAACCGTTTTTTCCGTGCTATATGGGTGCAGGGCAGAAGTATCAGGCCCAGGCTGGTTTCTGAGGACGAGAAGGAGCCTGCCCAGCACTAGCAGGGAGGTTTTGCCCAGCCGCTACTACAGCCCTGCTATGCCAGGGTGTGTGCTCAGCTCAGCAAGGCAGGCGCGTTGCCTTGGCACAGGCTGAATCCCCACAGCCTGATAGAAAGGGACAGATGGGAGAAAGCAGGGATAGAGTGAGCTACTCCCCTTTGACCCGCGGGAGCCTGTGTCTGACATCCTTGCAAGGATCCTACGAGAGCTTGGCTCAACCTGGCTCAACATGGCTTCAGAGACAGAGGGAGGAAATCACAGCAGCCTGGGAAAGCTCTAGCTGTCTGGATTCCTGTGAAATAATTGCTTTCAATAGGATTTTATTGTTATTAACCATATTAGGATGGTCGCAGGTTGGTATAGACAGCTTATGCTTGATTAAATAATGACCTGCTGTAGTGATAAACGCAAACTTGTACCAACGAATAAAAAACTGGTTCTGCTTTCCTGAGAATAGTATGCAGCCACCATTACTCAAAAAAAAAAAAAAAAAAAAAAAAAAAAAAAGATAACGTATTTTGTTTCTTTGGATAAACTTTGATCTTGAAAATCCCCAAGCTAACAGAAGGTCATTCTTTTTTCCTTCCTACAATACTCCGTGCAGTGCACAGCTTAACCATCTCAACAGAAGCACTTTTTCACCCCACAAAAGCAACCTTAGGCAACTTGTAAAAAGGTCATATAAACTTTAGATGCAAGCCGTTATTTTTAATTCATGTGGTCTATCCAATGTTTCCTAGTGCCTGAACAGCCCTTCCTGCAAATTACATTCTTTTTGTGAATATAAACAGTTTATTAAAACTCCTGTATTAATTATTTAAATGAGTTTATAAATATTTGAGGAAGCCCATGCAAAAGGCACTCATAATAAATTATCATATTCTATGTTCATTGAAAGTTAAATTACAAAACTCTGAAGACTGCCTTCTGTAACAAAGCCATTTCTGCTGCCTGTCATCACAAAGTCTATGGTAAGAGCATTATATTTAGGTAGCAGGAAAAAAAAAAAATTGGCATCTAAAGTTTAAAGTGAAATAACATTTCTGGTTTAGAGTGTTTGTACTAAATATGACACACAATCAAGTATGTCACTGCTTAATTACCCATGTTCAATGTCTTGCGGGAGGAGCCATCAGTTTCCAGCCTTGACTTTGAGATCACAGGTGTGGAGACTGAATTAATGAGCAGAAGGGGGGAGAGACATACTGAGGAGAAACCTGGAGCAAGTGAAACAAGGAATCACTCACACAGATCGATTGATTGAATGAGGATCAGATACTGTAAGTGGTACTGGAAAGAATATCAATCCTACAATTCTATGGCAGATCAACCTGAAGAGTGCAAGGGGATTTCTTATATGACAGGACAGGCAAAAATTAAATTAAATAAAAATAGCAACAGTAGGATGGGAAAAACTGCTGTGGATAAACTTTTCTGGGTTTTTTTTTTTTTTTTCAAGATGGGAGGAAGCTTCAGAGTTCTTAGTTTTGCAGTGTTGGTTGGTAAGGTAAAGACTCACTTTGAAGACATTCCCGTCTTTTGATTCTCAGTCTCCACGTACATGGTGGAGTCTGGCTGTCAAGGACATTGCACATTCTAAATGGCAGGTGCCATTTTATATTCTGCAGAATTTGTGTAACGGACAATTAAACTGATTAAACAGGAAGAGATGTCTGATGATGATCCCCCTTCACCATGTTCTTTTTTCTTAATTGTCCTATGTTCAAGGAGCATCCTGAGGTAGACACACGGATGTCTTGAACTTGGTAAAGTCAGTTTGTGGTCATGCAAGATAGAGCAGGAGATGCTCCTGCTGTAAAGCCTCAGACAATGAACTCATGATGGTTGATAAAACCAAATCACTTGTAAAGATGGACTCGCCTCTATGAGCAATGACAGTTTATATTAGCTCCACAAATCCAGCCTTTACAATTTTCCCAACACTTGCCCACTCACCTGCTTCTCTTCATCCATCATCTTTTCCACTGGTGACCACTGCTAAAGCAGAAATCTTACTAGCACGAGGACTGCAATGTAGTGCCCAGAATTAGGGGATTCACTGTCCAATTATCTTTCCTATTTGATCTACTTTTTAAGTTTCAATTATTTGTAGAGGTGACTGTTTAGAAAGAAACCCCAGCTATTTCAACCTTGTGCTGTTTTAAAGTGCTTTAAAAAGATGAGCAGGGAGTATTAGAAAAATTCATCTACACCAACCTCGTGTTCGGTTTGCTAGTAACTACAGCAATTCTCAGTATCTTTGTTTAGCTGCTTGCATACATTTTGTAATTGGCAGAGCTGAACATATTCTGCAAAGCATTTTAGCTAATTCATGCTCAGGTTTGTAAAAGAATTTGCGCTGGGCATGCTCAGATTCCATTTACATTCATTCTGTATGAGCATTAATGAGATCAAGTAGAACAAGGACAGATGTTTGTGAAAAATAAAATGTTAAACTCCTATTTGTAGTGATGAGAATAGAACTTCCAGCTTCATAGCTAGCAACCATCTGACCGGAGCATGCACGAGATTCCTGGAGTATCTGGAGTCTAAGACTCACAGCTCCTTCCATCTGGTTATTTTTTCAAGAGCACATCTTGTGCATTACATAGGAAATAATGATCCTTGTATAAATTAAGGATTATTCACTCTAAGGACAACAGAGTAAGGTCATCATATAAATTATTTGTAGAAAAGACTTACTTATAAGTGCAATCCACGGACTCTTCCAAGGTAAAAGGGGGGAAAAAAACACTGTAAATGGTAGTGAATTTTCATCCTTTAAAATAATACAACTCGGATTTAAATTGAATGGAGGCAAAAAGAAATGAGCTGTGCCAATACCAACACGGCCATGAAATTTCAAGTGCCCATTAACAGACTTCTCAGCTCTGTAAAATATTTCAGAGTAAATAAGCATTATGAGCACTGAAGGAAAACATAATTTCAAAGAAAAGCTTGTCAGTTAAGGTCAGTTTAATATCCACTCATGAATTTCACTGTTTTTAAGTCCTGCTGATAAGCTTTTATAATTGAGTTACTTCTCTTATTCCATGCATATTGAAGCAGTAATTAAGCTATGATATGAAATACAAAGTAACGTGTGCACAATTCATCAATTTTTTGTTCAGTCTCGCAGTTCTTGTTCCGATTGCACTGTCATTGTTGCACTGAAATATCTCCAAATCTATCATGTCAAGATTATGCATGATGTAATTTGTAATAGCAGCTAGGGATTTGTTTACAAAAAACAAATGTTCCTTTAATCTTTAAAACAAAATTAGACTTGTCTTCCATCACAGAACAAAGAGATTTCAATGAATACAACACTTTTAATAAATCAGTAATTGCCTCGTGGAGTGGCAGTTGGCTCATTTAACTTAACCTTTGAAAACAGCTTCCGCCACACAGATTTTATACTGTGCCCTTCTGAGATAAATTTTGAGAGCTGGACTGTGGATATTTAAGTGCTCTATAGGTGTATTATTAATACCACAGCAGAGAATTTGGACCATATCATCTTTTCACAGCAGAGATAATTGCAAGTTAACTAAACTGCCTCCTAAAGAAATTTGCAAGCTCTGCCTTTTGGTACCACTGTGCATAAAGTGGCACACCACATGCAAGTTCATAGTACCATCATTAGGACAATAAAACCTCCCTTAGCTTATCATTTCAAACTGAATCATCCCTACAATGCAAGCACAGGGCACCTGACCCTAGCTTGCAGTGTGAGTTTGTTGGTTGGTGGGGGATTAAATAGCACTCCACCAGCTGTAAACCAGTCTGCTGTAAACATATTTCTGTAGGTGATATGGGCTGAAAATAGCTGGTGGGTACAGACAATAGCAAAGAGCTGCTCCCATCCTTCCCCGGGCACCCTGGGTCATCCATGAGTTATTTTCATCAGGGCTTTGACCCACATCACTTTACTCTGAAAATCAACCAGCCATGTGCCAACAGGCGATTAATGACGACTTTTTTTCTTCTGCATATGTGTCCATTGGATAATAGATCTGTGCATATTTTATTAGGCTGCAGGGCACAACAGGCAGAACATTTCAGAGGGAAGAGAACGTACCAAGAATGTATTATGACATTAGGTCAAGCATAGGTGAACTTCAGCTACATGAAAAGTGTTTTAATTGCCAGCCATGGACTATTTAGGCAACTTTACAGGACAAAGATGTGTGATGGTGAGTGGGTTTTTTTCAACATAAGTATGACCACACCAGCAGGTGCTTGCACTGGTGGAACTGGGGAAAATAAGAAGGTCCCTCTAGAGCCACATTCTGCCACCACGGCAATGCTGCTCACATCCATCCCCATCCTCACGTGGTAGTCAGCCTGTGCGAAAGGATGATGCCTCAAGCAAGGGTTCTCCTATAAAGTTGAAAACCTGAGTCACTGAAGTGATGGCTGAAATCTGTGTTTAATCACACACCTCGATATATTGCTGAATCTGCCAGTACCACTCAACCCAGGAAGAGTCTCAGGCCAGCAGTGATATTCAGACCCTTTTAGGACTTCACATTCTTATAATGAGCTCAAAATTAAGGAGTGTTTTGATTCAGGAGTTTTCCAGCTCTGTTTATTATCCTCTTTCCAACCTTTCTAAGGGAAGAATAGCAGATGGCTTCATGTACTTCACACCTCTTAGCAGTCCCTTTTTACAAAAATTCCTTGATATCGAGATTTTAGGAGAAACATCACCCTTTTACTGCTCATGCCAATCTCTAACCATTCTGGTTTTGGTTCTTTTGCCACTGTTCCCGTCCTCATACACTTTCTTCAGCAGCAGGTACCCACCTGACAGCCCTCACTATTACAGAGATAACACCTGGAACCACAGCCATGTATTCCAGCATTTTCTAAGATTAGCAATTCAACCTTAGGTCTTTAAAGCACAGAGATTTTTAGTATTTTTCACAGAGAAAAACTGTGACAATATAATAGCTTGCATTTAACGAAAAATAAAAAGCCAAACCGAAAAACATACAAAGAAAAAAAAGTGGGTTTTATTGACTAACAGCACATAATCACATTATGTGTTATTAATTTACGTAGATTCAAGGGAAGAAATTTCCTTATTTATTTATTTATTTACAGGGATCTTCTCCGTGGACTGGAAACAATAACAGACAAATACTACACAATTCATACCCGAGCAGTACACCAGAATTTAATTTCATAACTATCCAATATATTATGCATGCTTTGTTATGCCTTATAAATGCATTACAGTTATATAATTTATTAATTTTCAGTGTTCTTTCATAGAGTATTTTGCTGCTAAGCTATGTTTCTGGCACCCCATTCAGCCAAAATTTCATCATAGACTTTCACCCTTCAGAGCCCATCATGTAGCTTTTCACTTCCACCTCGCTAAACCCAGCTCCCCTGCAGCACAGGGGATTCATGTTTGAGCAAACAGCAACTTTTACAGACACCAGATTTGGTCCAAAGCCCACAAAAACTGAGTGGGATTTTTTTTTCCTGTTTCTTGAGTAACTGTTGGATCGGACACAGTTGATTGGTTTCTAATGCAAAAGCAGGCAATAATGGTTCCTCTTGGGTGCTCATTTCCACCATCGTGAGGGACAAAGCCATAGCAATTGTATCATCGGTTCAACACAGTCATTCCCCAGCAATGCTGGTTGTGTGAGCAAATATCACCACAGCAGCTCATCACATATATATGGGGGTATTTATATATATATATATATATATATATATATATATGCCACCCAGAAACCTCTGTGCACCTCCCTTATCCTCATCTCACAGCTTGGCTCCTCTCTCTGTATTTCAACTCATTCATTTACTTTATTAATGAATTATAATTAATGAAAAATTAACATTGCACAGAGACGTTTTTCTTCTTTGATGGCAAACCAGTCCTCAGCCCTGGTGTGAATATTTATAAGCAGCTTCCTATTGTCTTCCCAAAAATGTATAATTATGCTGCAGTTCGTTGGCATTTCATTAAATATATAACAATAAGATTAAGCTTTCACTAGGCTATCTAGAAGCAGTTCAAATATGGTGTAAATAACACTGCTACACTGCGCAAATATTTTATCAGCCTGCTCTCAGCTTTATTCTGCAGCAAGGGATGGA
This sequence comes from Athene cunicularia, assembly GCF_003259725.1. Lineage (NCBI taxonomy): Eukaryota > Metazoa > Chordata > Aves > Strigiformes > Strigidae > Athene > Athene cunicularia. The sequence continues at coordinate 7,666,104 of NW_020799116.1, forward strand.
TTCAGTTCCAAACTTCAGTAATAAATAGCAGCAATGGGTCTCCCTAACCTACAAAAGATCAATTTTCCCTGTAGAGGTTGGGAGAGGATCCTCAGTCGCCTGCATTCATTTCAGCTCCCTGCATGTAAGCATTTCATGTTTTCATTAGTCTCATTAGCACTCATTAGTGTCAGCAGGTTGCTCTCAAATGACCCACTGTCTTTGCAGTGAGGTTATGTCAAACACCAATAAACTCACATGCGTAAAACTGTAAATAAAAAGGTGGGTGGCTTGACAGTTACCTTAAACATATGTTGTTGTGCATGAATTCAAGAATTTCCAGGAGAAGATGTAAGGCTGTGTCCTAACGCTCTGGAAGGTCACAGAATACGCCATGCACTTCTGGGGAGACAAGTTTATCACACGTGGTTTATTTTATCGTTTCATGTCCTTTCTGCCGCAGATATCTGCAAAAACCTGTGTTGTTGAGGCTTGTGCTGCCTTTCATTGTAGAAATGAAGCTTCCAGGTAATTCAGTGAAGGTTTGGATATAATACCAACTATGATCCGTAACTGGCAGAGAAAAAATGCCAAGCATTGGTCATATCTGAGCTCAGTGGAATATGGACTCCTTAAAAAACCCAACGGCACCTTTTGAGTACAATATTAGCAAAAGAGAACAGGGGTTGAGAGGCATCTGCCAAACACGATTCGACTGACCTGGGACCTGCTGACATCTCCAGTAAGCAGTGCTGCAACCCTTTGGCCTCCAAGCCTGACAGCTTCTGGTGGCTTCGTTTTTTTATTACCTTTAAACCTGAGATTTTGGAAAGATCTCACAAGTCGAACGGCAGGGCTCCAGAAAAATCTTAATTGTTTTTTATTGGCCTTTACTCAGTGCTGCTGAGATCTACCTGACTCAGAAGAACATTCTGCAAATTCAACAGTTCTCCGTTAAATCCGTATGGTTTTATCTGTGTACTTAGCTAACAAAACTGGGGTTTGTACCTCTGAACAGCTGTACACACTTTGCAAGTACTCAGAGGACTGAAGTCCTGTCATTTCTAATGCATTCATGGAAGTGAAGATGCGTGTTCACTTACCATGAAGGTGCCACCCGTGAGAAATTGTAGGCCGGCTACAGTTATGGATGCCCTTCAGCCATATGTCTAAGCAACATTTGTTTCCAAAGGGGCAAAGAGAGGGTCATGGAAGAATTACGTAGCTGCAGTGTTTGACCCTCCCAGGCTGACCAGCAATGAGGGCTAGAAATTCCTTTGCAAAGATCTAAGCTATTTTGCATTAAATCTGTTCTTTAACAGACCATCTCTATTGAGCTGAAAGTCAGGCATGTGTTTAAAAACCTTCTGGCAGCACACAGACTTCATATAATTTCACTGTAATTATTTATTATCTTAGTACCTAGGAAACCCAGGCTCAGACCAAGACACCGTTCTTCTAGTTGTACAAATGCAGAAAAAAACGTCAGTCCCAAATTGCTGCAATACAGTGTTGAAGCTCAACAGGTCAGTAAAGACGCAGGGGATCATACAAGGAAACGAGGCAAAAATAACTCATCCTCTTAGGTAAATAAAATTACGAAATGGAAAGTGGCTACAGCAATATGATGATTTACCTGTAGTAATAAAGAAAGTCAGTAGCAGAGCTGGGATTAAACAAGCCTCGGGAGTTTCTGATTCTCAGGCCATTAGGCAACGCCATCTCCGATAGTCATATTGTTATGAGGGAAGTATACAACATGCTTATGTAATTTTTTCCAATTTACCTAACAGTATGCCAACTGTTAGAAAATGGCAATGTAAGTGCTTTTTCACTAGTGAGTCTTCTCATGCTGTCGAATTAGCACCCTCTTTGCTGGTTTATGCAGATCTCAAATGGAAATTGTTCATGGATTCTTTGCATCTAATCTGCCCTTTCATATTTTATGAGTATATTTTAGTGCAGCCCACAGAGTTGTTCAGACACATATTGCGCTCTTAAAAATATCCTACTCTGGCTTCTGAATATATTGCAATGAAAAATCAAAACTTCTGGATGGGAAAAAATTTTAAAACTTTCATTTCTTTCTAAAGTTTCTGCCAGTGAATTGATAAAACACTGTTCAAAATTTGGAGAGTATTGCAAAGATCAGAAAGTTCTAAAAGGAAAAAAAAAATAGTTTGATGATCTCTTTTTAATGTTTACTGCAATTTAAAAATATTAAATTAACTCAGCAAGACTGGATCTGAGGCAATTAGGAGAGATGAGACATCACTTGCCAGACTGATTGTACTGTGCTTGTATTTTAAACTGAAGAAATGTCAGTTTTGCCAGAGTTATGAGAGGTCTGTTATCAAAGTCTGCAAAGTATTACACTGCATGAGCATCAGATTGATGCTTCTAAAATTGAGTAAGATTGAATTAAAGCAGATAGTTGATGGACTCCCTGTAGGAAACATTCTGTATTTCTTCCAGACAGCATTATTCAACCCGAAATCTTTTGTTTCGGAGTTGTATTCTTTAACTTATCAGACTACTGCTTTACAACTCCCAGAGTAAATGGTATCTCGGTCTGTTTATGAAATACATAACCCTTCATATGACATTTTCTTTCAATCCAGTTTTCTCATCCTCCTAGAAAGTGTGTTCCCACCCCTGTAATTCATTCTGCACCCCATGACATGCCAATAAAGTAAGAGAAACTACATGTCTCATTCAATTCTCTGAGATTTTGTTTTATAAGGAATAAGGTGAGCACAGGGTTACAGATTCTCCTATTCTATAATAGTTTATATCGGGATGGGGTTTAAGGAAAAAAAAAAAAAAAAACAAAAAACAAACCTACCTGAAAGATTTTACCTACCTCTGTGCTATTGCTGCTGCCAAAAGTCTCCATCAGTGCAAGAGTCTCTCATGGGGAGTTTGAACTTTCCTTTAATCTAATCCATTTAGAAAATGACTCACAATTTATTGAATAAAGTGGAGAAAATGGATATCTTTTCATTAAGCTGACAAAGTCTTTTTCACTGCTGGCATCTGTGAAATGTGTTCTCTATTTAAATTTTATTTATATCAATCTTCTCTGGTGGAAACTAGATTAAAATGAAATGCTTTATACTTACAGTAAAAACTTTCCCATCCTGCAACGAGTGTCATACTGGTTTTCAAAACGAACTCTGTTTCTTATTCCTTGGAGTAACATGATACCTATGATCAGGAGGAAGCACAATCTAATATCTCTATTCTTTGTATTCTATTTCGGTATAAACAAAATGTGTACGCTTTGTCACAGGCAAGGAGAGATAGCTGCTGCGGCTTCATAATGGCAAATGCAGAAGCAATCTTGGAACATTTTAATACATAGCATGTTCCCTCTAAACTGTTGAAAAATGCATGATACTTCCCTCTGTTTTCATATTTCAGGGTCTTCCATAAACATGAATTAAAGTTATATATATTACTCCGTGAGTTTTGTCGTATTGTTACATTGTTCGATAGAATGTCTTTATACTTATTGTCATATATTGTTTGTCATATCGTTAAAGCAGTTTCCTAAACACAAATGCAGAAAAGTTAAAGGACAATTCTATCTGAAAAAAAAAAAAAAAAAACCCTTTGCATTTTTTATACACCCCAGGGTAGCAAACATGACACAAGCAAGTGCCTGTGAGTCTTTGGGCTGGGTGTGCACATTTTCTCCCAGACTACCCTCTGCTGATGTCCTGTTAATCACTGTAAGAGGGCAGTTAGTCACTGCCTTGAACAACTGAGGAGCTTCAGTCTAAGGCAAGAACTTTGAGTATGTAAAACATAACATGTTTGGGAGTTTCAACAAGCAAGGAAGTTTTAATCAAATGGATTGTGTATTTTTTTCCAAATATTGCCGAGTCAAGAGGAAGATGATGGAATAGTTAGTGTTTCCATGTTGATTTGATCTCAGTTTAGGTGTAGATATTTGAAGGTCTTCAATGCAGTTTTACTGCCCTGTAATAGAATAACTGTTAATGAGGAAATTTTTTTACTGGGGAAAATGTCCCCAGCCAGATCTCTTCATGCATCAAACCTTTGTGCTCCAGATGATGCACAAGATCAAGCAGTCACTACCCTTACGCAACCCATAAAGGTTCTTATGAACTTTGCAAGCTGAAGCCTACTGAGTTCAGCCTAAGCTCGAAGTTCCCTGCAGCCATCTAAGGCTTTGGGCATTATGTTTGGGAACAAATCTATTTTAAAATGCAATACAATTGTGTAAACACTAGTAGATATAAGATACTCTCTTGCTCTTTCCGTATATTCCATCTGATCCCTGGATCTCTTATCTGTAGTTTGTTTCTTTGTTTGGTACACACGATCAGCAAATGCCACTTCAACCAAATGCTTTTTTGTCTGTTAATTCATGCAGACTAAATACATCAGAAGTTAAATATTTTGATCAATTTTTTTCTGTAGCTTTGCAAACAAAGATTAAAAAAAAACAGTGGAAATAGGACTGGGAAAAAAAAATCTCAAGAATTTTCTGAAGAAAGTTGCTTTTCTCTCTGTTCCATTAGTTATATGCTTAGAGTTTAATATTTGTATAAAAGGGACATTTTCTTGAACTTGGATATAAGCAATCCCTTATTTACACTAGCAGAAGCTGGGGGAAAAAAAATGACAAAAAAAAACCAAAACAAAACCACCCACAAATGTGGCAGGAGTAAGTCAAGGCTCTTTTATGTCATATCCTTTTCCCATGGCTGAGGGTATCTGTCTCAGTTAAGTCAGCCTTGCATGAAAAAACTCCATGCTTCATGTATTCCCCAGACAGTGAGAAGAACACAATGAAAACCACTCCAAAACATTACAGGAGTCTAATTCAGCATGATGTGAGCAGTCTCAGCCTGTGATGACTGCTAACTAACAGAAGCCTGTAATTCTCAGCCAGAATTAGCAGCTTGGGTCACCGAAAAACAGGTTCCTGAGGATCTGGGAGACGTTGAATGCAAGCTTCCCAGAGGGAAAACATCTTAACTTTAACAATTCTCTCTGTCATGTGACTGCTTCAGCACATCTCAGAGCAACATAACCCAAACATAGAGAAGTTGTATTGTTTTTCCCAGGGAAACTTTCCCCCCCTCCCCATACAGGTGTACCTAATCTCAAACACAGCAAACTGTGATTCATTTTAAAGCTTTTTCCTGCCTCTTTGAACAGAACTGGAGGTGTAAAACTTTGAAATCAAGTAGACCTCAAAGGATCAGCAGTATCCACGAAGGACAACCGGTCCTAAAGATTAAAAGGTTCTTAATAGACGAAAAAACCTATAAGTACAAAACTCAAAGGAAATAATTTTCATCAGGCTCTAGACACTCCTGCCACAGCATGGTGCTGAGGACTAGACCACAGCGAGCTTTGTAGTGCTTCAGACTTACAAAGGATTTTGCCCACTTACTTACATATTAAAGACAAATAGGAGCTTTTCATCTGCAAATTGCCTTAGTTTCCCCCTTTTATAAAGGGAACCTTATCTCCAGTCCAGCTCTACTAGGTAGGGACAGGTGAGGGGTACTCACTGGTGGACCCTTGGGTGGGCTACCTTGTGATTGTAACTGCACTGCAATCACAATTTTTTTTTAATATATATATTATATATAAAATCTACACACTATTACATGAATTAGTTGACGTTAAGGTTCAGCATTGACTTTGCATTTGATTATTTTTCAAGGTCAATATGCAAATACTTGGGCTGTATTTAACAACATCAGTAAGTACTTAGATCATTTTAATTGCTATGAACAGCATTGCTTCTCCATGCTGCCACTCAGTCTGTATTCATCTCATATCTCTGTTCTACACTGTAAACTCCTGAGGGCAGGGCATTCAGTTTTGTGGGGTTTAGTACCTAGCACCATAGGATCCTTCTGCATGGTTATTTAATGCTGCAGCACTGCTACTAGTAAATAATTATGATCATCACTTTTGATTCCGTGTCGCAGGATTCTCCTCACGTATTCACGGATTCTCTGCTCTGATGATTGCTGTGAAGGCCAGTATTTAACAGGATATGGTTTTTCAGTTTGCCCACTGCACCATCTATTATTAGAGCACAGATTCAGTCCTCATGTGCCTTTTCATGCATAGCAAAGAGAAATGTCTCTTTTCTCCACTGTTAGCAGCATTAATGATACCCTTCTGAAAATGATGTGTGAATAGCATCATTAAACTGCCTTGCAAGCCCAGGTGTAAAGGGGTTTTGTGTGCGTGTGTGATGTCCATATGGAGATATTATACATTACATGATAAAAATGAGGTGTAAGCTGTGAGAAGAACCAGGAAAGACAACACAGAGAATCGACGTAGGGCACTTGCAACTGAACTATTGTATTCTGCTCTATTCTAAGCTTAGCTCACTTGCTCCAACATACTCAACTCTTCTTCCAGACCAAAGGAGCTTTCAAACCAAAGGTGTTTCTCCTTGTGTTTCAAGTAAACTCAGTGGGTGAAGACCATATCCCTGTTGGGGCAGTTACTCAGCAGGTCGGCTGGTGTAATCACGTTTCATGTGAAGGCCTGTTTTAGAGGTACTAACCTGGACTCCTGAATTGCAGTAGCTTCTCATTAATTAGGTGGCCCATAAATATTCACTCTCATTCTGATTTCTTTTGTACTAAAGTGGGCTATATGTGGGTGCATTCCACCATGATCCACTAAATATCTTGACCATATGCCACTCAGATCAACCATGTCCTTCAACAAGTGGCAGGGGCTGGTTTATCCAGCTTAGCTGAAGAACAGGGATCTCACCTTTACAAAGGAAGTCTTAATTGCACTTTAAAGGAAATAAAAGTGAAATTTAATTAATATACTTGACCTTCTTTACAGGATTTCCCACTCTATGTTAACCATTTTTATTTCCCAGAGTTTACTACCAGCTTTATGTAAAAAACAGCTTCATTTCTGGGCACGTGACACACCTCTGTGTTCATTTAACCACTCTAAATTATTTCTCTGTTACATTCTTACCTAAGGAATATGGTATTTATCTTATTTCGGGTGTAAGTGTGTGAATCTAATTCTCCCATCTGTAAATACACATTTATAGTATAACACACCTACTGGCTTGCATCTGCGTGTGTCTGCAGCAAAGGAAGCTGGTCAGAAAGTCTGGGGAGCATTAAGGAGAGGAGGTAATTACAGGAGGCTGCCAGAAGATTTCAAAGTGGCTGAGGGTTGGCTGTGTTGGCAGTGGTTCATTTTTCATGGGCTGCACTGGAAAACAAAATACTAAATTGGAACAGTCCTTTGATAATGTAGTTTTCCTTTCAGGGCAAGATCAAAAAGGGAACATTTTCTAGTAAATCAGGATTAGAGCAATAAAGTCAACTGCTTAGGTGGAACAACAGCAGGTCTGGTAAAACAGTGTGATGGGTATAGCTCCATGTAGATAATGCTGATGATGCGTAAGTTTGAAGCCGTGGTCATCCAGCACCCACCTCTCCTAACCCAAACCCAAGGATGTAGCCCGAGCATTACTGAAAATGTCAGAGTGCCTCTTCTGTCCCTTGCTGAGTCTCTCTCTTCTACAGTCTCCTGCTCTCTATGCCATGCAGAGCCTCCTCTTGCATGATGAAATGGAATAGTGATACACACTTTTTAGTCTAGGAGTATGTGTGGCTTTGGTGCGTTTATTTTTTCTGTGTGGGTTGGTCATATGTTAGAGATTTAGAGAAAAAGGGACTTGTATTCATCTGAGTAACTGTGGATTAAGGGGATGGACATTAGCAGCAGCTGCAGGTACATCTTTGGGTGTTCCTTAGGATTTTGTGAGCATAAATAGATTACAACTAGATAAAAAATAAATCAAGACTTCCATTATAAATGTTCTTAAATCAGTCCATGCACAACAGGGCATTTTCCAGAGCCGAATGGTGTGATACAGTGTAGTCCGCTGCTTCAAAGGTATTTGATGGGCTTGAAGCAGCTATGTGGGGTGAGTTGAACGGGTTAAGCATCTCTATTTGAGTGAGTGTGAGAAGTTTTCACAGTTAGGCTTCATGAGTGCAACCATGAAATTAATTCTTGCCAGGGAAAACAAACCACAGGCAGAGCCACTCATGCACCAACTAGCCATAGCTTGCAAGGTTAGCTAAAGTTTATCAAAATCCCCAGACAAAAATTGTCATTAAGATACAGTTAAGGTCATAGACAGATAACAATTCCCAGGCAAGAAACATCATTAGGGTACACTCAAGGTTGTAAACATATGTGCCAATTAAATTCAAACAACAAGATCCAAACACTGACATTATTTACAATGTTAAATATTTGGAAATTAAAAGTTACTCCTAGAGATAATATGGTTTCTATAAAACTCATAATCATGTTTCAACAAACTGAACTTCTGCTGCTGTTCAGTGTCACCTTACCTTCTATTTCTAGTCGTGACGCTCGCTGCCATGGGATAGTGTGAAAGCTAGAAGTCTGTATGGGTTCAAAAAACTGCACAGATCTGTGGAAGAAAAAAGACAGCTATAAGTACTGAAAGTGAAGCAGACTGTTTCTTCGGCAGTACCCTGAGCCACAAGTCCTGAAGACCTGGAGAATATTCTGAAGAAAATCTCTTTCAGCTTACCTTGTTCTTATATATGTCCATAAAGATCAGATTGGCCACTCATGAAAATGGACCGTTAGCATGGATGGTCCTTTGGTCTGAAGCAGTGTTGCTGCCATCACAGTATTCCCCACAGGCACATGATAGTAAACTAGATTTCAAGTATAAAGAAGCTATGGCAAGCAGTCTTAGAGAATATAAGATGCAAAACAAGCAATTAAATGTGAAATCCTTGCAACTAAATTCCAATTGAAGGGTTTAGAAGGGACACTCTGCCTCTTAAATGCCTTAAGATATTATTTAATTAGATTTTTCATTATAACACAGTTGTGAACGTTGTCTTTTCTCTTTTAGCTTCAATAGTGATTGGGAAATGGTGGTGTGAGATGGAGCCCTGCCTAGAAGGAGAGGAATGTAAGACATTGCCTGATAATTCTGGATGGATGTGTGCGACTGGCAATAAAATCAAAACCACCAGAGTAAGTTGTCTTTCTGTCTATACCCAGGAGGTCTTCATAGAAAAGGAAGTCACTAATGATTGCTCACACCTATCTTTTCCATCATCATGTCTGCCGTAAAAGTCTTAAAGATCACTGCACCCCTCCCCAGCCACCCCGTGCTTCTGGCCGTAATTTAGCAAAAAATCGGATGGATTCAGGCTTGTCAGCTGGGTCCAGGCATAACAGACAGGTTTGAGTTGCTGAATCACGAGGTCACTTACTTACAGACACTGTCACCTCATAAAAAAACCCAGTGCACATGACTGAGTCCCTTTCTGATGGCTAAAGGGAAGAATGTTAGACCAAAAGGATCTGCTGGATCCTGCATTCATTCCTTGGCTGTTCCAGGCCACATCGGTATTAGCAGCTGTACAGGTGCTTTGTAGCATGAAACTGTGTGGAAGACTCAACTCGCTATCTGCATTTCAAGTGTAACTTGAGAGCAGCTCGAGCCCCATGCATCCTTTAGTGACCTACTCTTGAGATGCTGAGGATTCAGGTAACGCGGGCCAACAGGTGATGACAACTTTCACCGTCTCACTAGGAAAATGCTGAGATATAGCTGCAAAGAGAGAGAGTGTGAATGAGCCGGCTAAACTTCTCCCACTACGAGATTGCCTTTGGGGAAAAAAAAAAAAAAAGTTTTTTTCAAAAAGATTCTAGTTTTTCTTTTGCGTTGTGCAATCGTTTCACAACCATTTTCTAAAAACTGCTACCTATACCTGTATTCAGCAATTTTAATTAAATTGTCATCATACCACGATTCATTTTTTTTCCACAAAAATTACATGGTTGCCAACTCAAAATACTTTTATGAATGAATAAATGATAGTTTTCAGTGAAGTGGAAAATAACTTTTGAAACCTGCTAGATAAAAAAAGCAAATTTTCAAGAATTTTTTTCCCTGTTCGTTAAGAGTTTCTATGTACTTATACCCAGCTACTAATTCACAGGAATGTGTCATGATTTCCTGACTTATTTATTTTTCTACAGTCCTAACTCTAGCCGTTTTTCATGTCTTCTAGGCCTTTTTGTTGAAGGAGATTTTACCCCAGGTGATCTCCATGCCGTCTGAATACTTTTCGTTCCCTCCGTATGATTTACCCCAGGATGAATGATTTGTATTACAACCCGAGTTTCCTGAACGATGCCTTCTGGCATGGCTAATCTCACCACCACATTAAATTACTAGGATAAGCACTAATTTAGGAGGTTTTCTTTGCAGAAGGCAGTAAGTGGCCCCTGAAAACAGAAAGCCTATTATCTCTTTGTCATCTCCCAGACCAAAGGAGAAAGCACTGGAGGAACTGTGATTCCCTGACTCAATTTATTCCTGCAGTGGCATTATTTCTGCAAACTGATCTCTTCTGAGATCTGAAAAAATCACTGGAAGGTTGTGCCCTAACGTATGTGCTTTGCAGTGCAATTAAAAACAAACAAACAAACAAAACCAAAACCACCACAAACTCCCTACATGTCCTTTCCAGTGAGGCAACATTTTTCCCACTGAATTGGGGAATTAAAATGGAAGGAAGTGATATTAAAGAAGCAATAAGCAACATGAAGTTTGTTATACTTTTGTTAAATTACAGTAATTCAATACTTGTGCAATCTGTCTGCAAATTATATGATTTAGGAATTGCATTTACTTTATTCTGTGAAATCGTCCTGCTCTTAACTCCCTCAACTGTCAACATGTAAACTAGTTTTAGGTGATAGCCCGCATCTAGAAGTGATTGCTAGAAATTTAGCAGCCTCATTAATATGCAGATGTATGGTCCAATCTATTCAGTATGCATTATTGTATTTCATTTAAATTAAATACTTACAGAGTGAGTGCTCATAACTGAAAAAATATTTCTTCATTCACCCACAGGAGTTATTTTAATTAGCTTGTGAGGGAAGTACCTTATGGTGCTGCTTCCAGTAGTATTTTGCTTTGTTGCTTTAAAATATCATTACCGAACCCAATTGACAAAGGCAACATGACATGATCTGTTTAGCAACTGTTCCTTGCATTTTCTAAGCAAAAATTATACTTCGTAATCGCCGAAACTTTGCTTGAATCTGTACTGCGTGTCAAGTCTAGCAACATAAATAAAAAACAACAGAAGTAATCAGATTCTGAAACAGGAATTTTCTTTTCCTTTGTTTTGTCATTTCAGATGGCATCAGAGAAAGATGTTAACACTATAATCTGTATTGACCCCAGTCCAGGCTGCAAAATTGGGCCATGTGTGTCTAATTTCTGTAGTTAACCATGTTAAGAAAGCAGAAGAAACAAGACAAATCAGTCAACTTCCTAAATATATCTGTGGTGATTCGCCAAAAAGGTAGAGCAAGTCACCACAGGCTGTAAACTGTTTTAATGAAGGCTTTTCCTTACACTAAATACATTTACGTTAGGCAGCTGCTATCCTGACGAGGAAAACATTTGCATCTATGTTTCCCAGGATTAAAATACCTGTTAGTATTCTTCAAGGCCCTATAAGCATATGTGTGTGTGTATATATATATATATATATATATATATATACACATACATGTATATACACAATAGATTTAATTTTACAGTGTAGTGTGTTATTTCATGGTTGGTTCTCAGATGTGATTAACACTAATTAGTGGCAGAAGAAGGTGGACAACAGATCCAGTGAAGGCTTTGCTCCATTCCTTCCTTTTCATGCATTTTATTCCTGTGTTTAGTCCTTTAGCATAGCTCGCTAATTAAGTTGTTAAAGCCAAAGATATAAAGCTCACAGCCTCTCTAAATCGATTTGTTTGCTATTGATGGTCAGAGCAAGTGACAAACACTGGAAAGAAATCATTTTGTGATTCAATTTTTGGAGCCATTTCAGTGATTTTTTAAATCCCTATTCACTCCCTTTTTTTTTTCTTTTTTTCTTTTTTTCTTTTTTTTTTTTTTTCTTGAAGAACATAAGTTTCAATGCTTTCCTTACAAATGTGTGGCTCTTGGAGCTGTACTAGGACCCGGCTGGAGCTCACACCACGGTGTTTCAGCAGAGCAAGCGGCACCAGGGGAAATGCAAGAGCACTGTCTCAGTCTGGATGCTGGGACATGGTGCCCACAAGGGCCCATAAAAGCCTGTAGGAGCCAGAGCTGCTGAAAACCATGAAAACATGGCTCTTCGTGTCCCTCAATGTTTTGTCACTTCCCACCTGAGTGAGGGAGCCACTCACATGCTCTTGATATTGGATTGATCTCTACATACCACTTTCTGTGCACAGCTTTGCTTTCTGCCAGGGCTCATGTGCACACTGCACTCCAAAATACCCTTTTTTGTGTAATCCTCACTAATAACACCTGGCATTCATGTACTAGCCCTCAATATACTGCAACAAGCTCTTTTTCTGCTGATACTGTGAAGGATGGAAATAAAAGCGTTGAGCACTTGAGGACTGGCAGAGAGGCTCAGCTTGGAGCATCTCTCCAGCTTCGCAGCCTGAGCCCTCCATTACAGCCCACCCATCCCCCAGTTTACAGAGTAATACTTGGTTTACCATACATTTTTCCACCAGGGAAATGCAGGCCATTTTACGGTGCCCCGAGGGACCTGAGCATCACATTTCTTAGCAGCCACTGCTCATCTCATGCTGCAGTAAATAGAACCTGAGGTGCCCATGGCCCCTTGGAACTGTGGCCCCTTGTCATTCCTTGCTCCTACATCAACCACAGAAATTTTTAGGCAGTGTACACACAAGGAAGGGATATATTCATCCCCAAGAGATAAAACCCAGTAGCGTCACTTGTCAGTGGCAAACCAGGAGAGGAGAAAATGGGAACTGGGGAAAGGAAGGAAATGGTAGAGAGTTTTATTTTCTTTTTTTTTAAGCTGTCCAACTAAATTAATATGTCAGATAATTTCCAGATTAATCTTTTCTTTAGTGCAGTGAAGAAACCCCTCTATTTTTGTGATAACAATCTCTGTAATTAAGAGGTCGGTTCAAAGCAGTAGAGCAGAAGATAGTAAATATCTCTTGCTACAAGACTTACTGCTGCATTTCATCATATCACTGAGTGCTTAGCTAATAATTTGTAGCCCTTATTTAATGCCTGAGCCTGCTCATATTCAAGTCTATTTGAGTTCCATTGCTAACCTAGTCGTCTAGCAAATGCCTTGTGCCATTTCTTTGTGTGTATCAGTGCAGGAAAGAAACAAAAACCTCTCCTCAAGAGAGCTATTCTTGCTTCTGGTCAGTTGTTCTTATTTCAGCATCCTAAAAAAACCTCTGGGCGGTGGTGTTTCCTCTTCAAGCTATTAGTGTGCTCACTCAGATCAATTGTGGTGTTAGTCATCAAGAGTGATGGTTTTACGGTCTGTTGCAGGCCATGTTATCTCACCCAAGGTGAGTAGATGAAGCCAGTCAGACTTTCCAGTCTATTTTATAGCTAGTCAAACCTATCCTGCCCCTCTTTGGGTAAAAGTGGGTTGGTGGAGGTCCAAATGAACCTGAAAAATGGATCCATCTGCATGTCCTTGTCTGGTAGAAGCTACTAGCGTCACTCTGAGCAGGGCAGGGTGGAAGGCTGGGCTGAGCATGGCCCCATGCCCAAAGCTGTCCTGGCACCTCCTCCGCCACCAGCCAGGTGACAGATGCACACCTCCCACGGCACGGGCGGGAGGTCGCGCAGGGTCTGCGTCCTGCACATCCTTAAATCCCTGCAGCCCCAAGAGAAAAGAACACACACACACCCCCCCCAGAATATTGCAACTGAAACTCAGCTATATCACAAGCAGGGCAAAGTGCCACGAAGCCTGGGTCTTTCTTTCCTCCCATAACATATTTTATATAACGGACTCTTTCGCACTTTCTTACTGCAGATCCACCCGAGGACCTAACAGAGCGCCGTCTGCATGGAGACAGTGAAAGCCCTGCTGATTTATGAGGACAAAGTATTGAAAGTTTAAAACCATCTCAGCATTTACAAGCCAAATGGATTTCTTATTTGCACTTTGACTGTTTACCAGATAACAACAGTGGCTTTACTGTGTGAAAGAAAAGTATTCAGTGGAAATAATGCCCCTGATTTTTGACAACTGAAAATTAAAAAAAAAAAAAAATGAAGAAAATGGTTCCTTTGGTAAAGTTTCCGAGATTGCGAAGTACAAACAACAGTCTAAGTTTGGATCTACAATTTACTTTATACCAGTTAAAGTATATATATAGAAATATATATATATTAATATATGATATTTTGAAATAAAAGCCTCATTCTTCAAGAAATTGAATAGTACCACACTTTGCTGCAGCTGCTGTAATTTTTTTTTTTTTTGTAATGGTCTGGAAGATCCCTACCTGTTTCAGAGAGAAATGTGGCAGTGAAGAGGCAAAGCAAACCTGCTGCGGTACTGAAGAGGCAAAGCAAACCTGCTGCGGTACAAGGACGCCTAAGAGCTACACGAATCCTACCGATGCGGCATCTGGAGCTTCCTGTTCCCTTCGGCAGAATTTTGAGGGCATTTGTTGTTCCACTTTGTGTTCTGGAGGCTTTTCCCCTTGTGCAATACTAGCATGCTGGCTTTGCTTCATTAACCATACTTGATTGATATATAACGATGATAATTCTATTCTCTTCCAAGAAAATATTTTTAGAGCTGTTAGATATTCCATGAAGAAGAGATGGACAACTACTGAGTGAAGTACAGTATGTATTAAAAGTTTATTTGGCAGAGTTTGGTAGACTGTGAGCTCCCTTCTTATTAAAGATGTACTGTACGTACAATGTCTTCAGACTTTGTATAGTTCGTAGAGACTGCAGTAAAAACCCAGTAACCAACTCCAAAGCTTTGCATTGTTGGCTCACTAATTCTTTGAAACAACAACAAAGCTATTTCTTTCCAGACCAACATCCAAGAGGGCTGTTACATAAGGTTTGGTTTTTTACGAGCCCATTTGCAATTGGTGAACAAGCATTTCGGCTTAAGCAAATGCCTCTGTGGACATCTTGAATGCTCAGGCATACCTGCACACAAGGGATTGCCTGGCTCTCTGTTCTTATCCCACAGCACACGTGGGAGAGCAACCTAAATTTAAGCTTCCCTCTTTGCAGGCCAGGCTAATCCTCACGGAGTGCATTTGTCACCAGCTAAAAGCATACACGTGAGCAATTCCATGGTACAGCAAACGCACAACAGTTTGTGGTAAGCAAACTGTCTCTGAGCCCTGCTTTCATTTCAGGAATAGTTTGTTTCGGTTTAATTTTAATCTGTGTCTTACGAAGGTGAATTCAGCTGAAATGCGATACTCTTCTCCAAGAATACATCCACAGAGACATTGATCTCACTGCCAGAGGTTTGAATTCACGTTTCTAGCTAAGCTGTTGCTGTTCACCATGCAGCCTGGCCCTTGCATTGCTGAAGAAATATCAGATCTGAGGGCTGAAATGCCCAAGTCTAGTTTACATTCCCAGGCACTTTTGTGAGCAGTCCAATTAATTTCAGGGGGTTTATTCGTGCGGAAAAGTATCTTGCTGTCATGCCTAAGTCTGCGCAATCTACCCTTCAGTACGCCTAATGCTATCAAATCAAAGAGGAATAGGGAATTGTAAAACTTGTTCTATCCAGTCCAGCTTCATTTCTTTAATATTTCTAATTTCCTTTCAGCTTGCTTACCTGTCTCTCACAGGATCCCCTTTGGCCATGCTGATCACTTTTAATCCAATGCAGAGGAAGTGCTGCACTTCCCAACCTCGAGTTGATCGAAATTCTCCCGCTAACATTCTAACTCCTTCAGGGCAATCACTTCAGTCCCTGATGCTTCAAGAGGCAGAAATATGTCACTGTAATTACACTGTATATTAAAGCAGCTACATGACGTGTCATGCCATACTCCATGCTGGCTTTCTGTGCTGGTCCTTGGCGATGCTCACAGTGGAAATGCACATGCTGTTTCCAAGTACTTCTATTATTTCTCCTTCAAAAAGATATGAGAGTGAAAAATGTCCAGGGAAAGAAACTTGGTTTTCTTCCCTGCACAGAAAGATTCAACAGGAGCACGAGCCTCACCGCCGGTTGTAGGTTCTAGCACATGGAGATCAGCCTCACTGGTGATCCAGCTGGACAGGCCATATATTTTCTGGCCAGAGCTACCTGTCTAAACCACAAAAGATACCTGGACCCTGGCCTACATTTTAGATACGATCTGCCATGGCTATGTTCCCTAGTCCCATCATCTCAATTTGGAGAGGACCACTGCCTGCCTGGTTACCCACAGACAGGTATGGTACCAAATTGAGATCGTCAGACTAGCTCCAGGCTCACCTGCCACAAGTAAGGAGAAACTCCTCCAAAATAAATTGTTAGTATTTCTTAATTTTACTAGAACAGAGCTTTAAAAACCCCAGGACCCTCTAAAGCTAGGAAGCCCTTGGCACACTAGGAGATAGACCCTGCCACCAGGAGATAAGTTGATTAAAAGTCAGGATATGTTTTCATCCCTTTACCAGTAGGAACTGAGGCACACAAAACTAAATGGTCACTCAAAAATCACACTGGATGGCTATGGAAAATCAAGCAGAAATTGAACTTTGGTTTCCTTACTCCCAGTTTACTGATACTCTGTAAGATGACACACAGAGAGCAAACTAACCCATGGCCTCTTGTACCTTTTGCCAAAGCTCAAGGTATCAGCACTGAGAGGTATTTACCCCACAGCAGAGTATATGGGAAGGCTCAGACTGTGAGTAGATAACAATGCTTATGCCTGTGTCTATGAAATATGTCTGTAGAGATTGGGAAGTATTAGACTTGCTAAAATATAAGAAGGAAATGTTGTCATTACCACAGCAAAGTTTCCTAGAGATGTTTATGAATTTTTCTTTGCCAGTAGGCAGCCTCAAATATCACCACACCAAATTCAGTAAACATCTGTGTCTCTTTGAAGTTGCTGCAAAACCTGCTCACGAAGTACAGCACTGAGAAATTGCTAGTTTAATTAAAATGTTTTAGAGGGGAATTAAGGCCTTTGCAAAAATAATGACTAGTAAAACATGAAGTCAGATGAAGAGTCGGATGCAGCTAACCTTCATTGTTTCAGTGAACTAAACTGAAAAAAATAATAAAAAAATTCAACCAGCCTGGACTCATAATGATGATGTATTTCAGTGATATGCACAGTAACATGGTGTGTAGTGGGAAGGTGTCAGAGCTGCTTACCTTGGCCGATGGAAACCCAATGGGTTTCAGTGGTGGAGTGGATGGGTCCAACATCCTCATGAGAAAGTGAGAGTCGTGCTGTTCTCTGCACAATGTCAAAAGGTATTTACATCAGCAAAAGAGAAAATTAAAGTTCCTGCTTTCTGGCAGAAGTCTAGACAGAGACGTGTCAGGGAAAAAAGAGAAATACTTGTAAATGCATCGAAGATAAAATTAGCTTTATGTCAGTGTTTCTTCCTCGGATGTGTGAAACCAAGTTATGTAAATTTAAAATGTACAAGTTGGAAAAAATACTAGGAAAAAAAAAAAAAAAAGAGAAAAAAAAAGTAGCTACCATCTGCCTATTGATTCAGAAAATCTAGATTATGTGCTTCTGTCCAAAAATCTCTGGTAATAAAGAGCTTAGTGTGGTATGACTTGATATTGCTTTGAATATGCTACATGCTAAATTTGAAGAGGAAGTCCACCCCTGTGGCCAACAATTACGAACACCATGATGTGTACTCAAGCTTGTCATTACACAGAGAAAGAACTGTGAAAAATTACTGAAGGTGATACAGTCCATGATGAGTGATGCTCTCATCGGCTCTATTGATCGACCATTGACAGAGTTTGCAGATACTTTCAGTGGTGTATTGCTTGTATATTCTCCTGTTATAAAATGATTAGTTCTGTTCCTAACTCTCCTCATTTGCCACTTTTCTGTTTCATTGTGTGGTCCAAGTGTAATTACAGATCATAGAGACGTTGCAGAGGAGATGAACATACCTTGGCTTGGAAAGCACATCCATTTCATCTGAAGGTGGCAATCTTTGTTTCTTCTTCAGGGGCAGGATGAATATTGTGGCCTAAAATGAGCTTCTCTTTTATCAATACCTCAGTCACATCCCAGTAAGCAGGGTTTAGAGCTTGCCTGACAAAGAAATGGGTCATGCTGCTTTGCCTGGTTATTCTATTTTTTGTCAGAGAAAAATAGAAACACATTCCACAAATAATCTCTCAGGTAGACAGGAGGAGATGTGTGTACAGGGCAGTTGGTTTAAGGCTGTCAACACTTTTTCTAGTTCACCGGTTTGAATTCAGATCATAGGCCTGACACATATTTATGGTTTATTCTCTGAAATGCTCACACAGTCAAAACACTCAACTTCACAAATATTTATACTTTATAAAACTATGCTTCTCTAAGGAAAAGAAACTGAATCCTCTGCTCTGCAGGTAGGAAACGCGGCTCATTAAGACTTGAGACCTGTCCAAGGTTATGCTAAAGAAGTGCTGCAGAGCCAGCAGTAGAACTGAGGACTCCTGGATTTTAGGTCATCATTGCAGATGGTTCATCTACAGTTCGTATCAGTGAAGGTTCACCGACAGCAGGTTCTGGCTTTAGCTCAGGTCACAGAGAGCAGAATTAGGGAGCCTGCAGTCAAGTGTGGACAATCGTCTGCAAGCACCAACTGCTCAGAGCTTGGTCACCTCCCTTCAGCTGGTATTTTCAAACCACTGATGCATGGAAGACCACCACTAGAGCTCTACTCCAACATCTGCTATCACAGGGTCACAGTGACACAGTCTTGACCTAGTTTAGTTTCATGGCTCCTTAGCAGAAGCTGCTTCAAGCCTTTCAGATCAGAGCGGAGATGGAAAAAGCCACAGAAATAACTGTGCTTAACCCTGATGGGCTGAGAAACATGTAGCAAAAAGTCCTTCTTTTGGAGGTCACGATTTCTCAGAGATGCCATCTGATAGATAGAATGATTTTCATGTAGAAGTTGACTTTGAGCAGAGAAAGCACACATTCCCCCACACCAGAAAGTGTCTGAACCAGCCAAGAAGCACAAATAATTTGTTCTCAACTGAAAATCATGAGCACCATTGCCAGGGGAGAGCCTACTACCCAGGGTAACTAAGTCATGGGAAGAAAAAAAAAAAAACAAAAAAAAAACCAACAAAACCAAACACTTTTGCTTAAAAATACTAATTTCTGGGCACACTTGGCAGATCTTTGCTAAAACCTTTTGCCACGGTTTGACAGGAACCTCTAATTTCTGAGTGCAGCTCAGAAACATACAGAGATCTCTCCCACATGATGGGCCTGGGTATGACATCTTTTCATCCAACACTCATTGTTGGATTATTTTTGTTTTCCCACCACATAGCAATATGGTCAAATGTGCATGACCAGAAAAAATATACATGTTTGAGCATCAGGTTACTGACCCACTTCCCATTATTTCTCATCTGTTTTTTTTGTCAGACAGCTGTCCTTGATTCCGTTAGAAATGAGGGCTAGAGGCACACCTAGATTTGAAGCAAACTACCCATAACCTAAAATATTACTCAGGGGAATATGCAATTTCTTCCTCCCACCTGCCATTCCTCTTCGTTTCTTATTTCATTTTCATTTCATCTCATCCCATCTCTCACACCATTTAATTAGTTTCATCCATCTCTATTAGTCTTTTATCACCACTACTGCCCCAGACTAGAGAAAAGCAGCTGTGCTGTCACGACCCGGCTCAGGGCCATAGGGTCCATCTCACGTATGCCCTACCGAACAAAACAGATGCTACTGGCATTTGGTTTGCAGCAGAGGAGTTAATTTTCAGCTCCTTGCATTCACTGAACCTGTCCCATTTGTTGCTTCTCCTACAGTCTTGCATACCTTGACCAGAACCGAGAACCTGGCACACTGACTATTGAGGGCTTGCCATTACTTTATGCCTCTACAAGAGGAAAAATTATCACTATTGACTTGATCAGACTTTTCTTAGACTTGAAATAGAGAGTGAGGAACAGACAAAAGTTGCTGTTAAATTCACAGTATGGGATCCAAGCACAGACATGTTAGGTTTTTTCTGGTCTTTTTTTTTTTTTTTTTTTTTTTTTTTTTTTTTTTTTTTTTTTTTTTTTTTTTCCTGGTGCTCTTTCAGTTACATTGCCTTTCTGAAAGACTCTGCTTTCCAGGCTTGTAAAGCCTACACAGTATCTCATGTAAAGTGGTCCAGAGTTTTTACAAATCTGGCAACAAGTCCCTAAATCCCTACTAGTATCTGACAGACACTGATGTAAAGCAGAGAAACAGGAAATGTTACAGGCTGAAGATAATGGTCTCTGTGTCCTTCCTCTGCATCAAACAAATCCTCCCTGAAAATTACTTTGAAACAAAACAGCAACCTTCAAAGCATTCTGCAACGTGAAGAACCTCAATACTGAACTAATGCTGAAAGATCAGCTAAAAATCCTAAAAGACAAAATGCGCTTGGCGCTTGAATTCAAGCCCTTAGTCAAACCTTCCACCAGCTTTTCTTCTGGAATAGTAACTGATGGGTCACCCTGAGACCCATTTAAGTCTTAGTGATGATCGTAAGCAGCAAAGACCTAGCACAAAGGCATCGCTGTCTCTCAGTGGTGCTTCCAGCACTGTCCAGCTTTTCTTTTATCCTGCCAATGGCAAGTTTAGCACTGAGTATCTACTACCAAAGGGTCTGCGCTGGATCCACGGTGAGCAGATTTGTATATCCACCCACTTTCACTGATCCAAGTCTAGCCTGAATTTAGCTGATGGGTATGTGTGATAATGGCACTTATGACTGGCAACATGGTATAACAGTCCAGATAAACCTTTCCTACTGAGGAAGGCATACAACTTCATTATAATTACCTGCTCTCTTACCAGAGTTTGGTGGCATATATGTTCAAAGCTGCTCAAGAGGAACAGTCGGGCTGAGATGCCTTTCCTTAAGCAGCTTGGCTATTTTCCCCCACTCTGTTTGGCCACCAGATTCTCAAAGACATATAAGCTGAGCAGCAGCTGCTAGTGCAACGAAGCAGCATCCTCGCAGTCTGGATGTGTACCTTCAAGAGGCAGCTTCAGTGAATTTGGCTTCATTTTCCTCTGACCTTGACTTCCAAGAACTGATGGGCTCAAAACAGCACAAACAGTGACTAAACAGAAAAGATGGTGGAAAATCACAGTAGTTCTAGTTGGTATGCCCTTGCAGTGTTTTTGCCTGAGCTGTCCATGGGAGAAGGGGAAGACTTGGAAAGGCAAAAGCAGGGGGGAAATTCTGGCACCCAAATCCCTACAAGCCTACAGTGGCCTTTTCTGCCAGACTGTTCTGAGCTGTGATTATTATACGAATATCATGTTCTCTGTTAGCTTTTCTACTCTCTCAGCAGCTGATTTCTAAATATTATTATAGCCTATCTCCTTTTCAGTCCATCTACATCCTGCCTTTGTCCTAAGCAGAGAAAATTATATTGTGCTTACACAAAAGCCTATTATTTTACTTGACATACAAAAACAAGACAGATGATAAGAGCCTGTTGGTCTTACTCAGCAAAGCTAATCTCATCACTTGTTTCACTGTGGGTTTATAAACAGTATTCAAACTTACCCCCATCACTGACACACCTTTTTTATATCCCATCTTTCTTTTTAATGCCAGACAGCGATGATTTGTTTACAGCTCTAGCTCCTGTAAACCATTTCTAATTCTCTGATTTGAACAGAACAGAATGGAGATTTCAAAACGGTGAGCCCAATCCTACCATTATTCCCGATAGATATTGTGTCCATATAACCTACAGCTTCCACCTTGCAACACGCTTTCCAGCAGCATCTTGTTGCAGTCAGCACCATCCCTGGGCAATAGAAACGAAACAGCCAGCTCTGAATTGATAGTCCAGACATTCACATATTTTACAAATTAAAATACACATTAGATGGTTTAATAATTAGTGCAAGTCTTTGTTCTTTAGTAGCTGACCTCAACAGAGGGTACAGCAAAATTTCACAGTGCCCATCAGGGTTAGCAGAAAGAAAGACAGGAGCAAAACGCAAAAGTTTCCTCCATGCACAGATTTACCTGCTGCCTAGAAAGGTTCTCCAGACTGAAGTTACTGAATTCACCCCAGAGGACTGAATAGTAAGGGTCAACACGTGTTTTCTGCCAAAGTACATCAGTTTCCCTCATATGTAGATTTGACCCACAATATTTGCTGGTTCATAATGTAGTTTTGCAGGCCCATAAGTTAAAATGTTGTCTTTTTTTTTTTTTGTCTCTTTTTTTTTTTTTCCCCGATAATTATTCATATTGTGGCTTTCAGGACTGCTTGTTACATATGACCTATGAGACCTTGGAGTTCCTGACAGTCCTCAAAAGCTCTAAAAACTGCCACAGTGGCTTTTCTCCACAATAACATCTCAACTGTGAATCTAGCAGCAACCTACAAAAAATACTTACGATAGGATCACAGTACATCCCTTTCTCCACCAAGGACTAAAGGTGTGAAGGAAAATAAGGATGATGGGATTTCTTATAGTCAGTACGGTCCAAGATCTGGGTGCAAAATAAGGAAAAGCAGCCCCAAACTTAAAAAATAGTTTAATACATATTGTCATTGATTTCTAGTCCATGTCCTCCCTCCTTAATATATTCCACACATCTACCTAGATCCTAGAGTTAACTCCACCTTGAAGCACCTCCTGTAGCTATACAACACTTGCAAAGGAGCCCCAAAATCCAACCACACCACATGAACCGAGTGTAGACCTAGTCAGTGTGTTGCTGTCTCCAGTTTCCATTTCAACTGTTGCCCTCGCACTCCCAACAGAATTTGACCCGAATAGCTATGGGAGAGTTGTTCTCAACAAATTGCTGTGAGTCATGAAAGTCATCTCATGCCTGAATAGTCGAGGCACTCATCTCCACCAACAGCCAGTTGCTTTCTGTAGTCCTCATTAACCCACAGAAGCCCTGTTTAAGCTGATCTAATTAGTCCCTTGCAATCAAAGGCAGTGGTTTGGGTAAAAGAATTGAAAATTGGGAGCTCACAACATGTAAAGTTCTTGATCAGGATTTTTTTTTCTTCAAATCAAACCCAAAGTTTGCACAATGAGGTTTTCTGGGAAGATATGGTCTATTACTTAGGAAAACCAGTTGTTCATCACCATCCTTCTCAGATACTTTTTCACAGACACCTAGAATCAGGATTTCTGATCACATACAAGCCTAGCATTAAGTTAAATGAAAATTGAAGAACTGACCTGAAAGCAAAGATTACCAGCCTTAACTTTCAATTTATCGGAACCTTGCCATGATTTAAACACAGTCTGCTCTGCTGAAATACAGCCAGTTTCTACCAGCAGCTCTCGATTTTCTTCACTGCTCCACAATGCACAGGCTAAACTAAGTGTAAAACAGTACCTATGCAAAATACCCTGCACACCTCAGTGGAGACTTCCCTCACCAGTTAGCACTAAGATGCCCTGAGACACAGGTAAGGCCATCAAACGTAACCCAACATCCACCAGTGTGACTGTTATCAGCTGTTCTGGTTCAAGTTTATGCAGTATAGAGGCAAAACAGACTCAAAGCAGGAGCAAGTTGATATTAAAACCAGTGTTGGGACAGCAGAAGAGCCACATCTCACAGATGACATATACAGAACGAGTATATACAATGGCTATACTGATCACTTCCTTAGGTTTTAGAGAAATGAGCGACTTTAGCTTTACAGACTTCATGGTTGCTTGATCTCACTACAGTAAACAGCTCCATATTTTTCCTTTTCATGTTTTATCCTGAAGCAACAGAGCATTACATTAATTGACTTGTCTTATTAATTCAATAAGCTGCTTCCAAGATGAAATGCTTAGCTATGCTTACTTGTTTTTGGCACTTTTTTGGTTGTTGGAAGAAAAGCTTTAAGGCTCGAATTGCTCTGATGTTTTCTACAGTTCACTGAATAATTTTATGCACTACTGAAGATTTGCCACATTTGGAATTACTGCAAACTGCTACTTTTTCATCATATTATAATTTAATTCACACTTTTAGTATGATAAGAAAACATTTAACAGTTTGCATATTAGAGAAGTGTATTTGTTCTGCCATAAAGTTCTGGTTAAGAATTCATTATAGGTCACTCCTTTCTAGGATTTATAATTTGGACATATGATGCATTTAGAAGATTAAAGACGACGTAGAAGCCACCCCATTCAGATGTATTATATGCAAGCAAATTTGGGGAGAAAAAATTGTCCTTGCTCTAAATATATAGCAAAAATAATTTACTGTGAACGTGAATAAGACTGAGACTTTTTTACTTTTTCAGCAAATGAGGCGAACATATTTTAAACTTTAAGAAACTTGAATCCCAATAAAGATACCTAACATTCCTTAAGTGGAAATGCTCATGTAACTATGTGGATTCTTAGATTTCAGCTTCTTTGGGAAAACTCTGGGTGTGCCTTTCAAGTGGTGAAAAAGCTGACTTTCTTGTCTGTGAAGTGGGTGAAAATGAAATTTCCTTTTTTCATGGAGTTTGTTCTTTTTCAATAAGACTGGCCAGGGGGTGTCAACGTTCTTACCTTTGAAAACCCTTCTTCCATCTATTGCCCAACTCCAGGCTGTGCCCACGCGGTCTGTTTTGAAGCAAGGTAGAGCATGGTTGTGCCTGCTCAGCACATGGCATGCACCTTGGGGTGATACAAGCATCATTTATCTTGTTAATGTCACCCTTCAGCAGCCATCGCTGGTGTCCCTCAACATCTCCGTGTCCCTTGGAGAGTCCTGTCACCCTCTGAGCTGTTGCCCTAGAGGTAAAACTCTCCATTTTATTTCTTTGGACTTGGAGTGGAAGCTCACGATGAAGCCTCTAAGGTGAGGTCTCTGCAGGGTAACTGTGAATACTCTCCCTCTGCCTTCATGCTGCAAGGGGCTGTGGGCACCTCCAGCCTCTCTAATGAGGAAAGTGGGTGAGTGAGCCCTCATCAGTGACTGCTTCTCAACTTGTAGGTAGTACAGCTCCCTAAATCTGTACTCCACTGTATGACACTCAGCAGAGCTCCTGGAAACAGTGCTGCATTTAGCTGCTTCGGCGTGATGCCCAGGCTGGACTACTGCAGGGAGCAAGGGCTGAACACAGAGTGAAAACCAGAACGCCACAAAAAGGACTCAGTCCCTGGAGAACCAGGTCAGTTGTTCCTGCTCCTAGGGGGTGGGAAGGCATGTCTGCAAAAACTGTCCTTCACACACTTCCTCTGCAGGGAGAAAAATGTTGTCCCTTAGCAATAAATACGGCAGCTTTGTGCTCAGAGGTAGTGACCACCACCAGCCCTGGTACGGGTTGGTGCAGTGCTGACAAAACCTCTCACCACAGCGCCAGTTACAACCACTGCTGTAGCAAAAGCACGCTGGTAATCACAAGGCTTTGAGTCAAAATAAAGACTTTGCCTGCAGTGAGGTCCTATTTTTAAATGAAGGTTATTGATCAGATTTCTGGCCTTAAGAAAAGAAATCAAAGCTTAATTTATGCTCAGAGTGACCTGTAGGTGTTTGCACAACAATTAATACCCACAGTTATGGTAATGCAGCTGGACACATGGCAATAGATCTTTTCCCTGAAACGTTTTACCCTTACATCCACTACCTCTAACTCTTCATTATGTGTCCCCATACTCTTAGCATTTCAAAATTATCATACTAAGCAAAACTCAATGCACTATTTAAATGAATAAGGAACATCTGGTAAGCTGAGACTGTTGGACTCCATGGACAGATAAAGTTGTAGCACTTTTCCTCTGTATATGGAAATGCGTTGTAAATTAGATCTACAAATTGTCTGAAAAGGCACAGGTCAGAAAAGAGGTGGAGAAATGCCATCATTTGTCCCAAGGTCAAATTCCATGCAGCTTAGCTTATAGTCAGTGCATTTTCATACATTCAGCCACAAAGCATTGTGGAGTTTGCTCATTATTTTGTATTTTAATGGTTTCCTAAAGGTGTTTGTAACATCATATTTTGGCCTTCACAAAATGTGTGCCAAATATACTATAAAACTGACAAATCTTGTGAGTATGAAAATATTTCTCTCCCAATCCCCTTTTTTTAAATTTTTTTTCTTTTCTTTCATTTGCTTTAAAGAAATGTGGGTAATACTGAAATCTCAACCTGGTGCTGCCCAAGACTGAACCACTGCCTACTGATCTATCTTAGTT
This sequence comes from Athene cunicularia, assembly GCF_003259725.1. NCBI lineage: Eukaryota > Metazoa > Chordata > Aves > Strigiformes > Strigidae > Athene > Athene cunicularia. Next base: position 7,692,357 of record NW_020799116.1, read on the forward strand.
AAAAAAAGAACAAGTTGTGCAGTAGGCCATCTGCTGTGAAACATGAATGTCTTGTAACAGCAATGAGCCGAGAGCCATGAGCTACTCAGCCTGAGGGAGAGGATGTTTCAGCAGGGTGAGCAGCAAGGAAAGCCTCAAAGAAATGGGTGCTGTTCCCTTTCAGCTCCAGCTGCCGCAGTGTTGAAGACGAGCTCTCCTCAGCCTGCTCAATTCCTGCCCGGTCTGACAACTCCTGCTGCATCACCTGGTCACCTTTGCTTTCATGCGGAGTGATTGAACCCCTGGGAAGATAAGTTACTACTCAGTGATACTCTGTGGCCAAGCATCCTCCATATCCCACTGTGCCAGCAGATGATGTTGCAATACCTGGAGGTTATCACCACCTCCCTGCCACAGATGTTCTGGCTCCCTGACGTGCTGGCATTCCTCTGGCACTATTTGTCTGACACAGATCAGGGAGTACTCATATGTTGGTAGACCTGAGGTCCTTGCAGAAAGCGAGGAGAGAGCACTACAAGCTGGTGGGACTGTAATGTTTTGCAGACCAGAGCTACATCTGGAAAGCAGCGATGCCATAGATGTGCCAGTCAGCACTCATACCCATCCTACTGCTGCTATTCCTATCGCACATGAGACCATGTGTTTGTAGACCATGCATGCACATTTGGCATCACACAGGGCAAAAGGCATCTGGGAGAGTGCAGCCTACAACTTTGCAAGAAAATTTACCACCATTTTCTGCCACATCTCCAGAACACCGCTTATTCCATGTACCTCTGTACATCAGGAAATCACTCTGGCACATCTTACAGCCACAACCCAAATGTCAAATGGGATTAATATGAACAGGTAGGACATTTCAAACTGTTTACTCTGGAGCAGAACTAACAAAAGAAGACAGGCAGCTTTCAACACAAGGTAGGATTATCTCGGGTCACAACTACTACAGATAAGTAGTATCATTTCAAAACCCCAAAGGGAAAATTTAAGGAAACGTCTTCCACAAAAATCCCTGCTGTCATTACCATTTCAAGAACAAGCAGCAGGAACATGACACCTTTGTCTTGTTGGTGAAATAATGGTGCTAAGTATATGGGAAGGTTGAGTGCTAATTGTTTATTTGGTGATCAGTGATATTCCTAGGTGGATACAAAGAAGGAGGTTGAAAGGGGATAAACGATCTCTGGCTTTCTTCTTTCAAGAAATCATTTAAACAGAGGCATGAATAAAAGGAGTAGCAAGACTGAATCTGCAGATGGCTTCAGTGTCAGGGAACATTTATCTGAAAGCCAATAAAAATGTGACAGTCTACTGTTTTCCCAGACCATTTAACTTCATCTTGATGACTGTTTTGAGATAAGACAGTAATCGATGTAGAAGGGCCCACCTCCTTTTTAGCACAGCAGTGGGCACCGGGAGAGCAGCGCTGCCGTTATGGCACACACTCTCCCGCAGCTGCCTGCTGGGTGCTCCTGGTCCCCCGGTCCCCCTCCACCTGCCGTGCAGTTCTCCCAGGCAGTAACACCCAGCAGTTCTGCTGCATCATCCATCCGACTGCCCCAGCCTCTTCCCTCCCACTGTCCCCATTATCCGCAGGTGGCTCAGCAATTTGGATGATCCCTTCCTGGACCTCCTGGTGCCATCCATCCCCACAGCCCCACAGTAGCAGGAGCCAGCACCTCTCTGTCCACTGTGCAAGGAAATCTCATTAAAAATCAGCCTCCTACTCATTCACCAGGTGCCCCAAGGCCTAATTTTGAACATGATGAACAGCTCCACATTGGCTGCATGTCCCGGTCTAACAATTTGGTAACCCATGGCCACATTCCGCTCAGTCATCTTTTCTCCAACTGAGAGCTCTCCGCCCAGACTCAAGTTTTGCTGCTCTGTTTGGGGACATACGTCTTAAGCCACCAGCCCAAAACTCATCTAAGGATAATCCTTGGCTTTGTGACCACAGATTTCTCAGCTCCTACCCCATCTCAGGAGACCCTTTACCTCCCTGAAGAAGATGCAGCCCTGAAGCCTCTTTTACCTACCCAACATGCAGATCTGTGACATGAATCAACAAAGTTTCCATCCCTTTCAGCAGGGCTCAATGCAGCTGAGGAGAAAGGAGAGCAAAGATGCCCCATATCTGGACAAAACACATCTTCTGGCTCAGGAATTTCTGACACTCGTTTTGTACCAGATGAGGGCTACAACGGATGGTGGAGAATCACTCTGGCAGTTCCCTTATATGAGATTATCTGACATAGCTGATATTAATCAATGCCCAAGGGCAAAGTGACTGGTACTAACCTAAATACCCTCTCAATACCATGAAAAATAAGCCCATCCTTTGTATATTCCTAGGACAAGGTAATAAAGCTAGAAACACAGTGCTTAAAAACCTGCATTTGTCAGACTGATCCTGTTTAATTAAACAGGAAATTGCAGGGCAACTAAATCAATCTTTACAAAGAAAAGCTGTTTCTCTGTTTACAGAAGAGAAACTTGTGGTGATTTATCTTAAAGAATGTAATTGCCTAATGATTAATAGTGACCAGAGACAGTCAGAGGGAGGAAATGAGGAACAGAAGTGACTCCTCTTGGTGAGCGTTTGAAGCATGGCAGAGCTACATGCCCCTGCCACAGTAAGTATTAAACAAGCAAAATTTCCTGGTTTATCCTATGGAATTGCTGCTGTTCTTCTAGCTTCTTCTTTTGATACAGAAGTTACCACCATTGGAGAAACCCAGATACACTGGTAGATCATATAGATTTGTGTCCAGATATACATTTGGTCTTTTTCTTTCTGCTCATTATAATACAAAGTCAGATTTTCACCTTCACAGGTCTCTCCTGGGCCCACTGCCTTTTTTAATGCAGGCCTGTAAAAAAAATAGGTGTCGTCTGCCTGGACTTGAGACTTATTTTTCTTTGCCTGAGTTTAGAGCAGAATTGGAGCTGCTGCAACACATGGTTGTCACCGATGAAAGTATTGACATGGTAATGATTTAGTAAAAATAATCTAGATTTATTAATAACTAACAATTTGTCAATACAAAATAACTCAGAAAGAAAAGCGACTTGTTCAGATTCTAAAATGACAAGATTCACTCTAACTTACTTAACGGTACCTTAATTTATACATGCGCATACACAAACCAGACATATACGTACAGAAACAAAGGTATTTGGATTCATTAAAATGAACACAAAAGGGACAAACACACACACAGGCACAAGGGCAAGGGTATGTACACACACACACACACACACCAATAAACAGGGAAAGAACAGGTGAAATAGAAGCTAGCTCAAAGAAAATTTCCCTCTCGAGTTTAGAGCAAATACTCACAATGCCTTGTCATTCCTCAACAGGTGATAACTGAGACTCGAGCGGGGGGACTTCACCCTGGCCCTCCATCGGGAGCAGATGGCACCTTAAGGGGTTTGGTACCCGAGAGGCTCCCAGCTCAGGGGAGATGCTGGTCACAGGCCCGCAGCGATCCAGAAGAGCTCAAAGGGTCTCTCTGGTGGTCGCAGTTTATAGGGTCCAAGATAATTGGCTTGTGTCAAATACTGTCTGGTGCCTTCTGGCAGTTGCACAAGAATTCGAATAACATGCAACCCTGTTACTGTTCCATCTGACCAGATCCCAGGCACAGGTGTGCCAGGCCATCAGGAGATGATGGGCCATGATAATCCTTTTTGAGCAATCAGAGCGGGGCAGGAGCCGGGCTCGTTAATGTTATCAGTCCTTATCTCCACAGGTTGGTGTATGGCTCGGGGGAACGTGGATGGAATCACATCTAGCACCAAGCAGCCCAACAAGGAGGGCAGGGAGGGATAAGAATTGCACCACCACGATGGTGAGCACATACAGCACTCAAAAGCAGAATAGATCTAACGTGCTGGTCTTCAGGCAAACCTTCTTCTGTCTGTAGGCAACCTACAGCTGTCTACAGGCCACCTACAGCTGCCTATGCTGTGGCAGTGCTCCAGGGACTGAAACACACAGATGCACGCATACACACACCTCTGTATATGCATAATGGTGCCAGATAGCCTTAAATCTGGATATATTTTCTTTATCATAGAGACACTATGAAGAAGCCAGAAACAGTTCTTACTGTTCCTAAAACCAGATAGGAATTAATACTTGAGGGACACTTGTCCTTCAGATAAATCTATCATCTTGCTTAAAAGCACAGCCTGTGCTTTTCATAACACAATCAGGGTCTTCTTGCAGCCATTCATCTCAGGATATCCTCAAAAATATAGATCACTGGTGACAGGATAGACAAATGAGCGTTCAGGGTTATTTTTTCATTATATTTATTTACTTGTGTGCTCAAGTATTCCAGCCTGACAAAAGCAGTGTGAGCAGACAATGGGATGATTTGATTGTCCAGAGAGCAGCTAGTTCATGGATAGTTTCTAATAAAACTACTTTATTATACTGCTAACACAGCACAACTTGCAATTTTAGGGCTCCTCACTATCTCACAAGGTCTCTTTATAAACTGCCATTCAGTCCTGTCATTGTCTATCAGGTCTGTGGTTTCCAGGAATGACTGCCAGATGATATGACTGCTTCCATTAAAAATAAGGGTTACTTACAGAGTTCAAGTCATAGATCTGGGGCCCTTCCCTGTCTCAGACGTGTCTAGACCATGTCAACAAGAGCCAGTGTTCGACCTGAGTGTCCAGTTGGCACCGTGATGTTTGAGGTGCCCAGGACTCAGCCCATTTTAGGAGTATGCTGGTTTGAGGTGAGCATCTGGCACTTACCTGCCCAGTTTGAGGAACAGGAGTTGGACCTGCTTTGTGCTGTATCTCTGACATGGTTAGGTCTCCCCCAGGAAGCACGTCCTGAGACTGTCCCACCACGACAGGTTGAACATATGGCTGGTTTCCTGAGGTGCTGTTGTTGGCCTCCATCTTTCTGTTGAAGCTGAGCTGTGGTGCAATGAGGAACACATGATAAGAAGCATAACCATGCAAGATGCAGACTTTGTAAGATGAAGTGACTTTACAGGAAGTCTTGAAATATCCCTGCATATTTTCAGGAAAAACATACTTCCCAGGAGCTGAGAAGAGAGCCTGGAGGTCACTTCCTCCCTAGGTTGAACAGTCAGGCTTCACCTTGCCTGTTTGCTTTTCCTGACCCCATTGATTTTCTGTCTTAACTCCCCAGTGTCCCAGCAGAAGAGTGAGCAGGTGGTCTCCCATCCCCTTTTCTGCAAGCTGACACAGAAAACAGTGAGCTTTGTGTCTATATGATAGCTAAAGGAGCACCACAGTAGAATGAAGAGTCCTAAATACTTGTGCAGTTGCATCCTTGGCAGTTGCATCCCAGTTCTGAATCCTGTGCCTTGACTGCAGGACACCTGTGATAAAGGCAGGAACTGAACCCAGATTAACTGCATCCCAGTGCAGGACTTCAACCGCTAAGTACCGCTTTTCCATTCCAAAGCATGTCCACTCACAACTTTCCAAAAGATAAATTAGATTTGCTGTTCACTGCTGACCACTGGTGGGGCTTAGAAATGTGGATTTCTCACACAGACGATAACAGATACCACAACTGCAAAGCCCTGGTAGGACAGTAAGACATACCCCTGCCTGCAGGATTGCATTTGACCATTTATCAAAGTAATACCCTTGAATTTAAATAGGATGTTGCCAGTACCTTCCATGGGGAAGGCAAAAGGAGGCATCGATGACTTGTCAGAGGAGCAGCACACCCCTGGCTGCTGAGCACATAGTAGAGCTTTCCAAACAGCACTGGGAAGAGGGCTCTGTTCAACTGTATGCATATAATTCAGACTAAAATCACACAGCTACTCTTTGTAGGACCAACCAAAAGACTTCAGAGTTTGACAAGCAGTGATTCAACGTGAGAGCGTCTGTCAAGGTCAGTAACAGCGTCCTCTGCAGCCAAATACAGAAATCCCATCGCAGCCAAGCACAGAAGTGCCATCGATGATATCCCCCTCTCCTCATCAAGTGGATTAACAGATGGAAACAATTTCTATTCACTTGGAACCAGTAGAGGTGAGGATAAGACAGAAACCTTTTAATGAGCTGTAGGTTTTGATTGCTTATGAGAAAATACAGGCAGAGGTCTCACAAATCTGTTAGAAAACCCTGACTAGTGAAACATAATTTAAGCAAATGAGGAATGTTTATTAGTGCTCTAAGCTGGTTTGCACTGAGATGAAAGTTTGAAAGACTAATAATGGCTCTGAAGGAGGTGTCCTAAACTTGGCCAGCATGTAAGAGCACTAGTATTGTGGTTTCACTACTTTGCTGTCATAGCTGAACCAAAGCAACGTCCTGCTCATTTTTTCAGCTCGGTCATGTTTCATCTGCACCTTCAGTAGGTCAGTTCTGATCCCGAGAGTTAATGCTCTCTCCCTAGGAAAGTGCTTTGCTAGCATTTCAGTCCCTTAAGTGAAAGCACAGGTTATTCTCTCAGCTACACATTTTTTTTCCCCATTTCCTTTAAATGACTCAAGGAAAATCTGCTCCCAGTCTGCTGCAGAGAGGAATCCATCTGGTTTTGACCCATAACCTTTTTGTGCTTTACTGACCTAAAAGGCTGCTGCCTATGAGACAGACTCACATTTTGAAGCATTTATCTCCATAATTTAAGGATGGTCATAAAACATTGTCCAAGCATATCCACTCTCTTTTCCCATAGATCATTTACTGATTATTTATAGGCAGCACCCTAGCTACCTGTTTGATGAGTGCTTTCATTACTGTGCCTCTGTATGAAGTTACTCAGCTAGACTAATATCCGCAGATTGCAGTATAAATTCCCTATTAAACCCTAACCCTTGTAATTACTCCATCCTAAATACTCTCATTTCTTTCTCTGTAGGTTCCAAAAATATCTAGCACATGAAGATCTCACAGCCACCCTCAGTGATCCCCTGCCACCACTTAATTGAATTATAATACCATAAATAATCTGGAGGCTATCTCAGAGGCACCCCATACAATTTTCAGGGATGCTGCCTGGCGGGTGACCTAGTTGGAGAGGTGCAGACAGGTTTCTCGGGATTTTCTTCAAGCTGATTATCTCCATATTCCCTGATGGGCCTTTGCTTCAAAAGGATTACGAAAAAAAAAAAAAAAAAAGCTAAACTCTTTAATTTATTAACAGCTAGTCCCAAACCAAATTCCCAAGATGGAGAAATACTGAGCAGATAAACTTAAACTTCTGGATTTGAGAGCACCAGGACAGCAAAATGTTTTAAGATGGCGATCTGAATGTTGCAGCTAAACACCATCTTCGGGCAGTGAGGGGATTATCGAGACTGTACAGGGAGCCAAATGCAGAAGGCACTTAGTGCCAAGTACCTTATGGCATCCACAGACATAATCTCCCTAAAAAGAAGATTTCCACCACAAAGAGATGCTTCACATATAGAGCCAGAAACATGGTTGCTCCTCTGAATTAAAAGTTCCAAGGGCATTAAGGCTAATCTATTGGCAGCAGTGGGTCTACAGGTAGATGGAGTGCTTGTGCTGCATTGTAGCCCTGCATCCACTCAGCAGAAGGCATTCAGAAAATTGCTCTTCTCTTTGCTTGCCCAGCTGCTGGATGGAAGCCTGCCACACTTGTAAGACAATAGCTGCGATGCCGCAGCGGTCCCCACCCCGGCCGCGTACCACGAGTGCTGTTGTATTCAGCAGAGCTCTGCGGAGTGGATCGACAACACATGCGTCTCCTTTTGTTATCAGCCTGCGCAGATGGGGCGTCTTCTGCCATCCTGGGAAGAGACTCAGTCTACCTTTTCCCATCTGTTTGTTCCCCAAGAAGCACACGCTGCTCTCCTGTGAGCCGGCCAGCGCGGAGAGCCCGCTGGCACCGAGCATGGCCGTGTGCCCATCGGGAGCGGGAGGCCATGCACTTTGAAGCACGTCAACTATTTCATCGTCTGCCTGCCTTACCTCTCCCTGGCTTTGTTCTCCCCCAGGTTCAGACAACTCTGTACATTCTGAGCCCACTTTTGCTAAAATAAAACAGGAACTTTTTTTTTTTTTTTTCCTGCGCTGGTTTCTGGAGGAATATGCTCAGTCTTAAAAGCCCAGCGCCTGCTGGAGTGCTGCAGCTTCTCCTTTCTGTGCCGACATCTGTCAACGGATGCCTCTCAGCCCCTTGCAGTCCCAGTCCCAACTTCTGCTCCCCCCACTTCTGCATTTTTCGGTACTTTTCATACTGGTAAAATTGAAAGAGGAGGGGGAAACAGTATTTCAGGTCCTTTCTTCATTAAACTGGAGAGCCTGTCAGCCTCATAAACATCTGTAGAACTGAAAGACTGGAGAAGTGACACCAAGGTGGGTAAACAAATCCCATAAGAGGGAAGTAGCAACTTAAAAAACTGCCTGCACCACCAAAGCACACAAAACCTTTAGTCAGTTTTTAGTCAGTCACTCCTGCATCCTTGGCAGAAGGGTTTAGCAAGGGTTTTCACAGCAAGACAAGATATCTACTTCAGGGAATTCTTTCTCTCACCCCCTGTGCATCAGCACTGATAAATTCAGCACAGAATGAACATGCCCCCCAGCTAATTTACTCACCCATAAAAACTGGGAGTGTTGGTGTCTGAGGTCTGATGTTTGAGTGTTCAAAGATTTCATCAATTTTCTGCCACAGGTGAGAACTGGCACTAATCCGGAGTAGCAAGCAACGGAAGAGTGCACAGACAGACAGGTGGGGTCAGCATTCCCACAGAAACTTCTCTGGGCAGGTGTGTAAGCACCACACAGCACCTCTGGGAGAAAACACATGGGCTTGTAAACTGGGAACAAGGATGAGCTTCCAACCTTTGCTAGAGATTTCCTCCAGCACATCACTTAACTTCTTCTTAATATTAACAGTCTTTATAGTCTCCTCTTTCCCTCTGATCAGTATATAAATACGTCCTGTCTGCCTCTCCGTGCTCTGTCGCAGAGAGTGGAGAGGCTGGGGAGGGGGGTCCCCAGGGCACAGAGTGCACACCGGGCTGTGGCTCACAGGGGCTGCCACCAGCGGGAGGATGGGGCTGGTGTGGCCCCCGTGAGAGCCACATGCCACGTCCACTGCTACAAACTCTCCCAAAATAATGAAAGTTAGAAGAAATAGGCTAATAAAGCTGCATTAAAATCTCTGCGTGAGCACACTTAGCGAGTAATAAATTGGCCCGATAGTGTAAGCATTTGCGTGCGTGCTCTTAGCCTACAAATAAACTTAACCCGGCCAGTGAAAGTGAAATAAAATCAAATGACATTTTCTTTGACTCTGCTTGAGAGGATTCATATGATTGCCAGCTACCCATTAGCTTGAAATAACTTCTTTCACTTCCAACCAAACCAAGTTAAGACAACCTCTATCCTGAGCGCATTCACACCGGGCACTAATACAGTCTAACACATCTACTGAGACTTTGCACCGTTGATAATAGATGAGAGGAGCTTGTGAATTGTTACAGAGCAGGCTAGAAAGCTTCCTACCTTGGTTCTGTTTCTCAGGGAAACTGTCCAGCACAACCGCAGCGTTCTACTTATCCGTACTAACTGGTGGGACAGGTCTCCTGTGGACCATCTCCTACCACGTTCCTCCAGCCGCTTCCATTGCTCCTGCCTGTATATGGCACCTTGCTTTGCGGTGGGAAGGGATGCTCCTCGCCTTGCAGCAACGTGGTGGCTCTCACTGTCATGACATGCAGCTGAGGGGTTTGGTTTCCTTTTTTCTTTCTCTCTGGCCCCACGACTGCTTCTCTGAGTGTCCCATGTGTGCCAGCAGGGATGTGTGTGTGCTGCCAGAGGATCACAGAGGTTTTGAGACCTGATGTTTTTGCCAGCCCCTCTGTTGCTCTGTGTGTGTTTTTGTGTAACCAGGAGCAGTCAAAGCCTGATGTATTAATATATAATCCCTACACTGGGAAGCAGCTGGGTCTCCCCTCCCACTGCTCGAAGAGCACCTTTACATCTTCCCTGCTTCCCAAGGAGGGGTTGGGGAAAAAAGCCAAACTTCAGGCAGAAGTCTGCTCTTTTTGCCTTCTTACCATGCACCTCTCCTGTGAGATCTAACAAGGGGTGTGAGCCAAGCTTTATCCTCAGCCCAACCTTCAATTAAGGAAAGAGTGATCAGGGAGCCTCGGTGAGCACCAGCACCACACCGAAGCCCAGAGCTGTCAGTGCGGCTGTCTGCAGTGAGTTCCCAGGAGCTAACTGCTAATACTAAGAAAACAAGGTCAAAAAAAACCCAAAGCAACCCCCTGAGCCCAAATTTCTTATGAAAGAACTCTAAAGTGCCTGATTGTAAGCTGCTGTATGCAAAGGAAGGTGGGTAGAGCCTCTCTGCTGGGAAGCCCCAGCTGAAGCATGGCTGCGAGAGCATCCTCTGCTCTCGGCCAGGAGACAGGAAGAGGAGCTCCCACATGAATGGCTGTCTGGGGCTGGAGAAGGCAACAAAACACAGAACAACTCAGGAAGAGACAGAGTCTGAAGCAACAATACCCAATGCTCATCCTCACCACGGCTAATGGGCTGCTGCTCATCTGTTTGACCAACTTTCTGCTAACTCCCCCTCAAAGTTTTACCCAGCCACAGGGAGAGCCTGAGCCTCTGTCCACTGAGCGTGAGACAGCCATGGGGACGTAAGCTGGGGCCTGAGCTACGTCCTTCAGAGCCAACAACAGATGCAGCCTGGCGTTTTCAGTTCCAAAGATCTTTGGATTACTAAAGATCATGGTTGTACTAAGTGAGTAGCAATTTAAGCTCACTAACTGAATCCAGCCTACTTTATCTACTCCTCTGTTACAGCGCCAGGTATCTAGTTAATACCATAACAGGGCTTACAACAGACCAAAAACTTTCCAAAGTTTCCATGACTCCTGGGGTGCAGCTGAGGCTCAGCATAGAACTCACCTGCAAAAAAAGAGGAGAAAACATTTTCAAGGACAAATTCCACCTATTCAGTTATCACTCACCCCAGTACCAAGGGTGGTGAAAGTGCCAGGTGAAACGGAGGGATGGGGGGATGCATGGTGCTCTGGGCTCCTGGCTGGCTTTACCTCCTCGAGGCAGTGAAATCCCACCGCTGCCTCTGTGCTCTGCATCACCGAATTCCCAACAGCAGCGAGGTCAACCACGTCTGTCCCATAAAGGAGAATTTAAACTAGGTTACCAATAAAAAAATCAGTCACCCTGTTAAAGAAAATAAGTAAACACCCTCTACTGAATGACTGATGTGCTGGAAAGTTACACAGCCTAATGAAGAGCGCTATGGGCTGCCGGCATTATTACATTTGCTGTGACCTTAAAAAAGAATAACTCCAGTTGTCTCCAGAGTACAGCGTTGTATTGTTCTTGGATTTCTAATACTAGCGGGAGCACAAAATCCAGCACTGATTAAAATCATAGAAGCTTTTGCCTCTACACCAAGGAAAGAGTGAGAATAGATTGTATTACAGACATTTTGACAGAAAAAATATTTGCTTTCTCGGGGGGTGATATAATGTGTCAGTCATCTAGTCAAACAGCAGACAGGCTTGCTTCCACTCAGCTGCAGTCTCAGAGAAGTCTGGTTTCACTCTATTACACGTTTCACAGTGCGTGAGCCCGGGCTCTATACAAACACCTTCAAGAAGCCCCTTTTCAGATCCTCCTGGTGCAAATGGAATTGGCCTGCTGGGGGAGAGAGGGCAGAATTGTAATTAAAAAAGGGGCTGTGGTAGCAGGTGTGACCCAGGAAGAGCACGCCCACCCTGGGCAGTTCCTGAACCATGCATGAGGCTGCTGTGTGGGAGCTGTGGAGCTGTGGACCAGCAAGGGCTGCAGTGGATATAGACCCTCGATGGGTTTTCCCCTCCACCTTGATGCCATCTCCACGCTGTCCCACAGGGAAGAAGGGAGATGCCAGAGCCTTCCGTACTGCCAGCCCTTCAAGCTCCCATAGATCAGTCCCCTGACACATCTCGTATCATCACTACCAAAAAATGTTGGTTCGTGACGCAAAGTACCAGAAAAACTGTCTGTGCAGCCATGCCTATGTGAACGTGCGTTACACTTACATCAGGTTACTTAACCTCCCTGGTCTAAGAACATTTAGCAACAGGATTACTGTGAAAATAAAACAGATTCAACAAAACTAGCTCCAGGGACAGCAGCAAATTTCAATTGCATTTTCATTTCTGTAGAGAGGCTGATGGTGGGTACTGTGCCATCTAATGTCAGTATTCAACAATACGTGACTAATTATACCAGAAATGAAACAAAGTCAATACATTTCCAAATTCATTGGCTTCCAGTTGGGGCTTTATTAAATGAAAAAAAAAAAAAAAAAAAAAGAGGTCTGTCTGTTTGAGATTGAACTAGAAGATTTAAATGTACATTTTCAGACTTTATACCATTCTTTCATATTTAATCTTTTTTTTGTCAGGTGTGGTTATAAGCCTTCAAGTGATCAGAATGCCTTACTCTTAAGATACTAATTTATTTTGGAAGGTATATGGGAAGATTTCATGAAAGAGAAAGGTTTCACCGGCTTTCTCCTAGAGCGCATGAAAAGACAAATACAATGTTTTAATTAAATGTATTTATAGAACAGCATCTGGCAAAGCATATTTCTGCTGCTGTTGAGAAAACAATGGTGTTTTTACCTAGAAAATTAATCATTTCCCTTATCCATTGGTTTTAATAAAATGTTTGTGTTTTTATCAATATGAAATGTCAGATTGAACCACATAGCTATTTGCTTTGGAGTAATCATAATGTTACCCACAGCTCTATTCAAAGCACCAAAGAACATAATAGTGTTAACTATAATTAGATTATTTTCCAGAGAGTTCGAAAGATTCATTGTAGAGCAGGGGTTTTCATAAGGAAACAGAAAGAGTTACTTTGCTGAAATCCTCAAATACCTCCACACAAAACAGTTTTGGAGAATTAACTCCCCTTTGTGTCTGAGCTTTAATTATTGTCTTTTTTCCTTGGTAATGCATGGATTCTAATTATCTCAGTTTAACAACATAATAGATGTAGACAAATGTGGTTTCAGACCACAGTACTAGCTTTTCATACCGCCACCCTGAGCCTCCTGGGTCTGCTGCACATAGCACAGCTACTCTCGGGGACCACCTGTCACCTTCTGCATGGCCCAGTAACACCAGATGCAGATTTTTTTCTAGAGGAAAAATTTCCTTTCAGTGCTGTGCATGGCATCCTTCCCAGCATCATCCAGGGGTCATCATTACACTCCTATCCTGAAAAAGAATGGCACAACACTCTTGCTAAAACAGTTCTCTGTTAAGACATTCCTACAGGGTTAAAAAACATTTAATCAGACATTGCAAGGCTGCATATTTCTGATACAAAACAGGCAGGCCATCTCAAGAAATCATATCACCGATTTTATCAGTTGTTTCTGAGCAAGCAGGTGATCATGGCTTAAATTACTTTTACTCCAGAAAGTCTCTGTAATTGTTTGTTGTCTTGTTCCACACCTGAGGTCTGTGTCCTAATGGATGTTTCATGGACGACTCATCTGGCATCTGAATCAGAGTGAAGCCTCTATTGACCTGTCTGGTAAGAAGTCAGTGCTGATCGGCATTGTATCTGACAAGTTTTAAGAAATTCCAGATAAATAGAAATTGATAAACTACTTGCTGTTATACACCTGGCACTTTTGGATTTATAGGATTTATAGCTGCTGTTTCATCTCCAGTTTCTTGAAAAAAAATAAAAGAAACTTAGGAAATCTTGAAATGCAAGTAATAATTTAAAGGACGCTACACAGCTCAATGGCCATTTAGCCATGGAAGTGATACCCTTTTTTTTGTAAATGATATTGATTTCCAGTCATAAAGACCTTTTCATTTCCAAGGATCCCTGAAGTATGCTAAGTGCTACCTATGGGAAACCCCATCACTGTGGTTCTGCACAGCTGGTCTGGAAAGCAAGAAATAAACACTGGTGTACTTCATCTCACATCTAGCTAGAGATTGTAGCCGAATCAAACGATTCTTCAATATTAGCCTGGGTCTCTAAATAAATTTCTTTTCAGTTCTGCTAAGTCCCCACATGTTTTCACTCTCCATGAACAATGAAGGGATCAAGCTCACACCTTAAATACGTACTGGAAAGGAATTTTAAGTGAGAAAGCAATAGCTATTGAGCCAGAATTGTGCATCCACTTGGGTGGCTCTTGAGGATAATCATAGCCAAAAGAAGGGAGAGGAAATTTCAAATGCTTTCAGTCAGACCAGAAGATAAAACTGTCAAAACTAGGAATTAATTTGAGATACTCATCAACATGTCATACATTCTTGGCCCCAGTACAGATAAATATAGTCTTGTAAGGTCTCAGAGGAAAAGGTTGCATCTGCCTATGGGATGGTACAATATCCCTACCGGGTTGTTAGGTACTACACTATCAACTAATGAAAGACCTTTAAGTTCTCTTTGTTCAAAGAACTAAGGAAATCGGTAACAAACCTGCTTAGTAATGCCCTTTGTTTTGGCAAAGGTCTTCAGTGATCTCTACTGATTTATTTTCATATATCTTCCTAGAGATGATATCTCTTAAGGCAGAGGAACCTGCCCTGTGTCACTGGACCAGCATTGAGCTGAGGAGTGCCACTTTACTGAATGATTATGGTCTATTTTATCTATATTCCAGGCTGTTCTTGGAGTTCTTCCATTCATAATGGACAAGACCCAAATTAGCTTACCTTGCAAGACTTCTGTCCAAATTTCTGTGGCTGCAGATACGTGAACATATTTGCTTCAGAGAGAACTGAGACCATCAGGAACCGTAACGATGCTACTGCTGGCAGCAAGCTAGATTTTATGTATCAGCACTGGGACTTCACAGACAGTATCACTGGCTGTGGAAATTGGATTAGTAGCTCCAACTAAACAAAGCTTAAGCCATTATAAAGTCAGTGGGAGGTTCTAATTGACCTCGGTGGGCTTTGGATCAAATCCCAGGAAGAATGTGACTGAACTAGGCAATGTTACTGCAATATGTTGTTCCTAGAAGACTTCTTTGCCCGTGACAACACTATTGTTAGTGAACAGCTTTCTAACGGAGAGCCTGGGCTACGGGAGGGACTGCCTGGCTGGTTTTTGAAGGCAGTTTCTTGAGTCATTGACTGTTGAAGACACGTGCTGGACAAGGAGCAGTCTGGTCCAGTCCAATCCTCCTTTTGCTGTGATCCGGTCAATCCTGGGTGTGATTAACCACATTTGCCTCATCTTAAAGTGGGATGGGGCCTCAGGTGTGGAGAGCTGGAGAGCTTTTTTGAGCACTTCCTAGGCAAGTTATCCCTTCTGTTCCTTCTGCCCTCCCTGTAAAAGCAGAATGTAATGCCGCTTGAGATGCATGAATGGAATCTGCCACCTAAACCTTGGGACAGATACTTCTTTTTGGAAAAAGCAATAAATACAGCGTATACATAAACTTGAACTTTAACTCTCCTTTTCCAAACCTGCTATTAAACTGGAGGAAAAAAATGTTTTAGGGGCACCAGAAATCCTCACTCCTAGCTCTGTACAGAAAAAGAAAGAAAGACATGGTCCAAAGCCTGACATTAAATGTTTCTCATGATTACTTGTTGTTAGAAGGGAGCTGCAGCTATGCTAATACAGCGTGCTCACGACAAAAAACCCTGTAATTGGGACAAGGCAGCCGCAAAGCTTCCCGCAGCTGGCAGGAATTGTGACTGTTCTCTTTGGTTTTAATCATGGCTTTTAAAGCAGATCAGTAACAGCAACAATTAGCCTTTTAGATTGGTCTCAGAAATTACCATTTTTAAAATATGGTGACTCTGCAGGCACAAACCCAAAAGCTCTGAGCTCTGCACAAAATGAGCAGCCATACACACTGACTTGTTTGTCACCAGTTTGGTTCCTCCTTTGTTTCTGCTGAATTGTGGTTCTGAAAAGCAGACAGGAACTTGCACAGATACTCAAAAGGAAATATCCTTAGTCACCTTCTTTTCCTCAAGAAATCTATCCTTCGAGACAGCTTCTGCTCTGAAGGACTGTCTGGCACTCCAGCTGCGTAAGGAGAAAAAGGAGGCACCACCACGTGGTTATGCAGACTAATGCCCAGTAAAACTGCTGGTTCTTAGTCGGTAGGATGACTTTGAATCTTACCTAGTAGGGAAGGATTAAAGCACAGCCCTTTGGAACAGAGACATGAAAGAACAAAGAGGAGAAAGAAATAGAAAAAAAAAAAAGAATTCAAGCCAACAAAGGACCCAGAAGGTAAGAACAAGTGCCTCATCAGAGCAGATGATGTTGTGCCACAGGTTGCTGTGGAGTGGGTCCTTCAGTGCGTCTCCATGAGCAGCAGTGAAGTCTCAGCTCGGGTGCCAAGGCTGGTAGGAGCTCATTTTGCTCATACTTACCTCTGCTAATCCACTCCGAAATTTTTGCCTGCACAGCAAGGTTACTCAGTGACCCGAACATCTTTTGTGAACCCTCTGTATTATCCACATAAGTCCTGGCACACAAAGCTAGGTACGCCTATATAAAAACTCTCTTCCAGCTCTGTGTGGCATGACACATGCTTCTAGGAGGGTTTGCCAACACAGCAACACAAAGGAGCCTTTTCAAATACAGATCTGGCCTTTGTGCCTCAGGGCTTAATTCTCTGATGCTAGGACTTCTTTGTACCACTCTGGTTTACAGAATCTTTAAAGTACAAGTGTAAGTGCACTTCGATGTATCTACGTGTCAGGTGGAAACAGGATGTTTCTTGCCTACCTCAAAGAGTGACAGAGTGGTGTTATCAACCAACACTTCCACCGGGCTTTGATTTATCTAAAAAAAAAAAAAAAAAAAAAAAAAAAAAGCACTTTAACATTGACACTTCTTGCTCAGTCTCTTGAAGTCTGCTGCAAATCCCACACGTGAGCTTCAGAGCATTGTGTCCCTGCCAGACTGTTGTGCCAGCTACTGTCCGACGTCTTTAGTCCCAAAACTTATTTACCTGTCTTAAAGCTGCACATGTCCTAGGCAGCAGAGGGTTAGAGAAACAAAACATAGCAATGGAGTCTCTCTGGAAAAGGTGAGTAGACCATAGTCTGCTGTAGGATGTTCTATTTTTATGAAAGCAACATAAAGATGATGTACCCTGTACCAAGTTTTCCAACCTATGCAATTATAAAATAATAAAATCCGTATATAGAAAAAATGCTGGGAGACCACGCTCCATATCTAGCTGATTTAACCACAATTATTATGACATTTCCTTGCTTTATTTCTGTCATGAAACTGTTGGATTATTTACAAAGTCATCATTTTTCAACGTCATGATTTCTCTCTTTCTATATGCCTTATAGAGCTAGGAAGAAAAGAGCAGAAGCCACAATTACAGGAGGCTTTCAAAGAAGCCAAGGAAAATCAGCTTTATGGAGCAATCCTGCACGATTAAGAATATGTGGAGCCTAGACTGAGCCTTTCATCCCAATGGGCTCCACATACGTGTGGACAGAAGTGCAAAGTACCCATTTTTTAACTTCAAGCCTGTCATTCACCATGTACATGCAATCAAAAGGCATTGAAAGGTGAAAGTGCTGATTTTGTCCGTGATGACTGATAATGGGTTTAACACCTCCCTGGGAAAGTGCAATAGGAATTGGCAGGAATATAAACCTTACATTTCCTGAGGTCGTATTTTGCTTTTAAAATGGGTTTTTTTGCTGCTGTAAATACAGTGAACGCTGAGCCAGAGCCATCATTAAAGCTTGCATGTTCCACGTTTTATATTACTACACTTGCTACATCGAAATCTGGACATAACAGACCCAGCAGGAGTCTGGTAAACCAAACGTTTTTGAATGTGGTTACTAGTTTAAATGCTGGGCTTTCATTTATTCCTACCTTATGAAGTTATTCATTGAGGCAATGCGCATTAACAGTAAACCAAGAGGTACCTTAGCCAATCGGGAAATGGTAAGGAGAAATGTTATTGTAATAACTATGAATGATTCCTATTATAAATAGCCACGACTCCATATAGGAAAGCAAAGGATAATGTGTTTATTTCCAAAGCCAAAATGGGCAATATTTCCATTCCATAACTTTAAGAGGCTAGGATGCATATTCTTTCTTATGTATCTGCAATAATTGACACCAGGATGGAGCACAAGCAAATGACTTAGTGCTCATGTTAGCCTTGCACAGCTGACCTGCTTCCTCCGTACTCACCGTTTCCCAAATGTCACATCTGAAGTAAACATCCTCTTCACTGCTTAGTCTTTCACTCTGCGCCCTTCTTTCTCCTCATCCGGTGGTACCTCCTAGTAATGCAAGCACCGAGAATTAATGGAAGCGTTTTAATAGCGAATTCAGCACAACTTGCCTGCAATAAGAGCAGAACCTTACTCAAAGCTGGATGATTCTGACGGATTTGCGGTAAATGTGCTTATAACGTTCCAAGTGGTTGTTGTAACCTTGACTTTCTCTTTCTATGACATTCAATAAAATGCAATTATATTAATTCAGAATTTCTGTCCTTGGGAAAATAACAAGCTTTTTTGCTGTTTCCCATCCCAAAATAGGAGGGAAGACATCTTGAAAAACAATTTTTGAGCATAAAGTTTCAATCTCTTCTCCGGAACAAAACATCGTGGGTTGGTGCAACAGCTGCCCTCGCTACCTCAGAGGAGGGGAAGTTTCGTGTCTCCTGCAGAGGCCAGCATGCCTAGCCAGGTTATGTTTCTCTGTGTTGCACAGAGGACATGTGGCTCTCACCACACATAGGCTGCAGGGTTTCATGGGAATTTATCTCGGTTTTATTAGGGATCTCTGTAACACCGACATTGTGTTTCCCCACGACTTACTCAGCAAGTCCTGCAGGCTTGAGGCTGATCTGCCACAAAACCAGCTGTTTCACCTGGAGTTCTTCATCCCCTACAGATATCACCTGCGTTTGGATGCAGATTTTTCTCTTTCAAGGAATGGTTCTCTGGAAACCACATATACCTGAAGATGAAACAGACATCAAAATATTTAAATAGCAGTTTATACTAAACCATCAACTCTTTACCCTTCAAGAAAATAAAAGTACAGGTAGAAATGTTCTTTATACTCTGTGAAGAATGTTGGCACAAACACGTGTAACTTTGTGGATGTCTTTTAGATCATAAAGATCTCATAAGCCTGTTTTCATTATCATGTTTCAGGTTTTATAAACAGCTGTTGTCTAAACTTTTCAAAGTTATTTTCCAAAAGGAAACTTTTTTTTTTTTCCCCAGAAATAACTGATTAAAAATTGAACACCTTGTGAAAAATTCAAGAAAAACTGTCCCTTATAATGAAAATTTTAATTGATATCTGCTTGAATATGTTATCAGATTCATTACCGAAATTCTATTTTTGCTAAGCATTTTTATTTAAAAATTTCAGCGTTTCATTAAAAGAAATGTGACAGGTCTGAATGTCTTGAGATGAAAACTATTTTGCTTAATGAATTATGTGGCATTCAAGCCAAATCTCATTGTCTGTCACTGCAACTAATAATGCCACGTGATCTAGATAGCTACTCACATCTACAGTAACGTAACATTTGACACCACTATTTTTGCAGTCTCTGCGTCAACAAGTAACACAAATGAATTCCCCTAGGCCTCAGGATGAGGCTTATAGATTTGCCTAAGGGGGTGGTACAGATGATCCAAACAAATCAACAAACCTGCCCATGAGTTTGACTTTTTGCAGGGAGCAATACTTGATAATACTATCAACTCCAAAGAAAAATCTAGCAAAATTTTCCTAGCCTGAATGCAGAAGCTGCTTTATTAATGGAGGGTATTTAACTTGCTAGTTGAATGAAAGGAAATGTTTTAGAAAAATAACTTGACAAAAAGACAATTGTCTATTTCTGCCTAAGATGCTCTATAACTTCTAGACGGTGCCCTGCTAATTGCAAAAAGCATGAAGCATTCAAGTCATAAATCAGCATTTCTCGAGGCAGCCAAAATAGCCTTTAAAATTCATTGCGGTAAGACTGCTTTATTACAGCGCTGAAACCACAGTTTCTCAACAGCATCTCCCCATTCAATGCAAATATCTCTGCCAAGATTTGATAAGACAAATAGAGAGGCTGGGGTGGATAGAGGGAAATGATGAAAGAAAACTTTGCTGCCGATGAGTTACAAACTGGTTTTAAGCTATCTTGTTTCAAGTACCTTTCGCCTCAGCCACATCTTGCAGTAACTCTTCCAGGAGGGCTGGATTATGTTAAGGAATGATCAGCCTTGACTCATTCCTTACTCTGACAATCTCTCAGTGGCAGCTCTCCGCAGCAAGAGATGGGGAGGGACCTTTAGGATTTCACATACGCTGCTTGAAGCAGTGAGCAGGACCTGACCACCGAGCAATTTGCAAGTGATAGCTCTCTTTCCAGGGTTCTTCCTTCCTGCTATGTTTCACCTCATTCTTTCTGTCCAGTCCCAGATTTATGTCCCATCCTCTTTCCTATCTTAGTCAGCCTCTCCCTCCTGCGTATCATCTCCCTGCAACATCTTCCCAGTCAGGAGGAAAAGTGATTATTTTGTAGCTTCACCACATGAAGGGTTTTTCGGGATGATTATTTCCAGACCTCCTGAAACTGAGTAAAAATTAACATGTAAAAACCCCAGAATCTGTGGTCTGTTGATTTGACCCCAGGCAAAACATGGCTCTAGCTGTGGCTGTTTTACATCTAATCACAGCAGAAGAACAGCTTCCAACCAGTCTTATTTGTAGTTTTTTTATCTCGCTGTCCAGCTAAGTCAATCAATTGCTGCAAACTGTGTTGTGCTGCAGGGTAAAGAATAATAGAGAAATATTCAGCCAAACTGTAGAAAAAATTCTTCCTACTGCTGTGTATATATGTTGAAACAGCAGCCTGGCCCCTGTTTGACAGGTAATGCCACTGGTCCTTGATAAGACTGTAAAGAGCTCTTCCACTTTCAGGAAAAAAATAAAAATAAAAAAAAAAAAAGAAGATCCATCATTCATCTCAGGAAGTGTCCATGGAATAATTACTCCCTCCAAAACAATTATATCTGCAAAAAGCTCCTTATCCTCAGAGGGAAAATCCTTGTGGAGTCTGTTCCCAATTAAGGTTTAATATATGCCTCTATTTCTTCAGGAGAAGGGTTGTTCTAGTTCCCCTTGGAACCACTTGGAAACTTTAATGGTCTTTGAACCAAGCCCAGTGACGATGCATCTTCATTAGCAATAGGAGTGCTCCCTTGTTTCAGGTTTTTCTGTGGTTTGGATGTTTATCCATCACAGTGTGGCATGCTGGGGACAAGGAATTGGACATAAACTTGCACAGGGAACTGAGATTTCCTACCGACTCGGCCACTCCTCGTGCCTGTTCCAAGGACTGCGTGGAGGATGACATTCTCAGTAACATTTGCTCTGATGTCACTGCTGGGACCAGTCCCTGCCTCCAACTTCAGCCCAGCTGGGAAACGGGGTTGGGTGGTTTAGCACTGGTGCTGGACACACTTGTGTCCCCAGCTGCCAACTGATTTCCTCCCGCCATCAGCGGAGGAGCAGGACATGTTCTCCTGAGCTGTTGTGCCCATTCTGACCCTGCAGTCTCTCTCACTTTTAGGGGCTGGAAGCTGTCAAGACAGGGGAAGGAAACGAATAATTATGCAACCATATTTCTTGGTTTGTATCTCTGCGAAACAGCTTCAGAGTGGCTTCCATTTCAACTGCCCCATAATGACTACATCTAAGGTTCCTGGGAGAAGCAGGGATTTTTCTTTTTAATGAAATTGTTGTTTAATTTCTGTGCTGTATTAAGCAAACAAACTGCCAGACTGCTAGCCCAGGAGCTGTCTGCAGGGTCCCTCTTACTGAACGTCTGGCAAGGGAAAGGAAAGATTCCCTCTGACTCCCACGGGCTCTTCATCAGCTCTTCCATACTTCCATCACCCTGCTTACGTTTTTCTGTATATCCCATTACTTTTCCTAATAAACTGGGTACAGTTCTTAATACATTCTTCTTTCTCTCCTTCTCTCTTTCATCATACAGTCTTCAATATTTTCTCTTACACTGTTTTAGATATTGTACAAGACTTTCTTTGTATTATCCCACTGCTGTTCAGTAAATAACTCTTCTCAATGGAATTTGTGCTACAAAATCTCTGCAACGTGCTGTTTACCCAAAGCCCCCTCTAATTCTTCCAGTGTTGTGCTTTCCAGAGCTTTGTTTTCTTGCAATGGTTGGCTCTGCAGCATTTCACGCTGTTCCCTCACAGTACTTCTTTTCTTAGCTCCTCCTTCTAAAATATCCATGGTCCTTCTTAGTATTCAGGTGCATGTAGCACCTTGCAATGACAAGAGAAACAAAGACAGTTGTCAGCTGCAGACAGGGATCCAGGACAAGGCGGTTGTGCCAGTCTGTAAATCACCAAATCATCTAAGTGTTTGTTAAAAATAATAAACACTCTCTCATCAAATGTAGTAATCAAAAACCAATTTGATTTGTATCAGATGAGAACAAATGCAGTGTGCAATGGCTCCCATTCATCTCATGGCATATTAATTCTGGTTCCTAGTACTGGTAAAACTGAGATGAATGGGAACTATGGGCACTACTGGCAGAGCTAGCTCTTGCCTGCTGACCATTCTTAGAGAAGCTCAAACTCTAATGCCTACCCATCAAGGGTTCTTAAAGGAAAGCCTGTGCCTTGGTGTAATAGAGACATTCTCAGTATAAATATGTAGAATTGTCCTCATTTTCTGTCAGTCTTAAAAATTGTTTTGACCTGTTCTTCTATCTAATATTCTATAGTACTTTCCTGGCAAGGGAGGCACCATGATCAGTCAGGTGCTTTTCCCAGGGCAAGGATAATCCCCCGCTCTCCGAGTGTGCTGGGTTTTGTATTGGGTTTTTTTGCAGTTGAACTAGATCTTTGTAGGTCCCTTCCAACCATTCCATTCCATCCCATCCCATTCCCAGATACATCCATTTTAATGCAAAACATTGCAGCTGACCTTGAACACCTAACCCAGACATGTCATGCACCTTCAAGGATACTCTTACCTCCAGATACCCCTCTACTGATTTTATCCCTAGCAGCTTTGGGGTCTGCAGCCTGCTCTGAAATACATTTTGGAGGTGGAGGGGTGGTAGAACATTTACAACTTGGAATCCAGGTGAAATAATCTGAAGAGCAACCTGACAAAAATAATGTTGAGGCTGCTTGGATCACGCTGTGCAAAAACACAAGAGGCTGGGGCTGAGGGGTGGAATCCCACCCAGCATCCCACCCAGCTCTACCAGGCACTGCACCCCTGGGGCACACAAGTGGGTTGCAGCCTGAGGAGTCATTTCTAAAGCCACCAAGTTTCTCTTTGCTCAGAGGAAGCAAGACCGTGGACTGTAAACCAGTGGTTGGGCTTTTATGATATTTATACTGCTTATCAAATTTCTGAACTCTGTGAGAAATATGAGAAACACATGTGAGAGTTCCTGTGAATATACAATGAAATTGGTCCATTCAGGGCAGCTGAGCTGCTTATCAAATAAATTAATATAAAAAAGTGTTCCTTCTTAATGTGGAACTTACATCTTTAATAAACATCAGCTTCATGTTCTCATGAGAATCCTATTATACAACTTCCTTTATTGATTCATGTATTAATATCATTTTGTATTAGGCTAGTACATTATTGATGATATGGAAGTGTTTTCATATAACAGCTCCTCCACCGCATAATATAACCCACTTATCATATTTTCAGTTCAAAATTCAGAAAGTTCAAGGATGCATTATACACTGGAATGAACAAATTAACTATATAAAAGTACAGTATATCATTTGGAAATTGCATGCAAACCGAAGTAAATATACATGTTAAATGCTGACTTTGAAATAGCTCAGGTTGAAAGGCATAAATCAGCTAATAGAAAAAAAAAAAAAAAAAAAAAAAAAAATCCCCCACAGAAAACAAGATCCAATCTGGTGATTTCAGTGCAACATGTAGCCTATATAGCTCTGATTAGCACATGTTAGACATCCAGGGACAAGACTCTCCCCAGAAAACCAGTCCTGTCTCACGGTACCACGCACTATAAGCAGAAGAAGCAGGTGAAATCCCTGAAGGGATTTATTTTTCTTTTAGTTTTAGGGTTTTTTTTTTGTTTTATTTTGCCTCTAATTGCATGACAGGATTCAGCAATACCTCAATATCTAATATGGTGAGATTACAAAAGGCTCCGAACCTGCTCTATTTATAAAATCTATTTAAAACTAAGCTCAGGAAGACAGAGAAGGAAACCTTCTTCCTGCCAAACAGCTTACCAGGGCAGTGATAACGCAGACCATGCTCTGCAGCCCCGTGAGTCGAGTGATTCCCTGTGTTGACTTACAAGGCTTTCATCCCATGGAGCTCATTTTACAGATGCTCAGGCAAAACCGTTAATATTGGAGAGCTCTTACGAATATGTTCACCAATGGGAAGAAATGATGGTTTGCAGGAGGAACACGCACGCGACTTCATCCTCATGCAAACACAGGGAGGGTTCATTTCTGTGCTGCTGCTGTAGCAGCAGGCATCTGCCCCAGCAGAGCCAAGGGACCACGTGCGATGCCACTGCCTATCACGGACTCGCGTCAGCACAGAACGGGCCCCAAGCTTTCAGATGCTGTTCAATTACCTGTTATCTCCACCATGCTACTACGCAGCTAAATAGTTCTATGCTTTAATTGAACTTGGAAAATAAGTGAGGAAAACCAATTGTTTTAAAAAGATACCGACTAGCTGTGACCATACCATTCAAATTCCTGGTTTCTGCATCATCACGCTTGATTGTTCCTTGAATGTCAAATCGTTGTACCAGTGTTATACTGTGAAGTTACAGCTATTGATATTACAAAAGTACACTTTTCTCTCAAGCTTGTTTTTTGGCCAGAGTCAGTCTTTGCTTGTTACATATTCTGGCTCTGATCCTCTGGGTTATGCCAGTGTCCAACACCAGCTGCTCCAAAGATGCTGTCTGTGGGACCCAGAGACTTTCTTCTTCCCTGGGAAGGGCTACTCTTAGAACCACTGTCACAGCCAAGAGTTCAATCACTTCATAAAGCAGTATATACAATTTAACCTCTCTCTCCTTCCATTGCACCATCATACACTTTCTTACCCACTAATAATGTGCATCCTGTACTCAGCAAAGTGATTATTAAATATTCATGTCTCAGGGATAGACACTTCATCCACAGATCTGCCCACACATACCATCAAGTACAGTAGTTCCACTAATCTCCTTTAGACTTTCTCCCCTGTACAGTATAATTTAGAGCAGACTCAAAATATGAGTTAATGCATCTTTTTTTATTACTTTCTCCCTTGCTTGAAAATTTATTATGTATTCCAGCAAGCTTGATGAGGGTCAGATGCATATGGGATGTTTCAGCTTCATAAGCTGCATTTCATTTCAAATAAGGCAGAGTCATAAGGCGCAGGTTTTACATGTCTTAAATAGAGTATAGGCACCCCTGCCTAGGGATGACAGTGACAAAAGTCACATTGGCCTGAACAATACAAGATAAGAGCCCAAATAGTGTCCTATTTCCTCTTTCAAATTATTCATAGATGCCCCTACACCTGTATTCATTGAACTGCAAATACTGAAAATGCACCTGTTGTTCATTTGGCTGTTTTCGAACGGTACTTTAATATTGGGTGTATTTATAGGAACAGACTATGACTATGGGAGATTATTTTGTCATCTGACTTGATCAAAGTCACAAAGATCTTTCAAACAAGGAGAATAGTTATATTTCTGCTTCTCCTTTTTGGCAAGTAGATCACCAACAGAAAACACATTTTTTCCAGAAACCATCCTCACCTTTTGCCTAACTATCATTTAACGTGTGAATTTACCTGTGAATGCTTCAAAACCTACGTGTTAGCAGCAAGCAACGCAAATACTTTCCATATGTTGAACCATTACAAGTATATCGCTCTTGAATCTCCTGGCTCTTTCCCCTCCACCACAATACTGACTCATCACTTCTCTACTGTTAGAAATGGTCCTCAAGGCTCTGGGTTACCTTCCAGCTCCCTTGAGCAAGTGACAAGTCACACTACATAACCTTTTAACTCCCTCTCCTCAGAATGACCTGTCACTTCCCAACCCCCTGGTTCCTCTGGGCAGTAAACAAGTCTTGCTCCAGGAGCAGTGTGATCCATTATTAATCCTGCATCACTATGTCTGGGACTTTCAGTCCAAGACAAAAATAAAAAGACTGCAGCACAGGCAGACTAGGACTGCAATCAGAGCAGGGTTTGTAATTTAATAGAGCTACCTGGAGTAATGCTATAATCTCAAACAGCCTTCATAAGTTGTTCAGAAAGAGATTCTCTAAATCCTCAAATCAGCTACAAATATATAGTCGCATTACTACCATGGATTTAAATGCCTTTGAAGTCAATAGAGAGATTCTTATGGATTTTTTACAGGTTCATGTGTTTTTATACACACACACACAAATATATATATATCTAAATCTCCCTAAGGGTTTAATCTGGCTTGAGAGTCCCTGAAGAAGTCATAGCTGAGACCCTAAGGAAAAGCACAGTCTGAAAGCTCTCTGTCTGCAGGATTTTTTTATCATGTCTTTTGAACAGAGTTTTTATTCCATCAACCACCATTTTTGTTTTCTTCTTTTTGGCAAGGCAAGAGTTGTCTCTATTCTGTAATGTAGATATCACCATCTCAGAGCACGTTCCCAAGGAGGCCAATTTAAAGACTGACAAGAAAATCACCCATTCTATGTGGACAGAGAGAAAATTGTATTTTTCCAGCTGGAAAGAAAAAAAAAAAAATCCTGCTCTGTAATCCTGATCATGTTTGCTGGACAAATTAAGGAAAGCTTGAGGTTTTTCCAACCTGAGGATCACAATTATGGGAAAAGCTTACTAAGCTTTATTTGATTGTACCTTTGCACTAATTTTCCTTAAACTCTGTTTATCCCTGGGTGCAGAAGCACACCCTGACTAAGGCCAGTTGGATGCTTGTAGTGACCTGCACAGGTCTACCTGCATCCTCACCACTACCAGTGCCTGCTGGGTCACCCATTTGGTTTTCATTCCCATTTTCATCTCGCTCATCTTGCTCATGTTCTGGATCCCTTCTCGCAGTCCCCTATTACCATAGTCACCTCTTCTTCCACCTTTCATTGAGCAATGTTCCTCCTCCTGCCTTTTCTGAGCTCCTGCTGCAAGGGGCCAAGGGGCGACGCCAGGTCAGTGCATCTCCAGCATCACTGATAGCTTTGAACGGGTGGGCTCTGACAGTCAGAACCACCATCAGGAAAGATCAGCTGAGAGACCAAAAGACAGAGTTTTCCAGCCGTCTCTGCTAGAGGGCTCGACAGAGCAGCTCCAAGAAGACAAAGGAAAAAGAGGTGAGAACCAGGTTAAAAATAAACACAGGTATCCTTCAGAGGACACAGATCAGATCAAAAGCCTCTGACATTTTAACTTAACCAATAGCTGCAAAAGCACTTCCAAATCAGAGCAACTTGCTGCTGTAGTAGATAAAGTGCTTCGTGGAGGAAAAATACGTATTTTTTTGACTCAGGAAAAAGGAAGTTATTTTTGTACATTTTTGTCTCATACTGATTTGGGAATGGTGGATTAAAAAAAATAAAGAGCCTATTTTGCAGGCTAAGGGCTGGCACCTACCTCAGTGGTCTTGTCGGTACTTGAAAGTAAATATTTTCATACAGGTCCTGTACGGCTTCAGCACATCGAGTCCTGCTGCTGACACTCATCGATGGCTGAACCTGCCCTCCAAAATCCCATGGAAAGCCACAGCATCAGCATGGACTTGGCCTGCCATCACCACAGGCTCTAAATGAGGTCTTCCTGGGAATCACACGGGGCTTAACACTTAGAACTAGGTGCCACTGCTGTACAAACAGAGAAGAGTTATTATAAAAATTAGCTGAAAACCCAACTGCATTTCTTTAGCTCTACATTTCTTTGTTTCAAAGCAGGAGGTGGGGGAAAAAAAAAAAAACAAACCAAAACACAACAGAAACTGTTAAAGTAGACCAAGAATGAAAGGCTAAGTGAAGTGCAGGTAGTGGATGAGTAAAGCATGGGTAAGGAGTAGGAAGCCTGAAGCTTCTTTAAATGTCTTTCTATTGCTAATTAAAACACCGGGTGGAATTTCCCATGGGAGGAATCATGGAAATGGAGCCTTGTGGCATGAGCCTGAGAGAGGGGTGACACACAGCTGCTTCACTCTGAGATGAAATCCTCTCCCACGTTGCTTTCCACTGTCCTGTCTCAGCCCAGCTTCCCACACCTCCCCTCCACATTGCTGCTCATCCCACAGCCAAAGCCCAAGCAAGCGGAGCCGAGGACTGCCCCTGTACCACTAGGCTTCACCAACCAGGGCTGCAAGCACGTGAAGTCCGTTAATTCAGGAAAAGACAATCTGGGGACACACGATCATGGGTGATTTACTCCTTTCCATGGTAAATTTACCTTGGATGTACCGAGGCTCAGTCTGGGCTACAATTAAGTGCCTGCCAGCGGCCACAGGGCAGTTTGTCCCAGGGATATATCGTGCGCTTATTTTCTGCAGCTTTGCTCCTGCAGCTCAGGTCCAGAGCAGAAGGCACCTTTGCAGCCCTCCCCCTGTCCCAGAAACCCTGACTCAGCACAGAGCCCCCTGCCACAGCCTCTCCACAGTCCTGCTCACCGCCCAGTTCCAATGCAAAAAAATCTCAAGCTCCACACTTGCTGGAATAATCCTGTGTCATGTTCACAGAGATCAGTCAGGATTTATTCCTAGATGAAACTCGGCTGATAATATAAAGCAAGTTATTAATCCCCTCAGGCCGGCCATCTAACACCCAAAGCCTGTTACTCTTGCTGGCTGGAAGGAGGTATTTGATTGAATCAAGAGGGATTTGTTTAGCTCTGTCTTCTTGTTTAAGTTAGAAGCTGCTTAAAATTTGTAGCTGGGGTTTGTGCCCCTGAATCCACCACCTGACTGTTGGCTCTTCATTACCAGCGACTGAACCTGTGAACTGTGATTTTGCAGTAAAAATAAGAACAAAAGTCAGGAATCATGTTCTCTCCCCTATGTTTTCCTTTGATATTAGGATGTCAGGACTAGAAATAAGACCAACACTGATTATTCATGGAAATTTTTTGCCTTGAATAATCATTAAATGTCTCTTCCTCATCTTCCTCATCTCTGGCTATGGCTCACCAGCTCTCATTCTTCCCCTCTCCTATTGTGACACCCCAGTACCTCTCTCCGCTGCCCCATCTTTCAGCCTTTCCCCACCAGACCCGAGCCCTGTTCCCATCCACGGCACGTCCCCACGTCCGTGCCACGGTCCCTGAGTGAGAGCCCCGTGCCTACAGCTGTGTTCCCTGCACCCTGCTGCAGGCCAGGCAAGATGCAAGGCAACCCCCTTCAGCTTTTACTGCTTCTTCTGGCCATGAAAAAGCTGCACACTGGGAAATCTGGGTGCACAGGATCCTCTGAAGGGGGAAGGAGTCTTAAGCAGTTGTGTTTATGTACTTCTGCACTGAAAAACTCTGATTTCTCCATAGTCGTGGTTTAGATCTCTCAAAACTGTGTTTAGCTGCTGTTTTAACCAACAGGGACTGGATTTTCTCTCTTCTTCTGTCAGAGGGTTTGATGAGAGAACTGGTATCAAGAGGATCAGCCAGAGAGTGATGATAATGCTTTTAGCATCTGAGCCAAAGCCCACTGCCTTTACTGAAAGCCTTTCCATTGACTTCAGTGGGGTTTGATCAGTCCTACGCATTGCCACAGGACAGGGCAGGCTTTGCTTTGAACATATTTTCAGAGTTAGACACCAAAGTTTCCAAAGGCGGTTCAGTCACAGAAGTCTGTGAAGAGGCAGGAGGACAAAGGAGAAGAAAGGAAGATTTCATCCCCTCCCCACTTCCACCTCCTTAAACACCTTTCTCACTGTCCCTCCTATTATATTTCTTTTTCCAGCATTCCCCAACATCTCCTAAAGGATCTGAAAAGAAAAGAAAAAAAAATTGACTCATTTTAAAAGAGAGATGTAAAACCAAAAGATCTTGTACTAATAAACAAATAAAAATGAGGGGAGTGAAGAAAGTAAACACAAAGAGATGATTAAATGTTTTGCGAGGTTGACAGAAAGGCGTTAGTTTAACTCCTCTCTCACGCAGTCTGAAGTAAGCCAAACGTAAGTAACGCCGCTCTCCCTGTCTCTATTTATTGCATTATGCATAAACTCTGCTATCCGGGGAGACGAGCTGATCTCGACATGCTGTGACAAGCTGCCAAAGTTCCTGCAAACGGGAGGTTCCTGAGCACCCCCAATAAATGAGGACAGCCCACACGTGCTCCTAACGAAGCGAGCGCGGTGGCCCGCAGAGCGCCCGCAATCTGCCTCCCTCGCCACCCGTGCCAGGCACTCCAGACACAAATGAACAAAGGGCTTAGGGAAAGGCCTGGCAGTGGGAGCGGCACTCGGGCTTCTGCACAGTAACTAATGTGAACGTCTACATCTCCTATCAGTCATTGTTGCTGCTTTAAATCAGAAATTAAATGAGCAGTCACAGGCCTGAGCCTGTGAACATCCAAGGGTTTAAACAAACGTTCTTGTTAGGATGCTGTTTGACACTGTGTATTTTGGGGGGTTGAAACCATAGTCTCTCATTTCCTTCTTAGGCTTGCTGCCTCATTACATCCACTAAAAACTGGTAGCTAATTAGTTGCTTGCATAAAATGGAGGAGAGATGAGGGAAGGTGTGACAGAGACAGGTGGCTGTCATAGGGGAACATCTCTTTGCATAAATGCTGATACTCATTCACAGGCTCCAAAAAAACCTTGTCCCTGAGAAAATACATGCCAGATGCGAAGCACGTGATACCTGCTCTGCTCCTCTGCAGCGGCTTCCCCTCTGCAGCCCCTGGTTAATTATAACTTTGAGGAATAGCAGCCTATAATCACATACATAGAAACTCATTTCTCTTTAAATGAAACCTGGCTAACGGTTGCTTTTTACTGGAACAATTTTCAAATAAACAAGCTCTGAAACTTAAAAGGGATCTTAAACTCCATTAAATAATACAGTTCCTTCACTGGAATTTCTCTTGGGAAGGGATGTCTTCTATTCAAGTGCCATGTTATGACAAGCATGACAGACTTGATAGCGATCTGTTCCAACTCATGACATTGCTTAAATTAGGTTAGATAGAATCTGTACAGGCTTTCTAAGGAAAGCTCCTCTGGGTGAAAGCACTATTATTTTTGTTAATGGCTGTGAATTATGATTTTCTTCTCCTAGGAGTCATAAACTATGTTGCTACACAGTAGTACATCATGTAATGTATGTAATACATGATTCCTTAGTAGGGGAGGAAACTATTACATTTGCATACATTAGAGCCAGAGTTGTAATCAGAATGTGTTTTCCCACTTCCTTCATTGAATATTTATGGATTTCTTTCCCACTTCCCCTTCTGCTGCACGTGTCTCCTTCTTGACCTGGTGCCTTGCTTTATCTCATTCAAACTTTGGGAGG
Source organism: Athene cunicularia (assembly GCF_003259725.1). NCBI lineage: Eukaryota > Metazoa > Chordata > Aves > Strigiformes > Strigidae > Athene > Athene cunicularia. The sequence continues at coordinate 7,723,923 of NW_020799116.1, forward strand.
GTACATGTTTACGGCACGTTCCCGTTGCTTTGCAAACACCATGTGACTGATTTCCTTTCAGATTGCTTTCTAAGCCTCACACACACTCCCATGCATATGCAGCTGCAGCCGCAGCCATGTGAAGAGACAGATGGAGGCAGAAAGAAACGTAACTCCATCGCTATGGGCTCACGAGCACATCAGGGCACTAGACAGCAGCTGATGACACCAAGGACACTTGCAGTAAACAAGGGGATTTAAGGTTGTAGCAACAGCTGAATAAGCCCCAAAACACCACAGCCAGCAAGTGACAGTTTAAACCTTCAAGGGCTGCCAAACCATGGCTATGAGATAGGACAAATTAGCCCATCCTCCTGTTTCAGTCCTCTTACAGCATAACATCCCAGCACCACCCTTAGCAGCAGGGTAGAGAGGCACAGGGTGATACATTCAGTGCTGTGCTGCTGTTTTCAGCACATTACACAGAATTGTTTCCAAGGGCTCAGATCTTCAAAGGTGCTCTTGGGCTCCTAAGTCACCAAGGTTTTATGCAGAAATCCTACTCAGCAGTCTATCAGGCAAACCCACATTTGTATTTTTCCACATCTTTGATCCTTCATGTCTTGAATTTAATAAAAACCATTCAAGTGTAAACCCAGATCATTAGGAGATAGACTTAAAGGGTTTGTTCTGAGCTATTTCTCATCAATAAAAAGCAAGCTGAGAGAAGACTGACACCCATTTGTAATTAGCAAAATAGGAGCTGGAGGCCATCTGAGCAACTCGGACAAAAAGCAGCAGCAAGTACACTGATTTTGATACCACACATGAGCACAGAAGCAAAGCAGCAAAACTGGAAGACTCCCAGAAGCATCAGAAGGTAATATACCACCAGGACAAACTAACACTCAGGATGTTGGAAGAAATTCCTTTTGAATGTTATAAACCAACAAGAAGTATATAAAGTTCCAAGAAAAGCTCTTGGTTCTCAAGTACGCAAACCCACATCTGGCCCATTTTGCTAATTACAGTATATGCAACCTGTCTAACAACACATCTCCAGTCTCCCCTCCTGATAACGTTTGTACAAGCATCTGAGGTTAGAGACAAAACGAGATGTCAAGTGTGACATCCCCCACTGGTTCCTGAAGCCTTGCTGAAGCACTCACTGACAAAAGCGACTGATTATGGATATGGTCCCAAATACACCGATGCTGATCAAAATGGAGCAGGCCTTCTCCATGTCCATCATGTTGGCAAAGGCTCAGGCAGGTTAAAAGGAGGTTTCGCATCCACGAGTCAAAGTCTTACAGTAATAACAGGCTTCACATTCAGCACTGACTTACTGTTAGTGCAGGGAAGTTAGAGAGAAAACAAGAGCACTTCTTACTGACTCAAACCAATTTAAACTCAGGTTTCTAGAGTGACACATTGTTATTTGTTAGGCTGAGAGATCATTCAAGTCAAACTTCAACCTTGCAGGCAGCCCACGGGTAGCACAGCACACAGAGATGGGCAGGGGCTGGTGTTTGTGGAGAGCAGGAGCTGAGAGCGCTGCCTGGTTGTAGGCCACCATCACCAAAGGGACACATAAAGACCTCTGTTGTGCCATATAGAAATATTCAGTCTCTCAGAGGAGATTTATTGCTGGGCTGCAAGGGAAGAGCTGCCTTTGCTCGTTTTCATTAGAGGGCGGTTACAACGTGGTATTGCTGAGTGCCTGGGGAGGAGGATGAGATGGCGTGACGTGGTACTCCAAGGGTTTTAATGCATAACCAAAGAGGTACTCAGAACTAAAAGATGTTAGGTGCCTAAAAATGTAAAGAAGCACACGGTCCCTGATCCCTGAGGAAGAATGTTTTTCCTGGGTAGGACTTAGGGGGATTTCCAAGTGTTCCCTGACAAGGGAATTGCAATGACAAGAGCACAGCACCTCTCCACTTTGGTGCTCTCTGCATCTTAAAAATGCAGGAATGCCTTTGCAGAACTGGTCTTTGTGCTAAAGAACAGTTACAAAATTAAAAGGGGTGGAAAAAAAATTAAATAGGATGGTGCAATTTCTGAGTTGTCGGGACAGGCACAAAACAAAGGTAGCAGGTGATTATACTTCAGATGATTATACTTTCTACATTTAAATTCATGACAAGTTGACATTTGAAAAAAAACAAAAAACAAAAAACACAACAGCATAAAAAGCATTTTTAAATACCTTCAGTGCCTCTCTTCTGACGTGGGCCACTAGCCACAATGATCTAATAATTACATTATAGTCATTTACCATGCTGGGATGGACAGACACCATCACTCCTCTCCTACATTCAGCCTGGGAAGATCATTAACGTAAAGCAAACAAGGAGGAACATACTTTAAACCACTATTCAAACTCACAGTCCCTAAAGGAGGAGGTGTCACATACCCTTGTACAGACGTGTGTTCTGAGCACCCACTTGGTTCAGGACACAGGCCATTACAATTGCAACGTCTGGGGAAGTTTGTAATTGTATTGTGTCGTGATTTTTCAGTTGATGAACAGCAGACTTCAGCCTGCAGTGCTGTTAATTTAGCATCTTTATGAAAACAACATTATATTTTCAAAGAGAACTAGATATTTATGGCTGATAAGTGTTATTTGATCATTTTTATGAAATTAAAGTTCATACTGCATGCTCTCCAAACTACTCTATAAAATTAAACTTAAAGCAGAAATTACATAAATCACAGACAAACTAATACGATCCTCACTCCTTAAAAGTACTGCATGGGTATTATTTAACCATGATATATGCAAATCAAATGCAAATTAAAAATCAGTGGGTGTGGTGTATATGCAAATTTCAAACCCTACCCACTCCCAATTTCCTCTTCATAAACTGCCTACAGCTATAACTCTCAGAATTTATGAGCTGCTCAGCTTCTAAAACAATCTTTGTCATTATAATGAGGCAAAAAGAATGGAAAATGATACAAAGTCAACCTACTGCCACATTCCCCATTCCTCTTCAGGGGTTTGGCCACCCAGAGAAGTGCTGCCTTGAAGATGGACAGGCAAGGCATAACAGGGGAAGGTGTGAGTACTTCTGAAAACCCCATATACAGAGAACACCTGAAGTTTTCTGCGTTATCCAGCAGAGACACGGAGAGGTAGGCTTCACACACGGAAGACAGCATGAAATAGCACTGCTCTTTCTGGCAGCTCACGGGTACAGCTAGCCAAGAAAATATCCTGCAGCTGCTGTATACCTCATACCCACTGCTCCAACCTTCGTCTCTCTCACTTCCATCAGATGTAGCCTTTTCTGCAGAAAAAAAAATCCCACTTTTGTCAGCATCTCCTCACAGTTTCAATGCAATCTGTCTCCGTTTTCCATCAATAATGTGAAATTACACATTCCATGAAGAACTCTATCATACCTCTACCTACAGGGGATAGTTTTTATGTTGCTAAGACTAAATTGCCTGGATTTAATTATTATAAAAGCAGATCCCAGGCTTCTGGACAGAAGTATTCCCTATTTCTAACTAAATTAACATTTTGGGAAGTCTTCACACCAAAGGTGTGACCTGGCTTTAAAAACGACCTGTGCTTGGAGCACACTCATTTTGCAGGGGTCAGTATTTTTCTGGAGGAAACCTGGTGGCCATCCTCCTGGCTGACCCACCTGCCACAGACACAGGACATCCAGCACTGAAAGCGACACACCTACAGCTTGAGCTGAGCCCTGTGCTTCAAACCAAAGGCTCTACAACATTGATCCCAGAGGGAAATTTTCCATACGCTAGACCGAAGCATTACAAACATTCTCCTCCATCTTCTCATGATACTTGAAGGCTCCCTTGCCTTTGATTTCTTTGAAATTTTCTTTTGCATCATTTATCTGAACGTTCTCACAAAGTCTGTGGGAACTTCCACCCTGTGACAGCCTCACTGCGTTTTCCTCAAGGTTTCACAAAGCGCAGCTTTATTCCCCTCACGGGCCCTCACCAGGGAACCAAAGCATCAGATTTAGTTGCAAAAGACTTGATAACAGAGGAGTAGTCTCACAGACCAGGCAGACTCAGACTTAACAGGGGAGTTGTTCCTCTATCCTGGCACATACACACTTTCAGAAGCAATAGGATAAAGCGGCCCCAGAGTGTCTCCTCCACTTTTCTTCTTTCCATCTATCACCATATAAAAGGAAAGTGGCTATTTTTCCACACCTGTATTGGAATCATTGCATTTGTCATCAGGTCCTTCCCCTGAGGACATACCTCTAGACACACCTTTTTTCTGAAAACAGTTCCCCATCACCACCCACAGCGAGTCTGAAGAGCGAACACTGGTATTTACTGATTAAGAGAAGGAGGTTTGCATCCCCCTGGGAACAAACACAAAACTCCCTTCAGTAGATCAGCCCCCCCCCTGAAAAGCAGAGGTTGCCCCAGACAGAGTAAGAGGAGAGGAAAGGACAGAAACGGAGGCTTTCCTAACCCCCCTGACTGAGGGCTTGGAGGGAGAACAGACCAAAACAAAACAGGTCAGTAAATCTGCCTGGCTCAGAGGTCCCCCAGGACTCCCAGCTGTAGCCCACCACTCACAGCTATGGTAACCGAGCGTATTTATGAAGTGTGATTACATTTTTCTATTTTTATTAGACATTCACTAGCCCCAGAGCCTGTCATAGCCATATAGAAGGAACATTTAATATGTAGAACAGAGAAGGGCCTCGACAAACAGAGGATTAAATAATTAATTTCAGTTCTGAGTAAGCAGCTCCATGAGGCACAAAGGAGAGCCTGCTTTTTACTTAAAACTCAGTGAAGGCAAATCTTGTGTTCTGGAGACAGGGAAAGCTGCATTTTCCTCTGTGAGATCCTTTTGGAGATACACAGTTTCTCCGAGTCTAGAGTAGCCTGGAAATCTCTGCACCAGAAAAGGTATTTGAAGAGAAAATCAAGGAAAAATGCAGCTCTGAGCACAATGTGCATGAAGCCCCATCTACAGCAAATAGAACATCCTAATTTGTGACTGCAGACCTCGGAGTAACATGATCAAAGGCAGTGTCTGATAGCACAGTATTTGTGACTTGTTCCTGTCTGTTCCATTCCCAGCTAATTATCTCTTCTTTAAGTGAAAACAGTTTAATCTGTTTTTACAAAGCTCATTCCATCAAATGAGTCAGCAAGGTACTCTTTTACTGCTGGTAAAACCTATACCTAGGAACTACTGAAGAAGGTAAAGCCATCTCTCAGTGTAATATTTTCTATTTGACAAACTCAACCAGTTCCTCCACGGGGGGAGGAACAAAACGTGCAGAAAATAATGCTCAGCATACACCACCTTCACCTGGCACGCGGCATCACTTGGCTTTCCACCATCCACCTTCAGGTGCAAAGAATGGTAGTAAGCATCCAACATACCCCCTCCTTGTTTCCCTAGCAAGAAACAAATCAAAAACCCACCGCACCTTTTTCTCTCCCCAGCCCTCTTTCTGTGCACGGGAGCATGGGATTTCCCAGCACCGATGGTTAGAGCTCGCCAAGACTGCCATTGTACAAGATGTGATCCTCAGCCTTTCCAACATTTCATAATATATGCCCACTCGTACTAGGGATTACGTATCTCCAGGGATAGAGTGCACGCAGCTTTTGGATTAGCAGGATTATTCACCATTTAGGAGTGTCTTAGCCTATTCTTAGCCTTGGGAGGTAGCAGGAAGGAACAGCTCCTACCCAAGGAGTGGTCTCCTTGGAGCATTAGCAGTTCTGCACTTTGGGAGCCATCATTAGCAGTCAGCACTTATTTTATCAGCTGTTGTTAGGCTGCACCTTGGTCTCATGAGTCTATCAAAGTGATAATCCACCCGACATCTCCTCACTCTGCTGTACATTTTATGGTTTGATAGCTTATTCCTCCATAACATCGCTGTTATACATGCATTTCACGCGGGTTGACCTTGAGAGGCAAAAGCTACGACTGGATAACTATATCCACAAAATCATCTCAGTCTTTGTGCCCCATTGGTCCCTCTCCATATTGAGCCTAACCCAGGTGGGGCTGAAACTCCTGGGAAACCTCTGGCACTAGATGGATTTCTCTTTATCCTGTCTTCATGCTTCTCTGACCAAGTAAGCTTGGTGTGACTAAGCTTTTCTTATGAAAACAATCCTTCCTTATTTGGAAATAAATGTAAAGCAGTGAATTAGAGAATTACAGCGGACAGGCCCACAGGGTAACTGAAAAATTTTACCCAGTCTATTCCCCCAATCCCAACAGAGAACCATATCTACTTAAACTATTCATGAAAGATCTTGTTTAAGCTATTCTGAGAATTTCCAGGAGTGAATCCTGCTGCACTTGTGTTTAGACATTATTTATTATTTGCATGGGTTTGTCCTTGCACAGGTTTTTATATAAATTCTATCTCTATGGAGTCAATCAAGTTAAAGATCATTATTATTGGGAGGTGGTGACAGGTGGGGTTTGCATTAAGCCAGTGTGTAAAATACACAAGATGCTGTCAAAACAAGTTTGGAGCCTCTTTGTCTGCACTTTCCAGTCTGAAAAGATTCCAAACTATACAATGCAAAACACATACAAAGTTGGAAAGTCTCCTATGGGGAGAAATAATGAATAAAACAATTTGATGACTTTCCAATCTGACAAAACAAAGAAACATTCTGAGCAGTGGTTCTTGGGGATAAAAATCATTCAGCTTTTCATTATATGTGTTAATTTATGCTTTACATATTTAAAAAACAGTAAATTTGTAACTCGAAAACCTGCTATTACATCTCACTATGAGTGTCACTCATGGAATTGCACAGAGAAGCACTGTTAGATCTCAGCACCAAGGGTGGTGCATTTGTAGTTACTACCACCACTTGCTGCTTTAGCTTGGGATGGTGCTTTGCTGAATAATTTTTTTCCTACCCACAGATGGCCATCTCCTTCCCTGCCCAGGTCTGGCCTCAGTGACATCACTGGGAGGGAGGTCTTAGGGCATTTGGCTCTACCACCTTACAGGAACATCCAACCATTTGAAGTATACTTCAGTTCGTTAAACCAGTTGCAGACAGCTAAGGAACAAACACAAATCTCCTTATACAGAGTCCAATAGAGCAGAGATAAGCCAGCCCCTCCAGGGCTCAGGAACTGGAAACCATCAGGATGAAGTTTCTGGAATACCATCGCCCTAAACCTTCTAAATCCACAGAAAATATTTCTTCCAACTGCGCCATATGTTGAATCAGTTTTGAAGCCAGTTGCTCATTCTGCAACACCATTAAACAAAAGAGAAGGGGAGAAAAAAAGCTTAATGTTCTAGCAGCTGACTGCAAGATCAGATGCCAATAAAACCAGTCAGATTAGAGAGGATTTTAGTTTGATGGTTGCATTTAGTTGCGATTGCATCATTGAGACATGATTCAGTGATGCTTTTGACTCTTGAAAAGATAGTTCTTTCACCTTTGCTCCTTCTCATCAAAAAAAAAAAAAAAATCTTAATTCACACTCCAGGATATACTTTAGTATGTACCAGACAAATAAGGAGAAGAGGTTAGCTGGTTTTCGGTTTCAGATGCAGAAAGCATTCCTGCACTGAATAAGCAGAATTAAAAATAAAAATAAGAAAAGAAACAAACAGACAACAAGCTGGAAAATAAGATTATCAACAACATATTCTCCTCTGAATAGAAAGCCTTCTGACTTCTCCAGAAAATTACAGATTGGCTGCCTACCACCATGGGGAAACTCCATATAGAGACATTCAGCTATAGGAAAATGCATAAACTCATTCCTATTTTGAAAACCATTTTATTATCTGGATTTTCTTATAAGGCAGACGTATTTTACATCATACTTTCAATACAAAATCAGAAATCTTGTATTCTGGAAGCACTACAAATATAGCATGCCATTGGCATAATTACCAGCTAATGTGAAGAGAGATCAGAGGTTAAACTATACAAAAGCACAGTTGAGAACTGAAACTGGTTTGCCTTGCAAAGAAGCCTCAACGTGTCTTAGGCAAGCAAACCAGCCGGAGGGAAATTCATTGCATATTATCTGCTCCTGCTTAGGCAGTCTCACCCCATGTACTCCCTTTATGCCTACCAAGAAGGTCACTCTATGACTAGCAAAACAAATAGCTGTGGAGAAGTGTCACCTTATTAATCATGTACATATGGCTCTTCCTGGAAAAGAAACTTTCACCTATAAACAAATTGAAGTTTATGTTTCTGGACTCCAGCAAAGTTCAGCCCATCACACATGCCAGATCATTACAACTTCTGAAAAAATAAAATAAAAATTAGAGCATTATATGTGAGATTGATGACTTCACTGCCTGATAAAAGTCAGTGAAGAATAAAAATACACTACTATAAACAGAAGTTAACAATACCTTTTCAAAAAAAAGCCAGGATACAAAATAAATATTAAAAAAAACACGTCTTCAAAGTACTTCTTTCAACAGCGAACAGTTTCTTCGAGCTTTCCAAAAGCTGATCCTTGATCCTGAAGATTCTTACACACGTTTTTCTCTTACCACCTCCCCGCTACCTGCCAACAGCATCATGTTGGCCAACATCCTGTATATCGCAGAGAGGGAAATAGCCTGTGAAACAACACAGACAGCTCTGCTGACACCCAAAGATGTTCTTTTGGTCACCACCATCCTTACCCTCCTGAATCAGTCTGCAGCCTTTGATACAAAGATTGAAGAAAATATTAATAGCAACATGTACCAGAAGTAGACAGTTCATCCTCAACATAATTGCTGTCACTGGTGTCCAGCAAACCTGAGTGGAGTCAGGTTCTGTTCTCCCTGCCTCGAACAGCCCATAAACATCCACATCATCCTTCCTGCTCTCCATTAATTACGCAAGATGATTACGAGAGATGGAGAGGTGCTGCAGGCTTGGTTACCAACAGTCTGCAGATGACAATCAGTGTCCTCATTCTCCACAGATACAACCGTTAACAATAACAGCACGTCAGAACACCTCCAGGAAAATAGCTCTTGAAGAAGAGCAGATGGCTTGAACTGAATCCAGCAAGGCTGAAGTGAATGAATCCAAGCACAGGCAAAATGCAGGATGAGAAGAAGGATTTCTTTTAAACAGCTCATGGAAACATCATCTCTCCCTCTGTGGAAAAGCTTGCTGCCCACATTTGTCAAAGCTGCGCCTTGGGTCTGACACCTTGCAAAATCTGGCTGCTTAGGTGGCATCAGTAATCCATGAATTTGTCACCTCTGGGCTGGATTATTAAACTCAACGTGTTTTGAAACTCAGTGTGGGAACTGTACACCAGCTCCAGCTGGTTGGGAATGGGGAACAACTGCTTTTTCTATGGTTTATGTTGCCAAGGGTATATTTGGGCTGTGCTCAAGTTTTTCCCATAGCTCCCAGTCAGCATCTGATGCCAATTTAAGGCCCCGGTCCTATTTTTCAAAGCAATTAGTTTCTCAAGACCCAAACCATATCAAAGTCTGAATTTTCATCCATGAACATCCATGGCAACTGTGCTCTTTTGAGGGGTCTTAAAGCTCAGAATGGAGCTGTGAAGAATATAGGCCCTTTCTGTCAATAGCTATGGAATATTTTTCTAGTAGATATCGGGCAAATCCAGATTCTGATATACTTCAGGCATAATCTCTTTAAAACGGATTTACTTAACTTGAAGGCACAACTCAGATAACTGTTTCATTCCAAAACTCTTCCCGCCTTCCTCATCATATCAACCGTCATGAGTTTCTACTCCTTTTGTGAAGAACTGGAAGAGGCTCCACAAAGTCCATTAGACACTTAACGCTGCCACTGAACTTACCCACAATGTACTGATGCTCCAGCAGTTTAACACCCTTAGAGAAAGTACAGGAAAGCAAGAGCAGGAAGAATGTGCTGAATGCAATTTAGTCTGTGCTTCAATCCATCCTCGACAAATTTTTGATGAAACACTGTATCGGAGAGGAAGTTAATTATTTTCATTTGGTATACATACACTACCTCCTCGCATCTGGAGGTTTTGCAGCTTCCTCATGTGAATTTTTTTGTTCATTCCTCTTATGACTTACAAGTCGATTTGGGAAGTTTGTTATTTACTCCTCCTCCAGCTCAACCATCTTGAGAAGTGCCCAGGGCAATGTTATCCTACCTGGTGTACTGGTGTGCAGGAAGACTGATGAGTCTCCGGCATCAACTAGTATAAGTACCAGGTTTATTTGCATTGAAAGAAGTTTGGTTTTCCATATTTTTAAGCATTACAAAGGGACAATCTTTTGTAAATGGACACAAACTTATACATGGTATGTGTGCTAAGGCAACTTCAAAATGCAGTTTCTTCAGGAACTGCCTTTTTTCACAAGGGTGCTTTCTCTAGACTCATTCTCCTCCTATTTTGTTCCCCCCTTCCCAGAACATCCCACTCCCACTGAGCACTGAGTCCTGCTAGCGGTAGATGTAATTATCTTGTTTTTCCCACCAAAGTCCATGGCATCTGTTGTTAAAAAACACACTCAAGAGTAGCAGCACAGGCAGCCCCTCACATTCATCATATTCTGCCCTTACACAGACAAGATTAAAGACCTTTCAGTAATTAAAGATGGAAGGATGTCATTGAAAGGCACAGGGTAGCTGGAGAAGGTGAGTTATCCAAATGACATATCTATGATTCTCTTGTCTCTTCAGATCCCTTGTTCTGAAGGCTACTGTTTGTAAATAAAGATTAATGAGAAGAACAGCTCTTAAGTGCACCTGATCATAAATCTAGGAGAGTTAGTACACTCTCTGACAAGATTAATATATTTTATATCTGACACTGTCTGTGTAATGCTCTGTGTTCAATTTATTACCATCTCAGACTGGAAAGTGGAGCATGGATTTACTTGCAGTGCAACTTTTACTTTTTGCAGAGTGCTTCATTTACAGCTCTACACCTAGTTTTATCCCTCTTGAGGTTATTTTCATTATGAAAAAGCTTTTTTTAACATAATTCCAGTATAATTATACTTAAACAACATATTGGCAAAAAGCCACCGAAGAATGCTGTTAATTAGATCATGAGGGCAACAGGCTGGGAATTTTTTGAGGAAGCATATCAGAAAATGCCATTGCACCTAAATCAAAACATATTATAGATAAAGGATAGTTCCAAAATCTTTTATTTAGGGAAAAAAAAATAATCTAATCTAAACCACTTTTTTTTATACACTGTTTTACTTGAAACAGACTGCATTTCGTATAGAACCGCTTTCTTCCTCTGAAATTTATCATCAGCAACTACTTCTTTTAAATTCAAAAAAATCTGAACTCAAACTACAGTAATTGCTATATACCGAAATGCTTTCCAACTAAACAAGTCCCCTCCTCTGAAATTCCCCCAGCTAATGAATGAAATTTGTTGAGATTTTGCTTTTCTGCCTTATTTTAAGAAAAAAAAAAAAATCAAATCTTGAATTTCTCATAGATTAGAAAAGACAATGACCTTTGGGCTGTAACAGATAACACAAACTCTATGAGAAACTGTAAACCACATGGAACAATTCCTTTAGCAGATCTTCACACACCCAGAAGCTCTTGACCATGGTCAGGGAACGTGCTGATAAACTGTTCCTCAAGTTGTCTCCTTGGTGAGCTAAACACACCAGGGATCAGTGTTAGACATGGCAGAGAAAACTTCTGCACAACGGCTGCACACTGACGGTGACACTACAGTGTAATTACATACCAAAGGTAATACAGTCCAAAGGATCCCACGTAGCTGAAGCAGCATGGAGCAAGGAGAAATAGAATTCAGTCCTGGTGAAGGAACTTCTCACTTGTTGCTTCCTCCCTGTTCGCTTCTTCTGGAGCTGCTCCTGTCTCGCTCCTGTGGCCCCAGTGAGCCCCCCCAGGTATGATGGGGAAAAGAAGGGCTGGTGGCACATCTCCTCCCATGGTCTGTCCCCCCATTCCAGGACTGTACTTTCACAAACAGCTCCCATCCCCTCCTGAATCAAAATCAGAGCTAGAGAGTAATCAGAGGCCCCCAGTTTCATTCCTCTAGAGAGCAACATGTGAGCATATATTGTCCCTCTTCCACACTGCTCCTCTAATTCACATCAGAACTCCAGTGGCCTCCAGGCTGACACATGCCATGAGAAGGACACACATGATTGAAGCTAATTGCTCTCCCAAGACTCACCCCTGTTCACAGTTCCCATCCTTACATGATTTTATTCTCCTTTGCACGCACAGCCATGCTCTCATCAGTTCCTGCACTCTGCCACAGCATTTCCTAAAGTCGGCATCCTACCAAAAGTTTACTTCTCATTATATTTCTTGCTCTTCAGTGCCACTGTCACCTCCTCCCACCACACCATATGTTCCTCATCTCTTCCCTGCAGAGCAGTCTCTGGTCTCCGAAATCCGACAGCTGAAATGACCTCCCCCTCCTTGGCCCCCAGTTCTGTCTCAGCAGAAGTCAGTGACTGCAGTTGGCATGCTCTGCTCTCCTCAGGAACCAGATCCACACCTGCAAAGGACAGTAAGAGCAAGTCCTCACTCCCAGCTTTGATCTGCTCCATCTCCTGATTCCGTGGGCTTTGGGGGACACAGAGGTCTCCTGTTATTTGTCCATGGAGCACTTAGGCGGTGCCTTGCGTCTGATTGAGGTCGCTGGGTGCTTTCAGAACAGAGATAGCTAAACCTGCTCTCCATATTACATGTGACTAGCCATTTCCAAAGCTTTTTTGTCACCAAAAGCTTCTAACATAGCAAAAACTCTGAGAGAGATTCTCAGGACGCAAGGTCAGAATCTTGCCCATAAATAAACCAGTTATTCCCTGTTCGTGCTCCAGCTCTGCTGCTAGGACTAATATATAAAGCAAAGTCAGGTTTTCTAATCTTCCACAGTATAAAACACCCAGCAATCAGAGGCTTATTAGCAGATAATGATTTACTTTCTACCCACCAGCTATTTGCAAAGATCATCCACTCTCCCTGTCTGAAGCACCGTCAGGGTTTCTCCATAAGTCTACTCCATTTATCATTAGGGGGATTTACACTGTAAACGGGACAGTTGCATTACTAAGTCTAATTATACCCTGAGAAGACAAAGCACCGTGTGCCTACACACTGCACTGGAATTAGAAGTCCAGGTAGAACAGAAGAGAGGCTTTTAATTAAATAATGTCAGTTACCTTTCACGGAAAGCCTACGATTTAATTTAAGCACACACACAGGAAGAACAGTAGGTCAAGCACCTTTCGCGTCTTGTGAACTTCAGGCCTAGCGATTGCCAAGCACAACACAATCATTTCTGTCCACCTGCCTCACATTTCTGTTTAGAAGTACTTCATCCTTTTTTTTTTTTTTTTTGCTTTCTTTCCTTTAATTAGGAGTAAGGAAAAGGTTGTAGTGACTTCATAGCATGTCAGATTTAATCTGCATAAGACCCCACCACATGTTGGGGGGGGTGTGGCAGGAGTTTTTAATAAAGGATTACAGACTGCACCTGCTGTGGCTGAAATATTGTGAGCTTTTTCTTAGCTCTGGGAGGTTGGGTTTGACTTGAACATTTATGACTTATCAACCTTTGGCATTGGGATGGAGTCTGAAGTACGATGATGATGCCAGCTGATTTAAATTGCCAAAAAGGTGATCAGGTTGTTTGCACAAAACCAGATAAGTGTTTGTCTTAATGGCTGTTTCAAAGATGGGCAGAATTCCTTTGCCCCAGACAACATTTTTTTTTGTTCCCAGATGTCATCAGATAATGACTTTTATGCCAACAAGTTAATTGCAAAAGCAAAGCAATGCAAATATATACTGAACTATAGTCACATATTTTTTGTAACTGTTTCAAATTTAATGTAATAAACAGAGTGTTTTGTGAAGAAAGATTGCAGATGCCATGAAAAATAAATGCTGTTTCTGAGTGTAACCATCACCCAGCCAACCGATTTGCAAATTCTCCCCTTTGTTTGTACCACTGGTGCTGCTCGTTGCTTACATCTTTCACAGGATGCAGGACACGGGGATCAATTACTTTCTCCATGTGAAGGAGTTCAGCCCAAAGCTCCCCAGCATAGCCCTTTGCCATTCGGTGTAGGTATGGGACGGACACCCTCACTCCAACCAGCTGAAGCAGCTCCAGGGTTAGTGGGGCTGATCAAGACAGACCTGCATGCTCTCCTACTGGTCTGAGAAGCCCCCTGCTCACACTTCTGTTCCATTTTCTGGTTTCGAGATCATTTTAACTAAGACCTCACTATAGACGATTACTGGCATGTGCAGATATTCAGTCTGGTTCAGCAGCTCTTACAAACACCAAGCAGCAGCCAGCAAAAGAGCAGTTAAACAAACCACTTCACCTGAGTATTCTCAGCAGCAGGGCTGCAGAGTTGGACCTTGCTTGCCCAAGTATGGCTGGGAAACAACGGCCGTTGGAGTGCTAGATGTCTCCTTTTGAATAAATCACTTGTCAGTTCATTGCCCACAGCTGCCAGTGTGTACCAGACTATTTACTGCATCCAAGGCATTTCCATTCTAACTGTACACAATAGAAGAGAAAGACATACTGAAAATACACAGCGCAATGACAAGTGTTAATAGGGCTGCTATCCTGCTTTAAAGCAATTCTATTAACACATTATACTGCAGCTGAGGGTAATTATTTCCAAGGGAAATGGTTTTTGCGACCATGACCCACGGTAGGCTCTCATAATGGTGATTAAATTCACATGTGACTAATATACATAAGACATTAACTGAAGTTTGAGGATTTATTAAGATTTACAGAGACATCTGCAGGGCCAGGGAAGAGAGTCTCCTTGGGCTACAAAGTAAGAAAAGTTCCTGTTGGCCTATAAAGCTAAATAAATTAATCTTTTCAGTAGTATGTCTTAAATTAACATGCCTGCAAATCTAATATTTTATTTAGTAAAAAAAATGAAAATAAAAGGGTTGTTGCTCATAATATTTAATAAAAGCTAACACTTCAATCCACCACTGAATATCAAGTTAATTTAGAAACACAGGGGAGGGGGATAAAATAAGTAAGGAGCATTTAGATTCATTGCTTCTCATCTGGCACTATCTGTCTCTTCCTTACTGCAACCTGATGGCAGCACAATGTGTGCATTCAGTACTTCCCTGCCATGCAAACAAGCAAAGTACTGGTAAATATGGGATGCTCCTTATTGCTTTGCAGCATCCAACTGGCTAAGCCAGTGCTGGAGACTGATTAAAGCTAGTGGCTGATCACTCTGCCATTGGAAAATCTCCACCTCTGTCTCCCTTCTGACACTGGGCTCACTGTTATATGCCAGTCTGCCTGCCTTCAGCATGTATTTACCACTGGTCCAAATCAGTCCCAACAGGGACTACGAACAGAGCAAACAGCAAAAGTGATAACACAAGTTATGCTGTGCCATGCACGCTGCAGCATTAGAACGTAAAAGCCTTTCCAGCTTCATAAAAGGAAATCCTTTTATGGGTTTCCATAGTGGCTTGATGTGATCTCTACAGTCACAGATAAAGGAGAACAGCATCAGCAAGCTAACAGCTTCCCATCCGCTCTCAGGATGGCTGTGCTGTGTCAGTACAGCATCTGGTTGCAGCTGTGGAGCAGTTGGCAAACCTTAAGCCCATCCTTTATGGGGACCCATACTGCAGCACCTGTCTGTAAGAACCAAACACTGTTATGAAGAGCTTCCCCCAGTGCACAGTACCATAAATGTTCCTGAAGAACAAAATATGTTATTTTGAAAGGAAAAAATGGCTCTCATCAAATTCTATCCATTCAACAGCAGTTCAGGAGGCTTTAACAAATATCTATCTGCTGCCTTTTGAATGTGTGTTTATACACAGTTTGGATATGAGAAAGAGAAGGGAAAGGATAACAGAAGTGAGGAAAATTTGGATCTTCATCATGGGTTGGATGAGTATAGATGTAGCTTTTACCACACAGCCAAGTTTTCCACTGCATATCCTGTAATGCCTCACAGTAGCTGCACACAGTCAATATTTGATAGACAAGTTGGCACAGCTTCTTACATCTTACACTACCTACTTACTACACAGCAGACTGAGTTGTAGGCAAATGAGCTACAGGAATCCACACTAGGCACACACTCTGGTCTGGCTTCTCCCTTGGACCTGTGCCTCGGGGACAGACTGGGAACAGCCGAGGCTTCTTAGCCCTCCCTGTCATAAGCAATAAAGCAGAGAGGGATGCAATTGCTTTCAGACATTGATTGAAAACCTTTGGGCTCTACCATTCATGCAGAATTTCTTTTGATAAACACACACACACACACGGATATCCACTGCATTCAAAGACTATGAATTTATTCAACCATCTTGTCATTCTTCGTATGTAACAGCCTCCAACTGGATCTCAAATACAACCTCCAATGCAGGGCTCCGATTAACAGCAGAACCAAATCCATCATTTCTCTCAAGCAGGTGACCCTCTCTCCTAGTCTCGTGCTTAGCCACTCCCTAGAGTCAGCTGAGAGATGATCCCCATGATGCAGATTAGGACATTTATGGAGGGGAAAAAAAGAAAAAAAAAAAAAAAAAAAAGGATGATTTTTCCTAGTTTTAAAGATACAGTGAATCATACTCTATAAAGTATTATGCAGTGATAGAAAGCATTAAAAAAGGAAAGAATTTAGTTTAGCATTTCAGAGGCTTCTTATTGAGCAGCGAGAACACCTTTGGCAGGCTCAGTTATGCCACTCCTTCACTAATAAAACCTCTAGAATCTCCAAAGCAATCCTTGAATTAAGAAACTCCTAAGGTAAAAAGAATATTGTTGGAGGGTACAGAAAATGTTCCTGCCTGTTTCAGATTTTGTCTGACAGAACATAATTCTACATGTCTATGGATCACCAGATCAATGACCCAGGAACATAACTCTGTTGAAATATCCTTGACATGGTGAACATTAATGGCTTGGAATAGGCCTATAGGGTGTAACCCATCAATGCACCTGCAGCAATTCAGCAGATTGTAGCATCTCTAAAATTACCATCAGTCCATTAAACCATAGGTCTACAAACGTACATCTCGCTAAAGGAGGAGCAAAGTCAGATTTGATTTGACAGACTGAAATAGCCTCATCAGGACTATTAACTAAAATATCTTCAGAGGTGCTTATGGGGGTTTTAGAACATGTTGAAATTCCCACTCCTTTTACATGCCATGATTACAGAACTCCAACAGGATGCCTGAATGGATAAACCAAGATTTCATTCATGAAATTGTGTGAACACAACACAGTGCAACCTCCCCACACAGCCCAGCCAGCCTTCCCCATTCATGACCATCAGGGTCACGAATCGCTTTTCCTAAAGTGAGGATGTGCAAAAGGAACTGAATTTGTCACATCATTGCTGAGTGCTTAAGGCCAGAGCCTTGCTTCGATTCAGTGGACAGCCAGTTTTGGTGTGGCCAAGCCTCTTTCCTGAGCCAAGAGGAAAGACCAACAGCTACAGCTTTCCGTTTTCACCCAGGTCAAGTCCATCAATTTCTGCAACTTCTCCTTTTTCCCCTGTGCTCTTTCAAACACTTCGTCTCTTTCCTCCTCCACTTTGCCAGTGTGTGATGTTCTCGGTGGATGAGGCAGAGGAGCAAAGCTTGGGAGTCAAAACCTTGGGAAAGGAGGAGTGACCAGAGCCGTGAGCAGTCCATGTGCTGAACTCACCTTGGGGCGCTGGGGGCCACAGTGGTTACACTAAAAAGACTTCTGTCTCAGCAGTCAGTCACTTGCCCCCTGCTGATTCACAGTTCTTCATTTCTCCTGTTTGTCAGGAAAGGAACCCAGGGTGAAGAGCGTCAGGAAGGTCTTTATGACCTTCATGAAAGATAACCTGTTGTGGCGAGGAAGATAACCTGGTGGGTGAGTAAATGGAGAAGGAGCAAGGGCACAAGGGAGAAAAGACAAAACAATGAAAATCAGAGAGCTATACCCAACCCACATTTCAAGGCTTTCTCTGCAAAAATATTTACAGATATTTGGACAGAATCTTCCTCAAATGAAAGCTGAAATATTGATATATTCATCATAGTTAAACATATTGTACCACAAATGCAGCTCTGTGAGCAGAGTCCTGAAAGATATTATAAAGCTCAAAAATTTTCTTCTGCATAAACTCCAGCAGTCCCAATTTGTTTTGTTGCTAGGCTTAATTTTCAATCATGAGGAAAAAAAGCTTTTGCTAAAAGAATGCAAATATCTGAGTGCTTCATAAAAAGGAAGTTCCTTTTTTGACACGATTACCCCAATCTAATTAAAAACTATGTTTGTCAAATCTTGGAAAATTAACTGTCTTCACACAGGGCAAGTGCTAACATTTGGAGAGGTCATGGCAAATTACTTATAAACAACAACAACAAAAAAATTAATTCCTGCTCTAAGTACAAAACTCTTTACAAACCTAATTAAAGAGCAAAAATCAGTGTCCTGAAGTGACTCTGGGATGCTTCCCACTTGCAGAACAGAAGTCTGTGTTTAAGGGAGCAACTCAGTACATTTGGGAAAGACATGGAAAGCACAAAATGAATAATATAAAAGATGAGAGATAGGATTTTATGCAAATGCATTATGAATACCAATACATCCAACACTAGAACAGTGAGTGCATCATTATTGTGGAAACTAGGGGATTGGCTTTGTTGTCATTCAATGCCAAAAATCAATGTTTGGTATCCTTTTCTCATGACACTGTTATAATTCATAAATTATTAACTGGAGTCTTTTGTAAAAAGTTCCTGTTTACAAGGTTACTCTGTAAGTTAAAATGTTTGTTTCCCCTCAGATCTCTACTGTAAAGCATCTGTGAGTAGATTTACATGATGAAGTTGATAGATTTGTATTTTGACAGTACATCTGTCATCTTCGCTTCATGTGTCAAGAGGTCAGGTGTGCACTTGGTGTTATCAGGCGGCTCATTAGTGTCCTGTGGGATATACTACCTTGTCTGCTTTACTTTAAGTGACAAAAAACGTTCTTTTTAGCCCTTGCTGCAAGAATTCACATCCCCTTTGCCATTGTTTGTATATTCCTACTGTCAGAGAATTGGAACGAATTCATAGCACACGTACAGAGAAAAAATCTAGGGACAGCACCATGGGGAGAGAACACTCAGCTCCTTCACACACACCCCCCAGTCAATCTGGGCTGCTAAGGGTGCAGAGTACCCCCATGACCTCTTCTTTGCAGGACCTGAAATACATATTTAGACACTCAGCACAGTCACATTACAACTTGCGCTGTCTCTGTCAAATAAACGTGCGTTAACCACTGCCAACAAGCCATCAGCTCGTTGCTAATCGCTGTTAGACATTTATGGGGAGCCTAATCCATAGCCTGCAAAAGCCATGGTCTAAAGTAGAATGAAGTCGTTTTCCCGTTACTTTCTAAAAACTGTGTGAAAGTTTTTGAAAGTAGCAGTACCATTTCTGTACTCTTCCTACAATATTCCTCACAGATTTGCTAATGCCTCCTGCTGTCTGCGGGCACATCTTCAAAAGGCACACTAGAGATCATCACTGTGCATTCGTCTGGACCTGCGTGAACTCATCAACTCCAGGAGTCTCATACGAATCCAACCGACAGCAGAGTTTAGTCCTGCAAATACCAGTGCTGTTTTACAAAGCACCTATTTTATTTTGTTGGGACTTAAAGTAATGCATTTTACATTGATTTTACCACTGTAGTAGATTACTTTGTGGGCCACAATTTAAAGGGTAAGCAAACAGCTGACAGTTTTGCTTGCGAACTACTCATTCTAGTGAATTTTAAGAAATGGGCATATTTGTGGAAAAATGTGGTAAAGAAAATAATTGGCACACTTCTGTAAACTGGAAAATCATTCAGTGCATAAGCTTGAGTGGATCTGCATACTACTATACAGCAGACAAACAGATTCTGTACCTAATTTTTTGTAACTTTTTATGCTACTTTTCCACTGTTGCAATGTTCCTCATCTGTTTCCCATGGTGGCTGATGGATGGCATTGTAGATGCTCCTTTAAGGTGCATGAAAATTATTTTTCCACTTATTGTGGCTCTCTGAGGTCTCAGGTATATGAAGGCCACAGGCCAACTGTCCTTGAAAAATCTGTTCAGTAACCCTTTGTATAAATAATGTGGAGTATCTTGAGGTAAAGTTATTTTACCAATGTTACCTTGTTAATCTTCTGGCTCCCTGTAGAGATCATTTGTGGTGTGGGATGAACCTCGTCCCTCTTTAGCTTTCTTTTCATGTCTGAACAAAACTTTCCCTCTACTCGGAAGACTCAGCTAGAGATTTCCTGACTGGAAGGCATTTCTGTGAAAAACCTCCCTAATGATTCAAATTTTTAAATAAAATAAAAGTGAAGAAAGTGCATCCACCCACAACCTTGAATTGCAGAGAACACAAATAAGGACTCTATAGCCAAGAGATGTGAGTAGGGTTACCAAACCTTCACCCAACACGCACATTAAAGAGTGGAAGAGATACTGGATTCCTATGATTTATACATTTTTGTGTAAATCCCCTTACCAATCTGTACAACCTCATGTCAGTATAAATTGTCATGAAGTGAAATATAACTCTAGTGAGTGGACAAAACATTTGTGTTCCTATTTCTCTGCTGAGAAGTCTTCAATAACTAAATACCAAGTTGTAAGTGGAAAGAGTCAGTTATGCAAAATTTCACTCACAAAGGTAAAACCCTTTTATACCCTAAATTAAGAGGTTGCTACTAGTGCCGGACTATCCAATGTCCCCACACAACCACTACTTGGCAGGTACAATACAGGCAGACAACTATATAAAAGAAAGTAAATATATCTTTAAAAGTTATTGCCCCACAGCTGCAACCTTCATAGTAGTTTAAGTTAAGTAACTTTACTTCATATCTCCACAGACCGTAAGTATGTCTGGTACCTGCATTTCAGCTAAAGACCTGTATCTTATTAAAATACACTGCTTAATCACCTCTGATCTGACCATGCCCTTAGATACCTTCCAAAATTAATAACTTATACTGGCTAGAAGAGATTTATAAGTCTCTGAACTTCAGTCCCAGAAAGGTGTACAAAGACTGAATACACAATCTTCTTTCTTCGTTGTATAGTATGGGCAAGAAGAGCGAATCCAGAGTTGACTTTCCGCTTAGTCTTCCCTCATGACTGCACCTTTCACAAGGCACTACATCTCAAAGGACCAGAAAGCCATATTCATTTCCAGGAGACATCCTGAGCTGGTAAAATGTAACAGTGGCATTTCACAGGCTTGAGACTCCACATTCAGTGCAGCCTGTAGTGATTTTTCTGACATTTCATTGACTTTCATTACATATAAATGACTGTAATAACAAACTTTTTAATCTATGCTACCAAAACTGCTCTTCTTTTGAGTGCACGTAATTTCAACTAGTATTAATGGGAATGTCACACACACACAGAGCAGGGTAGAACGGCCCCTGAAGTGTTCTAACAGCAATATTAATTTCTCCTGGTGGGTGACTTTGTCCTCATAACAATAATAAAGCTACAGTACTTTATAAATGCAAAAGGTCTCTTGAAGGTTGGTACAGGCTGTTATTCTAACCTATTACCTTCGTGAATTTTCATCCAAATTAGAAAAATCTGGTAACTGAGGCATACTCATACAAGGTTCTAATCTTTAAAGTACAAGCTGCAAACACTGCCTAGGCACTTTTTTCTTTACTTTTTTCTTTAAAAAAAAAAAAAAAAAAAAAAAAAACAAAACATTTAACAAGCAAGAGACACAAAGAAAATCTATGGGAGATATGCTGCTTATTCATAAAGGCATCATTTGGAAAAAAACTCCAGATTTATCATTGTCTAGATAATCCTGCTTTTGCAAAAGGGATCTACTTGCTCAGCTAAACACTAAGGTAATTGAAGTGGAAAATAGTACACACTCCACGTTTTCAGGTGTAGGAGTCTCATTTCCATGCAGTGAGAATCCCTGCAGCCATAACCTTCAAAAAAACCATCCTCATGAACTCAACATAACCAACATATTCCAAATTTCAAGGTGAGCAGATCCATTCTGAGTCTGCCCAGAATCATTACCATAAGGCAGTGCTTGGGGACACTGTGCTGCAAAAAGCAGTCCTTTATATGACATTACTACAGTTTAGGGGCATTTATTTATCCTAAACAGTTAAAAGTTTGTTACAGGATCATCTATATTTCAATAGATACAGAAGCATCTATTGTTATGACAGAAGTCTTAACTGTTCTCTTACCTGAGGGTCTGTTCAATCTGCAAGCAAATCGTTACACTTCAAAGACATTTTCTATTGTTGTAGATTTGTTATGAACTAACCCTTGAGAAAATTTACTGCAAACATAAAAATTTTATTCACTCTCTTTAGGTAGAAATTCTAACACAAATCCTTGAAGATAAGAGACTTAGAGGTAAATGGAAGATGGAGTAAAATCTATCATGGATTTAACAAAGTTGTAGGATGCAAGAGAAACCTTACAGGGATTTCTATTAAGATAATTTATTTTCTAGATAAAGAAAATTTCATGTATCTAGTTTAATCTATATATCAAAGCATTTATTTTTGATACCACAGATATTTCCTTATCTAATTGAAGAAGATAAGGATGGTAGTAAGGAAATGGCTAAAGAGGGAACAATGGCACTTTCTGTTCAAAACGAGATAGAGTGGAGTTCCTCACCAGTCAGTCTTGGTGGTGTTCAACCATGGCCTTGCAAACAGGCACATGGAAAATGTCAGCACAGGGCCCAGGCAGCACCTCATGACCTCAGCCTGGGAGAGTAACAACAGGCAACATTCAGCAGCACAAACTTCAAGGCCACTCTCCGAGGTAGAATCGTTAAGAACACACGTTATCAGCCAGGAGGCATGTGCTGAAAAAAGCAAGCCTAGAATATTAGTCAAACACTTGCTGACTGTGAATTGCTAGCACGATGCAGCTATGAAAACGGCAAAATCAGCATAGGCTGTAGAAAGTGAAGTATTTGCAGCAGAGATGGGGAAGTGCTAATGACACTCCAGAAAACTGACAATGGCAGATGTCAAACAAAGTGCATAATTCCGGCAATCCTCATTCAAAAAAAAAAAGATGCGCCTAAATTGTAAGTAATGTAAAAAAGGGTTACAAAGATAGGAAGAGAAAAAACAGGAGATAAAGAGGCCATGGTTATTTTAATGCCTACTGAAATGTCACCTGGGTGAAGGAAAATACATCAGGGTCATCCTAATGAAGGGAGAAAAGAACACAGTTAAGTAGTAAGATATAGGTATAATCAGGACATGAATCAGTTCAGTTTGGATATTAGAATAATATCTCATCAGAGAAGTAAGGGTCTGCAACAGTCTTAGTTAAAAATTGCGTGGCAAAACATTGACA
The DNA here is from genome assembly GCF_003259725.1 of Athene cunicularia. Lineage (NCBI taxonomy): Eukaryota > Metazoa > Chordata > Aves > Strigiformes > Strigidae > Athene > Athene cunicularia. The sequence goes on from NW_020799116.1 coordinate 7,747,278, forward strand.
CTTTAAGACCAAGAGGATTACTTTCTGCACCACACTAGGAGACAGTGCTTGCCCAAACAAAAGCCTGCACCTGATGACCCACAGTTTTTAGCCCCATAGAAGCTTAACAGTGGGGTGCAAACTGAAGTTTCTGAGAGATTGCAAGCATGCTGCTTATAAAAACCTCTCCTCTAGAACAAACAGACGAACATAAACTGAGTCATTCACTTAGAGAACACACCAAGAACCTGGGACACTGATCTCTTCTACTACAGAGCTGCTGGCAAAGACTTTAATTTTGCTATTGCTCAGCAGAAGGACAACACTGGTGTCAGATGCCAGACAATAGCATTAGAAGCAGCAGCAATCCTCCAAAAAGACACAGGCATATATTACAGCATTTGTGCAATGAGTCAGAAAAAGCTGTAAATCAACCCAAGATCCTCTGGAACGAAGCTGCTTCAGGAATATAACATCTCTGTCATGGGCTGAGGATCTAGGAAGGCAAGTCATTCATTTGGGCTGTATTTCATAATCCCATGCTATCAAACTTAGTTGTAGTTTCCCTCCTTCCTCAGTGGCAGTGAAAGCACCTTCTGGGTGGCTATTGAAGATGTAATATACTGCATCCCTTCTGGGTAGGTATGTTACATGCCTTAAATGGGAAAAACTTAATTAGACATAAGTAGTTTTGGGTCTGTTCTCAATTCCACCACAAATCCAGCGTATGGCCACTGACAAGTTACATAGTTTCGGTGTATTTATCTTAAAAAAAAAAAAGAAAAAAGAAAAAAAAAAGAAAAAAAAAAGAAAAATAACTTTTCTCTAAAATTCTTGTTTGTTCACTTAGAACACCTCAGCAATGGTTTTTACTATGCCTTTGTAGAGCACTTTCAGAAATAAATAAAAAAATACCAGTTATGGGTCAACATTGTACAAATAGCAAATGAAAATGATCTTCACTGATGACACTGTTGAATATACATGCACAGAAGCGGTAGAAATAGTAAAGGTAATTTTAAAATTTAATCAGAAAATCAAAACAATGGAAAAATATTAAGAATGTAGAGCTCATTAGGGCAAACAGAGTCTATTAGCTGTTCAGCTGTCCAAGCACAGAGCAGAAAATCTCTTGTTTACTTATCACTGAGTACAATGACCACTATGATCCCAGCTGTAATCAGATACATAATTGAAAGTGAACTAAACCAGAGAAATCAAAACTAAAAAACACAGGGCCAGATCTTCCCACCACTGACTTCGATAGAACTACCTGGCTGAATACTCCCACTCACTCTAGCAAATCAAAAGCTAATGATTATTATTCTGAACAGCTTCACACTGCTGATGGTATCTTTCTCATAAATTAGAAAGCTTGTGCACAATGATCTAAATTAGTACAATACACTTAATTTTTTTTTTTTTGCTTTTCTGTCTATATAAAAATTAATTGTACATTGTTACCCTAATATTTACATAAAGCATAACCATGAATTCAGTATCTGGGTCAGCAGCAGTTCATCTGCATGATAGCCATCTGCATCGTTGCATTAGTCTGCTTCAATGCATCTTAGTCACTAAATGATGTAATGGGGAACAGACTGGCTACAGCTTCACCTCTACTTACTGTTGTATTTATGAAGACTGATGACAAAACTGTAACAGGCAAATAAGAAAAACAGTATGAAACGCATCTACAATAATATGGAACAATTATGTGTCACAAAATTTAACCACTTGGAAATTCAGTCTGTCAAGGAACTGGACATTTAATTATTATAATCATTCTAAACAAGAACTAAATGAAACTGAAGATTCACTTGTGTCTAGATTTCTGCTTATGAATTTTATGTTACCTATTAGGGTGCAACCAGAGCTATGAAAATCCAAACAAATTACTCTCCTTCCAGTAAGCCTTCCTTATGCAGTACAAGCATGCTCTCCTTTTTTTGAGGCATCTGAATGCATATTTCTAGCTAATGGCTAAATTCTTTACATATTCCTTGCCTCTTTGAATCTAGATATGGAATACTTCGCTATTCCCCTGGAGAATGGATTTATTTTAGGATGAGAAAAACTATGTCTACTTTCAAATTTTGTCTCTTCCTCATGCTTTCCTGCCATCACTTATGAATGTAAAAGTTAAACTACCTAGAACTAGCTAAGGAAATAAATCTAATTGCACAGATATAACCAAAGTATGCCCTACAATAATTGCTACTAATTTATAAGTTCCATCCTTTCACCTTCATACAACCCTGATAGTTACTAAATCACAGTTGAAAACACACTAAGACATAATTTACTAACACTGTTCTTTTGGCTCACTTATCATTGGGATCAGATTTATATTTTTATGTTGCACTGTATGTGAGAAGTACCTCAGACAAATCCATAGAATCATTTGGGTTGGAAAAGACCTTTAAGATCATCTGTATCAGTTGTAACATAGGCATTTTCTTTCTATGACCCCCTAGGTTACATTCATGATGTAAATTCATTTAAAACTATTTTACATGTCTTAATGTCATTAAGAAAGTCTTATCCTTGATGCACCGCAGAAGTACAGGTGTGTGTTTTCACAATTTTGTGCCAGGCATCAGATCCTTAGGAATCCAAGGTGCATTTCAAGTAGAACCAAATCTTCTTTTTCTTGTGAAATTAAAATGTAGCATTCTGTATAGTAAAATCCAGGTTCAGGAACTGCAGCCACAGTTGAAAGGAAAAGTATTGTCCTTTTTGCCGACTAGTTCTGCAACTTCAAAGAAGTCAATAACATCATCACAAAAAAGGGTCTCTGTGTAACAGCCACGGAACAGTTGCACATGCCATTGTTCTGGAAGCGACCCACAGGTTTATTCTTTGCTACCGTGTTACCTGTAAAAGAAGAGGAAAGAGTTACCTACATAGAACCGATCAAACAAGGATAAAAATGTGTGTTTTGTTGCTGTAGGAGTACACACTAATACATCATGAATGAACTTGCCCCAGCCATACCTATATACCTTGAAGAGAAGCAGAATCTGTATGCAAATGTTAATTACACTATTATTCAATAGTATAAAGAAGACTTGCAGATAAAGAAACAGCTGTTCACTATTAAATTTGCCACCAATATCTTATGGAAACCTCCTACTTTATTTTGCTTAGCATCATTTTCAACACCAATGCCTACAGCACAAGTGTATGACTTATTTCCCAAAAGCTCATTCATGCAAACTGCTCCCCATTCCCAATGGTCCCTCTTATGGGAGGGAACTAGGGATCAGGCAGAACAATTCATCAAGGTGGGATGAATTGTGCTTGCGGCAGAAACCACTCCCAGATAGCGCTTCTCCCACAGCACCCCACAGTCTCTTCCACTAGAAACCATACGCAGACCCAGTCAGGTGCTTCAGGGTGTATGTGCAAGCCTTCATGCACAGAGTGCACAAACACAGTGGATTTGGCTACACGGGGAGGAGGGGTCCTGTCAGATTTCCCATCCTGGGAACAGATGAGCATTAGCAGCCTGCAAGGAGGAAAGCTTTGTCAGCTCTGCTCTGTAGTGTTTAGATGTGCTACAAAACAAAACAGACTCTCATCATAAAGAGGTTTTATTTCTTTCCCTAAGGTAACCGATGTAAGATACAAGCTCTTTGGTTTTTAATGTTTTAACTGTCCCACTCAGCTACTAACTATTCATCTAAATACTGAGTAGCGTCAGGAGTCTCCTGTGCTTCATATGCTTCAAGTTACTCTAATATTTTCACAAAATAAAAAGACAGAAGACTTAAAATTGATTAAATGGCATTTCTTCTTTCAGTGTATAATTAACCTGTGGAAGTCATTGTCCCAACTAACACTGATCCCATGGTCTTAAAAAGCTTTAAAAATTGATTAGAAATTTAAATGGTAATGAGATCATCTTTGGTACATAACATAGAAAAAAATTAATATGGAATGGATCTCAACTCTCATGTTGTAGACATAAGTCAACTATTAAATTGGAAGAATTTTTATGTATGCATACATTTTCTATAATTGTTCACAAGGGTTTTGCTGTATCTGATTTAAGTATCCCAGCACTGAGACACACGGGTTGCTGTACAGTTTGGACTACTGGTCTGACAGGTCATACAGTCCTCTCTGCGTAAAGTTTTAATAATGTACTTAATACATATTTTATTGATTGAGATGAGTTTGGACAAATCTTTGGTTAATTTTTAAACTAAAAAAACAAATTACATCATACTTTCCTTTTCCCTATAACAAGGGAAATTTTATTTCCACTCTATTTTCCTTCCAGTTCAATACTGCCTGTGCCACAAGCTTCTGTTCAGAATCTGGAGTTACCATTACTCATTATATTTGTGCAACAACTATATCTTGATAGACAGAGAAAAACACTCACAAGACATACAAAATACCTACAGAGGAAATATGGATGCCAGGACAGATTTTGTAGCACCACTTTTGCTGCCTAGAAAGCAAACATCTACATGTAAGCTTGCCATCCAGGGCTTCCTTAATGTACTGGAGAGAGAAAGAAGTACCCATGGGAACACTCGTGTAGATGGGCACAGTCCATCTGTAAGCTCCCCCATTTCTCTCCACACAACTTTGGAGAATTCTAAACAATTCAGCATGGACAGAAACATACCTGCAACTGGACACAATGAATCCCACCCAGAAAACCTTGAACAAATTGCGTCCTTTCTTACTTGGACCAACAAAGACAAACTACATGATTTCCGACTGATTCTCACAAGGTACAATCCTAAGAGCTAACTACAGGAGTACAGCAACTTGGTGATAACAAGCCCTCAGATTTTAGAAATGCCACTACTACTGGGATACAGCTATTTTAAATCTCAGCCTCCAAGAGTAACTCTTCAGGGTTCACTTACTAACACCAGCAGTTAAGTGCCGAGGAAAAGCTTTCATGGGTCAAAACCAAAGTACTTAAAAGCATGAAAGTAATTGTTTCCCTGAAGTATCAATACATAAAACACATACAGCAAACAATGCAAGAATTTCTAGCAGAGTAATTAAAAAGGGAGGGACTGAGACACCTTTTTAAGGGATCTGCCCTTTAAGGACATCTGCCTGTTCTCTTCTCTAACATGGCAAATCGCTAGTTAAAGGTTAAGACTTCTCTTGTGCCATTTCAATGTAACATTTAACCACTAACTTCATTATTCATACCTACATTTATATTGTTGCCACACTCCAAGACCCCTGTCAGAATTGGAATCTCCCTTATACTGTTGCTAACCACATGCACAAGAAAATACAGTCCTACCTTAACATCCTCAAATCTAAAACAACACAGAGCAGTGAAAGAAAAACAAAACCATGCAAGGAAAATTAACAGGTTTTATGCCAGTAATACAGCACAATGATTCACACCTGAGCACAATCACCAGTTGTCTGTTTATCCTTTCAATTAAATGCCCCTCAAAGAAATCTCTTAGGGTAATTAAAAAAAAAAAAAAAAAAAAAAAAAATCAATGCAAAGTGCATTAATCCACATTCCAGCAAGGTAGAGGAAGAGTTTAATAAACCATTTGCACTCATAATGCTACGCCCTGCCCTCCGTTAAACCCACACTAACTCACTGGAGTTGAGGAATTTGCACAGGTCTAATTGCAGGCCGGATGATTTGTCCCATTCTAGCTTTATAAAGACATCCCTAAACTCATCAGAATGCATCACCGCATTCTGTAGTTCGCTGGTTGCAATATTTGTCATGGATAATAAAATAAATGATCCATGCCAAATTTGCCCCTCTATTGGTAAACTCTCACTGCCTCAGGCTGCCTCTTTTCACTGTTTAAGAGCAAGAGTCATGAACACAGGCTACACGACTTGTGGTCAGTTGACCTCAGTGAACTAAAAGGCAACTGTTCATAGGAAGGAAGAGACAACAGCATGAATGAGGTCTTGACACCTCAGGCCTTCAGTCATCAATGCCAACACAAAGTAATTTCTTCTACCCTTTACCCCTCTAGTATCTATTGAAGGCATCAAGAATATTTAACCCCAGCTTACTCTTTTCCAATAAGGTGCTTCTGGTACAAATTTCCAGCTCTCTTCTGGTATGTCCAGAGAGGAAGTTGTTTTATTCAATATCTAGAACTCCTACTAAGCCAGTCTCACCTTTCAGTGTGGTGCTACACTACCCCTTATCATATATGAGTAGTTAAAAGTCAGTGCCTGTGAAAAAATTTAAAGGCTGAGTCTAATCCACATCTTTTAATAACTGACTGCCAGTTACTCATACTGATTCTAGAGTGTACAGGTCAACTTTCGGGTGTAGTACCCATCACAGGAGGACAGTAGGATCTAGGCACACTATAGACTACATCTTTGGCAGTTGATAAATCATTTGATAAATTTGCAACAATTCTTCTGACCTTAAAAACAGGAATAGGGTTTTTCAGACTGGTTGGTTTGGTCAGATTTTTCCAGCAAGCCTGCCACTGTGCAATATCTGTAGCTGGACTTTAGACCACCGATATCACACCACAGCTGCCCAAAGCATCTAATTTTCTCTTTCATCCAGAAATTAGTATAGTTTTCACTCCTTAGAGCAGCCATTATTAAACAACATTTGGTGTCAGTATTTGCTTATTAACTCAGACTGTAACTTAATCAACAACATTCATTCCCAACTAGAAGAGGCTGTAAAGGGAAAAGCTAAGCATATGTCTTTCCTTGCTACTGCCTACTAAAGACTCCTGCTTTATGATATATTTAGATATGCAGTTTTCTAAGACTTGTTGAACTTCAATGCACTGAACTCATTTTAGATTGTTAAGCAGAGGACATGACATTTTCTCTCTGCTGGCCATTAAGAAATAGGATGGCATAGCAAAGTTTTATTTTTAAAATCAGGGCATCTACAGGATGGCTTGTAATTAGAAATTATCCGAACCAGCCTGATTTCCAGTGGTGCTCAGTGTCCCACAGTTCCCACTGACGTCAGTGTAGATTCTCAACAACTCCCAATGCAGGCTACTTCTTTCAAAACCCAAAAGGGCTTTCCAGTAGCACAGGAATCTGACTTTAGGTGGCGCTGGTAAAGACCTTAATTCCATGTACTCAGCCTGAAAAACTGAAGAATTGATCCTGGAACATGATTATTACTCAAGCACCAGTCACAACGGAATAGTTTCTTTCACTCACTAGAGACTGAAGCAGGGCCTTCTTCAGTTTGACTCCAGCATCCAATAACTTAACTAGGCTGGCACTGAAGGGACGGTTCTGCCCCAACATTACCCTCTCTGAGAACAAGTGCATTAATCATCACTTTCAAAACACTGAGGAGTCCGGTACTGGTGCTCACACCCACAGACACAATGGAATAAGCAAGGGCTATCAGCAGACTGCCACCTTTAAATATAGGCGATCTCTGTACTTGCCTTTGTGGTTTTGACTTTATTTCCACTGCTGCAAGACCAACCTGAATAGTCTGGTAGTACTTTACAGTCCTCTCCATCCAAACAGGGGTTCATATGACACCACCACTTCTGTAGGACAATGGAAGCTAGAAAAAGAAATAGGAAAGAGAAACAGAATACAATCGGGTTTTCATTACTGTTGGGTTTAGTAGGGAGGTTGTCCGTGCAAAGTTCAATTGTTTGATTGCAAAATGTAGAACCAAGTTACTGTTTTAACAGATAATCACACTGATTGTATTTGAGCTAGAAATGTGAGTAGAAAACACCACCAGCACACAGAAGGGTAAATGCCATATGCAAATAGTGAAGACAGGCAAGCACCACCAGAGACAGAGTCCAGCATTTGAATTAACCTCTGGAAGTTATCTCCTCTGACTACAAAGATGACTTGCCTCCTTCATTTACATGCTTCAGCCAAGTACTTGCTATAAGGTGGAATGAAACTAAGGCTTCTTGTTTAACCCAGATATGCATATGCAAGACTGGATGAAGAAATGCCAGTTTCTCCCTTCACTGGGTGAGAAAATAAAATTGCACAGAGATGTAAGCATGTGAGGTCTGTCAGAAAATAGTGCAGATAAAATGTGGAAACCACTGAAAAGTTTTAGATTATTAACTAAAAATCTACTTGCAGTTACACTGTCAGTTTTGCAGTATGTTTTGGAAGACTACAGTAGTACACCTTAACTGTGCAAATGTATTAATTTTCTACCCTTAAGCCAATTTCCATTAATAAGACAGTGCTTGTTATTTTTACAACTGTAGTCATGAATTTATAACACGCTGTTAACAACAGATATACTCTTCTACAAAAAGATCTGCATCCATTTCTCAGTTTTGCATTGTTCATGGGATTCATCAAAACCCAGAAAAATGTTATGAAATATATCAGCTCACAATCTTACATAATCTAAATTGGCTTTAAAATTAAAATATAGCTTAAAATGTTGATTTAGTTAGTTTGCATTATGCTATTATGTGCACAAAATATGGAATTGCATGCTTTAAAAGATACCACATCCAAAAGTGATGAACAAAAATAACTTAGTCTACTTCTTATAAACCTTTACTTTTAAGGTAGATTCGTACTTCTGCAACCTTCAAGTCAGGGTGACAAGCAGGCAAGCCAACATCAGAATATTGCTGAAATGTTCATTCAATTACTTTTACTTTGCATTTTTGCTCTAAGCTTACTTGAAAAACACTATGAAAAATATACTTCTGGAACACCAGTTTGGCTTTTGTAAACTCTTCTTTCAATCTCATAAAATTATAATATAAATGCATGATTCCTTTCACTAGTCATTTGGAGCTTAGATCATTTGCATTGATGCTGATTGATTGTTGACAAAATGGAGGAAACTTGACTGTACTTCCTAGGAGGTGAGCAATCATTTCCACTCCAGACATATGGTCCAATCATCTATTTTATCTATTTTATCTCTGCTACTTTCTAATTTTATTTCAATTTCTATACCACATTTATTTCAGGTAAACACGAGCAAGTCTAGAAGGCCAGATTCAAGAAGACTGGGGGTATGTGCAGAGGTCCCTAAGCAAGTAGGAGATCCTGGTAGCAAGCTGTGTCTTCAGAGCTCTGCTTCAAAGCCAGTGGGTCCTCCTGCAAGGCCTGGCTACCACATTATGCAGCTCTCCACAGCACTGTTGTGAGTGTGGATGAAGTGGTACACCAAGGCTTTGCTTGCACTCTGACATATGAGCATGATCTCATATTTAGTGCTGCCCTAAAAACATCAGTTCAACTTCAGACTTTGAAAAGCACTTTCTCACTCACCTGTCTCCTGAAGGCACCTAAAAATCAGAGTAACCAAGGCACAAGGAAAAGTCCTTATATCTAACCTTTTTTATATTGGTTTGCGTACAATATGTTTTGAGACAACAGAAAATGCACCAAACATAGCAGGTTTGATTCATCTGTACAACCTTCATCAACCTGCTCCTAACACCCGATTTAAAAAAAAAAAAAAAAAAAAAAAAGCATTCTTGACCGATTGTGCCCATGAAATTTCCTGGTCCGTGTGGAACTGATGATAGTGATATTGGCCCATCATCTCCAATACCATCTTCCATTAAAACAAGCATAGATGTGAATGGGAAACATTGCTGAGTCAGTCTGTAACTCTAACAAGATCCACAAGCTCTTCAATAGACTGCATATTTCACCTTCTATTCATCTCTCGTTTAGACACTCTCATAGAAAATGACTCCTACCCTTCTGCTGACTGATTTCTATTCCATGCAGATAACTCTTCTCAGAGGTATGGCCACACTCTGAAATACTTAATACAGATCTCATTCCATTAGCTTCCAGCAAATCCCCAATTCTTTGCTGTAGCAATCTACTAATTCTTACATCCATTTTATGTCCAATTTCCAGTTGTAATGTCCACTCTGCTGATCTCTATGACCTAACCAGCTGTAGCTGTTTGTGTCAAACACATTCCTGAGACTAATCCATTAACATTCTCCAGCAGAGCCTTAGGGTCATCTTCATAGCTAGAGTTCTTTAACTATCGTTGTCCCTGTAACTTTGCAACTCACTGGGGGATATAAAGGCTCCCACTTCTTTTCAGATTGAGGTTTCAACAGATGACTTTTCTAAGAAATGAGAGCAGCTATGTCACTCTCATACACAACCACCCTCATGAAGGGAGAGGAGACTACTTTAGATTGACATTAGCAAGCTGATTTGCTGGAAATCAGTCAGAAATCCTGCCAGAAATAAAACTTCTCCTGACATCACTCCCTGGATAACGTGACTCCATGGAAACAGTAGGTTCATAGGGAATAAAGACAAAAGGTGTCAATACATCATCTCATCCTGCCTCACGCAATTTATTGTGTTGTGTCCTCAGTTGTGCTTGGCTACACAGTGTCTTCCAAGCCAATCTGGAACAGGTGAACAAAGAAACTTCTCCCATTGTCATTTTTTTCTGACAGTTAAACAATCTCAGCATGGAACACACAGCCTTAGTTTTCTTCCTCTTCCCACCTCTTCTGTTATGCTTTCTTCTTCTACATTACACCACCTGTTAACAATCATCATTGTCTCCCCATGAAGGTATTAAACATGCTGCAATCCAGTAACTTTTCAATCTTCTGCCTGATAAACTGGGCTGATCGAACTTCTTCAGTTTCACACCACAATGAATTTGTCTTTATTAATGCAGTTCTTTCAAACAGGTTCCACTTCCTGCAAGTAGGACTATGCCATGTGATTGCCTTGTCATTAATAACTCCTTTGCCTTACCGGATGAAACCCATACATGTTCCTGTCAGGAGAGATTCTATATTTGCTTTCAGGGCACTGCTGAAAATTCTGCAGAGTGTCAGGTGTAGAGCTAAGCACTGTGAAATCCTGGTAGGTATATGCCATTTAGCTACCACTTCCTACTGATGACTGGGGAGAGATGTGTTTTTGAGGTATGCTAGGTAACTGACACTGAGCAGTGCACACAACGGCATATTGTTCAAAATTTAATAGTTTACAAAAAATAAGACTTAAATTCTCAAATGTATTTAGGAGCCAAACCTTTAGTTGAATAAATTATACATTATCTTCCCGGGTAAACTGGAAAGCCTGGGTTTCCATGTATTAAACCTAGAAACTACCACTATTAGTTTTGAAAACTCCTCAGCAAATGAAATCAGTTGTGCCTGGCAAATCTTTTTTCAGAAAGCCACATAAATTCTTGTGATCTGAACTCCAGGAATTCCTTGCTAATTGGATATCAGCTTCTCAGTTACTCACACAGGACTGAGAGCAGTCTCAGTTGTCCCCAGGTATCCAGACCGTGGATACTGGCAGAATTGGCAGAATACTAGTGCTCTTCTAGAATACCCCAGGTATTCTGAAATATATTTTTAATTACAGCTGACCAGAGATCTATTAACCAGCCTCTTAGGACTCTAAACTATCCAGGGTCAGAATTAAAATAAAAATTAAAAAGCTTAATCCCAGTAGATGTTGATTAGAATCTTTTTTAGTTAACAGTAAATTAGAAAGCACCTCTCCATTCTGTTGCTTACCAAAAGAACTGTGATACTGATCTGCCTCAGCATTAATGTCAATATTTCACGCATCAAGGGTCAATTTTTTTTATTTTTTCATTTTTTTTTTTTAGGGATATCTGTGTGTTCTACTAGAACAAGCGAATTCTTACTGTCCTTAGTCTGGACAAATACAGATGTCTTTCCTACTCCACTGGATTAAGCTTTCTTCCATATAAATTTTCAGTACACAATTCATTCTACTGTATGTTTCCTTTTATCTTTTGAATACTGACACAGCATTAGCATCCTTTTGAATTCTCAAGTATTCTGAAATCCATTCAAAAACAGTGGGAGGGAAATATCAGCTACTTCTTCTTTTATCTATTTCTTATGTATTGATTTTTTGTTTTCTTGTTTCTGTATGCTCTCTTCCCTTCAGTCCATAACCCAGATGGGCTTTCAGCCAAAATTGTCTTTTTTCTTCATTGCAGCTCTTTGGCCCTACAGAAAAATCTTAAACAATTCTTTAGTCTAATTCACAGCTTTTCCGATCCGAGTGCTCCCTCCTCAGAAATTCTCATACTAATAGAATTGCCTGGATGGAAAATTATTTGGCTAGTGATGATTTACTTAGGGGCATTTAACAGACTTATCTAAGATAGCTACTCTACAGACAAAAATTATTAATGTTTTATCTTCTTGGCAGTAGCTGTTAGACAATCTGGAGGTACTTACTCAAGGATGTTTATTTCCATAAAGAAGATGGGTATAAACAAAATCTCATGACTACTTTAAATGCAATTTAGTCATTGACAGAAGAACGGGTTGACCTAAGCAAAATTTTCTATAGCTGCAATCAAGTAGTGTAGCTACAACTCAAGGCAGGGTATAGAGGCTGTGTGGTATGTCCTTCTCTGCATATTTAAATACTTTCTTTCATATGTTCTGCTTTTTTTCTGAATTTAGTGGCTCGATTTATCTACAGCAACATTTCTCAAAGTATCAGATGGGCCTGTGCTTGGAAGCTCAAATAATCCCCAGGAAAATAAGATGTGCATAGGTACAGAAGAACGAGCCTTGCTTTTTTTGTTTGCCAATGCTTGTCAATAGCTTTCACAACTAAGTTCAAATACACAAATGGCAGAGTTTCTTGTTGAATGCATCTAAAATCAATTATCTAAGTAAGCATGTTATCATGGGCAAAGGATAAAAAAATATCCTGACACAAAGACTTCTTGCCCTGTACTCTCATCTAGGCTATGGCGAGTGATTCTACTGTGCTTGTAAAAATGCTAGGAAGATCTCAGTCTATAACAAACATTGATTTTCACCTTCATATCCTTCTTTTTAAGTGAAGTACTTTGACTTCTACTACCCATATTTAAAGTTTCCGAAATGAAAGACACTGTAGAAATGCAAAGCACTCTACAAATGTCAGTTAGGCCCCACAACACAGTATTACTGCACAACATGGAAAGGGACTGATTTGTAGCAATCAAGGTACTTAAGAGTTTCACTTTATGTATTTGCAAGATTTAACTAGATTTTACTTTCCCTTCTGCACCACTTCAACATCTTTTTCTTGGAACTCACCTGGATATCTATCATTTCTTTCTGTAACATGAGTACTTAGTTTCCTCCTTAGCACATATCATGAAAAAAAATGTCACTTCTATGTATAGGTGTGTGCCTGAATGTAATTATGCAAATATCCATTCTGACGTGGCTCAAATAGGGGGCCTTTCTGAAAGTTTGGTACCTATGAATATTGGTACACATATTCACTACCTCTTTGAGCAGAGCTTAACCTTAACCATACCGTGTTGCTCCAATAAACTGCTGCTTTAAATCTGACCTTGAGTAAAATTCTTTAGCATCTGTCAACCTATCTCAAAATGTAAATATCCAGCTGGCCTATGACTGTATCCTAAAAAAAACATTATGATGGGCTTTATAAGTCCATTTCATGGCCTATATATACAAAAGGGCACAATGCCCAATACTCATTAACAAGGAGCTCTGTCTAACAACTAGGCTCTACCTCCACCCAAATTAACAAATAAGCTGTCACGGAAACCCAGTGGGATCTAGGTCAGGAACCCATATGCAAATTAAACAGCCCTGCATTCAGTACAAAAGTGCTGGAAAAGAAAATTAAATGTATCAGACTGAAATATGCAAATTCAAGACAAACTGGTTTTGGCTTCCACAGTGTAGAAGCCTAGTGAAGGATATATGTAGAGTGGGAGAAAACACATCTAATCCCGAGGCTAAGGAAAGATAGTTATAGTTTCCATGCTACAGCAACTGAATAACACTGACTGTAGTCCCAGATGCTTGCAAAAATAAGCAAAGCATGCTAAAGCATTACCCTAAGGGGTGAGGGGGAATCAAAGGCTTCCACTTTAGAAACCAAAATCTTACATTCAGAATATTTTGTCATATTTAATTTCAACTATACTTGAAGAAAAACAGCTACTAAAATCTTTCAGCAACTATTTGGCTTGACTGAATTAAGCTTCGATGGTATTGTGCATATATATCTTTCTATCATAGAATGACAGTGTCAGCTTTGAAATCCTTAAGCGAGTTTAAAATAATAATTGACTTTTATTATGTCAGTATTTCTGCTGTTTGATGTGTCACCTAAAAATACAGAAGGTATTTCTGATTTGACGAGAAAGCTACTTAACAAATTGCACAGTTAAAGCTGATTGTGTTTCTGAATTACATGGCATCTTAAATAAGAGTTCTCAAAACAGATAATAGGTTAAAAAAAAAAATCATACATTGCATGCATTTAGTTTTATCTTTAAAACTAAACATCTCAGATTAAAAATTGGATTTTGAAGCACTTTATTTTTAACTTGAAAAGGTTGCAATTTTGTGTGAAAGAGAATGAAAACGGTAGGGTCTTGTTTATGAATTAATGAAATGGGGAATCTGGTAACTTTTTCTAAAAAAAAAAAAAAAAAAAAAAAAAAAAAAAAAAATCAAATCTGTCTTGGAATAACTTTTAACTAAGTTAATAACAAGAGCAACTGCTCCTTCAGGGAATAAATTCTGTGGTGGAACAGGAAGAAGGATAACCCACAGTTTCTGACCTGCTGGTAAGGCAGAGTGGAAAACAGCGGGGGTGAGCTGCAGAGTGAACCTCAGGGATGCGAGTTTTCTATAGGCCCAGAATTCCTGGTCAACATTACAGTCGAGGTAAGATTTTAGCTTTAGTGCATACAATCAAGTTAATTTCAAACAAGTTATACTGCTAAAAGCATAAGGTTGGCAACGTTGAGCTCTGTGAGAATTTCAACATCTAGCCAGAAAGGTGATGGACTAAGACATCTTTCCTTCATCAGGGAGGTGCCCTAGCTCAGACACTGTGTCCTGTGCAGCATTATGCTTGCTCTGCTCTCCAAACTCTAATGTGTTTGAGGTTACAACACACAAAACTGAACAGACATGGGGCATCATTGTAGCACTGGTGCCCAGAATAAGAGTCCATTAGGCACATAAAATGGTGAAACATTCATCAAGGGAACAGTTGTCAAAATCAGCTGTCCCAGTACTCTCTGCATGCCCAGTCTTAGGGCATTTTTTATTATGATTATTATTATTACGGCATTTATTATCCAGTGAACTTTTAGCCAAGCTACTAAGTCTAAAGACAACTGGAAGGGTTAATATCATAAACTTGAATTTCTTGGCTTTTGCTGTTTTCAGACTAGTTTTGAAGGAGAATTCTTGTGTGAAAAAATTAAGAAGTTTCACTGGCACAGACACGGAATGGACAAGTACATATATTAAGAGGATTAATTACACCCAGATTTATGCACAGACTCATTACCATCAATGCACAGAGATGTTTCCAAAATTAACAAAAGAAAGGATTATGCTTTTGAGGCAATGGGAAGTCAAACAATCAAGGAGACTAAACTTCTCAAACAATCTTAATGAACCATGAGTGAGCAGGAGCCTGCTTACCTTCCACACATGAGGGCTGAGCCCTTGTAGTACCAGCCACCTGCCCTGGGAAGCAGGAACACTTGACTGTTTGCGATCGTTCTTCAATCCGGTTCTTATTGCAGCAGCGATGCACTGCCACAACTTCACATGTCCCTTGCTTGACTTGGTGCTGGCCTAATAATTGCAGAGATAAGTGATGAAGAGCAAAACAAAACATCAGTGCATAAAGAAAAAGTGAGTTCATACAGTCCTATAATATATCAAATCTCTTGCATGCCAGTTTAAAACCCAGGAAGACAAAAGGGCAAAGCATCTTGTAGGATCTGGCTTATTCCCTGAGTTTATCCTATTCTTAATAATAAAGATTAGTTCATCATAACAAGTCAATTTTTCAGTCTATCTTGTGTGGCCCTTACAAAGCCATGGGGAAAAAAGGAGATTGGAATAGTCAATTAGATGGATTAGATAAGACGACATTCAGAAACAGAGCACACACCTCCTTCCTTTGGTTTCCTGTCTTGCATTAGGTTTTATATTTAATTCTTTCCCTTCATAAATGGACACAATGGACAGGATAATACTTAATGCAAGGGAGACTTATCTTAAATAAGTGAAGTATTTTTATCTTTAGAAAGTAGGGAAACTTTCTAACATAACAACATGTAAGCACTGCTTGCTATGCCTAACATTGTAGGTAGGCTAAGAACAAGGTAGGATGAAAAGCTGTCATAGATGGTCAAGTTTTGTCAAAAAACCCCAAACAAACAAAAAAACCTCCCACAAGCTATATGGATTACCCGAGTTCCCTCCCAGACCACTCTAAAGAAACCTGTGATAAATATTCTACCCTATTGCCTTCCTCTCAGGTGCATTTCCCCACAATTCACTGTTCCCTGTTTCTCTGAGTTTATTTTTCCCTTCCTCTCCTTTCCTTGCTCCTCCATTCACATCTTAGCTCCACTACTCCTTGCACCTGACCATTTTCCTCCACTGCCACATTTACTCTCTGGCCTGTCTAAAACCCCTTCTCAGTAACCCCACTTCACAAAACCACTGTCCTCTTTGCATAAATCATTTCCATGTCCTCACTTTCCTGAACAGCCTTCAAGTGTTTCATCTTGCATTTGTCTCGTCTTATTTAGAGTAGAGCCTTGGATGGCTCTTATCTATGTTTGTAAAGCACCTTGTAAATTAACAGCACTACAGAACAGGGTGAGTTTTTTAATAAGTGAGCTAGACACAGAGACAACACAGAGAATAATAAAAATATTCACCATCAAAGCAGTACAGGCTCCTTATACAAGAAGATACTACGGTACAGATATTGGTGTAGGTGTGGGTAATATCAAAGGCACAGCAGACTAAAGAAAGGTGAAAGGGAGATCACTTTTCAGAAACAAAAAAACCTCCTAGTGGCAAACTTGGACGATTGTCCTCTTTCCTACTCACTCCATGCTTGCCCTGTTTTGGTTTTGTTTTTGTTTTTACAGTATCTGTTACTAGTACCACACACAGGATTTCGAAACAGAGAACACTTTGGTCTGATGCAATCTGACCAGGCTTACATCCTCATATATGAAAACTTACTGAGTGATTAAGATCACTCTAGCTTTTGGGCAGAAATTGTTATCAGTTGATTAAGTAGGAAATGTAACCTTCAAAAGAGTTAGCAATGAAATTTAGTCTTCTAAGGGTTGTTTATTTAAAAAAAAAAAAAAAAAAAAAAAAAAAAAAGCATTAAAAAAAAAATCCTTTTTAAAAGGTTGGCTTGACAGTATTCCTTTGCTGTGTGTCTTTTGGTTTCACAAGTATTTCAAGCACAGCTAAAGGGCTGTCTGACTTTTGTTGCCAAATTTGTATTCACAGCCACCTCAGTGGACAAGAAACTATGTATATGCAATCCTAGAAAGGAAATTTAGTCTTCTATTTGTGCACTCAACATGTAAAAAGAAATTATATATACAGAGATGTGCTTTGGGTTTTTTTCTGAAGGAAAAAGCTACATCGTAGCTTTAAGCAAATTATGCTACAGCACAAAAATGCATAAGGTATTTTACAGCAAGTTGGAAAAATGTTGAAGACAGCATAAAAGTATCTTACATAGCTACTGTAATAAAATTATTAGCAGACTGAATTTTCATACAAGTACCTAATACCCATATCATAATAAACATGAAAAAAATGAACACAGCTACCAGTTTGTAGGACAGTGGCTTTTCTGTAAGTCAGTATGGAAAATAAATATACAAATAGAAAAAATAAATTGGTCATGTTACTTGATTCCAAAGTATTGTTCCACAAAACACGTCGCATGATGATGTCTGGAGATAATAAGCAGATGGCCAGGGGTTCTGACAGAAAAGATTTTGTAAAACAAGGTTGTTCATTTAAGAGAGTGTATTTATTTAAATTAATTCATTATGAGCTCTACAGCCTGAGACAAAACTCTTTGGCGTAAACAGAGTAAATTTCCATTGGTTTCCTACAGTGCTTACAGTGGTGGTCCTGCATTCACTAGAGTCAACAACAAAATTTCTACTGACTTCAGGAGAGCAAGGTCAGTCTGGACTGTCTCTTGACAGGAGATTTTATAAGGGAAAGAAGAAAAAGCCCAAATCTGGAACTGCTCAGGCCACATACTTGAGTTCGCCATGTATCTCATCTGAAAGACCAAGCAGCCAGGTCTTTTTAATTAAACTCATTATTCACCAGACATCAGATGCCAAGATAAGAGTAGAAGCTATTTTTTCAGGCAGTACATCATAACGATGGACTATATCTCGCTCCAATGATCAATATGTAGCTGAAAGAATGTCTATTTTCAAGCTCAAATCCTGCTTCCTTTAGGTGAACACTCCTGTTAAGTCAATACCAAAATAAATCAAACGGGTTGGCCCTAAGCATGCAGCCCCAAAAAAACTGGGGCTCCTTTTCAATTATATTGTTTGATTTTAAAGCAGTGACAGCGCTCACTTGAAGTGCCAGGAGTCAAAGGCACACAGCTGTTTGCAGAAGGCAAAATTAAGTTACCTCATAAGTGCACCCCTTGAGTTAGTAGCTGTTTTACTTGTACATTTATTCATGCTTTGCAGCTACAGAAGCAGGTAAGAGCAGGTGTCCCCTCTTCATCTGCTGGCAGGGGCAGGATGCTAAGGGTTTAAAGTACTTCTGACATGCAAAGGAAGACAGCGCTCTCCTCCCTTGTCCCTAGAGCAGAGCTCTTATGGAGTATAACAGTGAAAGGTACTAAAAAGCCAAAGACATCTGCATGCATCATTTGCATTAATTGGATTGCCCTTGTAATAGTCTTTCCCTCCTACATGTTCACATCTATATTTCCTCCTGCTTGTTCACGCAAATCTTAACACTTTTTATTCTATTGAACACTATATACATTACTTCTTAATATTCAGACACATCTGTGAACAGGTGCTGAACAAATGCTAAGTGATAGCATTTGTGTCCCATTTTTGTCAGTGTTCAGCAATCTAGAGGACAAGCACTCAGTTTGCAGAGTGGCTTTCAGATTTGAGAAAACTCACAGAGTATCTTAAAAACTAACCATCAACTCAGTTTATTCTCTGCCTAGATATACTGAAACCTGTTGTATCTACATTCAGGTGCCCAAAGGCAGCAAAAAGAAAAAAAATATAATACTCTCCTGCACATTTTAATCTCCATCTTGCACTAGATAAACCTTCATCTCAGGTTTAAAGTACAAGCTGAGAGCACAATGACAGAAAATCTCAAGAACAGCCATAAAATATTTTATACTCAATGAATTCTCAGGAAACCAAGGCATCAGAGGAGCAGGGCCTGGAGAATTTTTAAAGTGTGAAGATCACAGTAAGTGAATTCTATGCTGGACACATCAGGACACCATTTCAGGGAGAACTGCAATGAAAGATAGGGAGAAAGCCAGGCTATGGAGAGCAAAGCCCCTTTGGGCTCACTTATAAAAAGCCCATAAATTCATAGGTCTTCACCTGTAAACCTATTCAGATCTGCAACTTAAGGGCTGTCAATATTTGCAGTTGAAATTCAGTTACATCTTCACATTTAAATAAGAAAACTCTCCAAGGAGAAATACATTTTATCAGCAACAGTACAAGAGAAAGGTTCTTGTCTTAGAACACCTTCTGCATACCGAAGAGGGAAGGTCTGTCAGCCAGGCACTGTGGAGGACAGGGGATGAATGTGGAAAACTATGGGGCTCTGGGTTACCTCTGATCGGGAGTTTGGCACACGTGTTGCTCTCCAAATCCTCATTTCTTTACAGCTTCCCTTCCCTAGAAGCACCAAGGCTATTCAAGTTCACTAAGGACACTTTCCCTATCTCTCCATACAGGGTACAAGACATAATGGGATAACACTGGCTAAAGCAAACAGCCTCCAGGACCGCTCCCTGCTATGAATTTTGCTGCCTTCCATAATGAGATACCTACAGATAACAACAGACTTCAGGTGCCCAAGCCCAAGATGCCTCTTAATGACCTCAAGGACTGGTCACACAAAGGCTCTGTGACCATTTCTTCATTATCTTTCCAGTCCAGAAGATGGTAGTGTATAGAGCTGCTAGACAGTCTTCACAGTTTTTAGAGAAGGCAGCCATCACCTCTGAAGAACAAGAAAGCACAAACTAGGAATATATTAGGTTTGCACATTGCAAACCAGCACAAGTGTTGTGAGTAGAGTTGACTGAATAATCACACTGAAGTGTTTATTCTCAGTTTAATACACTTTTTTCAAGTAACAAATTTGCCAAGACCTTATTTTCACTTTCTTCATAGAAGTCAGGAGGCAGATATGCAATATGATAATGCTTCTAAAAACTCTTTGAAATCCTCAAATGAAAAGAGAGAAATACAATTATTGTTAATAAAATACCAAACATCATAGTCACGCAATTCAAAACCACAAGGAAAATATCAAAGAGGAAGGCTTTCAGAAGGTTGCTCACCAATTCTGTCCACATCTCTGTGACTAGTTCTAATCACTCCCAAGGAGTATTCTCTTTCAGCAGGCAGCATGTCTTTATCAGAAATCCTGAATAACCTCTTTTTCTAGTTTCTTAGCTAAGAAACATATGGAAAAGGCACATTTAAAGGGAGTTTTTATCTCTGTTTCATAAGCTGCCTTCTTCAATGAAGAAAGCAATTAGTACTGTGGAGAACAGCACATCTAGATAGTAGGACAATATGACCCTGGCTCAGCACATTCTCGAGTCAACCTCAAAACCAGCAAGCTTGTTCTGCACAAAATCAGCTACATCATTTATTTAAAGGATAAGAGGGTGTCTGTCAATAGAAAGATGAATGGCTATGGAACCTAATATTGCAGGCAATAGTAAGAGAATCAAGTGAGTTTAGAAGTCAGCACTGATGCTGTTTGGAAGAGTAAAGCGCTCAAAAGCTTGGTGCCATTACATTATCTGTTCTACCTTCATTTTATGCTGGCTTTTCCTTACAAATACACAGAAGCACACACCAAGAAGCAAATATTTTCAGAAAAAAACACATATTAAGGAAATAATATTTGCTATTTTTCACATTTTTTTACCAAATATATTTATTAGAGCCTCTCCAGCTCACCAGGTGGTTTTGGGGAGGAAAGGGGAGAAGGCGTGTTTCTAAAGATGACTGCTCTTCTTAAGATAAGAAACTAAAAGTCACTTGAAAGGTAAAATTAACAGACCACCTTCTAGGCTGAGAATTTCAGTAGAGCTTTTCTCTACTACCATTCTATCAACAGCTGGATTTTTTCCTAATAATTTCATATTCACGTCACAAGATCCTGACTTAGATGCTCTCCTTCCTCAAGCATATACAATATTTATAGATATACTTTCTCATAAATCGTCTCTGCATATACAATTCAGTCCAGTTTTACTTCTAAAGTTTTACCTTTTCACTTGTCAGCTGTAAGGGACTCTTCAGAGATATGCCAGAACTGCCAGAAAAGGCCAGTTCAACTGCTCTACAGATAAAGAGACAAGAAATATTTTCCCATAATCACCTGCCCATAATAACAGGCAAAGTTAAGATGTAGTGCACACACAAAAAAATGGGAGCAAGGAATCCAGTTTTCTACCCATTACTCTCACATTCCTCAAATACACAGCAGCACTATGATTACTAGATCTAACACCTGTAACAAAACAAGTAAGCAAAGATATAATGATCTCCCAGATGAAGAAATTGAGGTTGATCCTCACACAATGTGCCAATTTCAAACCGAAGTGTTTCTCGCAGCCCATAAAGTTACAGCCTTTGTTCCAATCAAGACATTTGTGCATCATCGGTTGTGGAAGCCAGTAATATGGCATGTGCAAAATCACAATCAGCATTTTAACTGGATATCTGGGAAACCAGCACCAAACTACTTAACTTGTTTTGGGCAAGAAGTGGCACCCAAGGAAAGCAACAGCTCTCAAAATGGAGCAATCAGTTTGAGAAGAAACCTAGGGGTACAGTAGACCTAGGTGCATATTTGAAAGAAAGGTGAACGACTTCAAACCCTGATAAATGAGACCCAAAAAGTTAATAAAATCAAAAGCATAACCCTTCAGTGCAAGTAGAAGAACATGCTGACACAGCTGGAGAGAATCATGTAACAGTGAATTCTTTGGCAAGTGTCAGAGGTCACATCCATATGGAGATTAAAGTCCCCTGGAATAAGTAGCATAGGTGACCTTAGATCAGACACAAGCACTGAGACTTCTCCATGGAACAAAGCATTAAATCTGAGTGGTCGATAAATCAAAACAGCTGAGACCAAAGTAGGCACTGTAAATGGGGGAGGGAGGAGGGAAAAGTTGCTGCAGATGAGAAGAAAGGTGGATGAAGAGTGACCTGGAAGCAAAAACAAATTAAAACATAAGCCTCTCTACCTGCCAGGGTGCTGCGCTGAAGTTAATCAATAAGGACTGCCTTTCAGTCAGGCAGTAAT
Source organism: Athene cunicularia (assembly GCF_003259725.1). NCBI lineage: Eukaryota > Metazoa > Chordata > Aves > Strigiformes > Strigidae > Athene > Athene cunicularia. The sequence continues at coordinate 7,769,627 of NW_020799116.1, forward strand.
ATTCATCCTGGTTCAAGCACACATATTACTTGTACAGATGAAATCTAAGAGCATAAAACTTCATAAAGTACCTTGGAGTAAAGTGGTGCTAATCTTTTCCTGATGGAAACTTTCTACTGTGTGGCTATTTTAGGCGAGGCAGAGAAGAAAATACAAGGGAAAGATTTGGTTTCTGTCATAACTTGTAGCAAATGAGCAACTCTGTGCTCTGTAACATAGAAGTATTTCCCACATGTCCCATTAACATGCACTCTTGGTATTACATGCAGACCACTCTTTTCTCATTTGTTCCTTCATTCACAAACTGGTGATGAGAGAAAGGGATAAAGAATTAAACTAGTTCCCTAGAGAGATTTCTGCTTGCCTGAAGAAAGCAGGTACACACACATCCACATAGGCCCAGTTTACAGTTATTCACCAGTTTGTAAGAAAGATTAAATTTGCTGTCCCAATTGTGAGTTGATGGCTTCTAAAAACAGGGTCACTCTTGGCATAGGAAAGCAATAGTAACATACAGGGGACCACAAACTGGAAAGGACTATCCCATCCACATCTATAACTAGCTGTTCGTCAATGGCAGAAGCCATCCTGATCAAGACATCATCAATGCAGCCCTAGCAGGTGGCAGGGCTCAGGTGAGCTCGCTGTCCCCAGCAGCCTGCTGCCATTTGTAGCTGCTCACCACACCCAGACTCAGTACTGTACTTGTACAACTTGTTACTTCACATCTATGGCATGCCAGAAGTTCTTTTAATATTATTATAAACTTTAAGAAAGAAAAAACCAAAGAAAAATTCTTAAGTCTGCGTCATGTATGCAACAAAATAATTTTTTTAGATTAGGCCTTGTGCCCTTTCAAGCATTCTGCCATCACCTGAAGTATCAAGTGACCATTTTGAGCCCAGCTGTGTAGAAAAAAAAAAAAAAAGTTTGTAGTCTACTACACAAGAGGTATTTTTAACCCAGTTCAAGGTCATTCATCAGACAAGAATGATATTTGCTTAGAGAATATGAAACAGCAATTGTCATCGAAGTCATTAGGCTCTGCAGATTAAGTAAACGGCAGTTGCCAGAAAACAAAGTAGGTGTTTGGGAAAGAAGCATTTTCTGCATTTCAAGTGGAAATTTAAATCTTTATTCTCATGTCCAAGCAGAACAGATATAACTGAGGAGGGCAACCAAGGAAACTTGTACTCTGTTCCATTTCAGTACTCAAAACAGCTCAGATTTACAAGGTACGAAGAACTTCCACTTTTCTGGGTTTTACTTTTTAAATGCAAAGGTGTGTTTCCCTCCTTAAATGAAATTACTTTTATGGGACTGTAAAGTAATAAGACTGTGTCTGAATTTGGCAATTAGAGGTAGGCAAATGACTAATTATTCATTAGTTAATCATCGCTTGAGAATCTGTTCAAGAAAGATCCAGACATAACTGTTGTCATTAAATGCTATGGTTTATGATTTTTTTTTCTGGTTGGCCTGTTTGACAGTCTTAATTTAAAAGACTGACTTTGGCAGTGAATCTCTCTTTCCATTAATTGCTCTGTGTTTATTAAAATCGTGCAGCAGTATTTGTTGCTACTAGAAGAATTGTCTTTTGCAAAAAACAGGACCAGTGGATAAGACTGCAAATTGGAATGATACATTTCATTGCTGAAGCAAGATGAAATTTTCATGCGATAGGCAAATCAGGCAAATGGAATTTTGAGGAACGTTACAAGCAATCAGATCGGTTAATGCACTGGGCACCAGGCCATCAGCTCCTCAGCTGGTCTTTAATCCCTGGAAAAGCCCCTATGTCTTGATCACCACTGATTAATTATTTTCAGAGTTTGCCTCATTTTATATCAGGTTTTATATAGCTGTAATGGTTATCTTGGGTTTATTCTGATGGAATGGACAAGGAAAGCATCACAGCAGTCCAAGTATAAGATCCAGCTGCCAGTTAAGCAATAACAGGTCATAAAACTAAATTGCACAAACGCATTTTTAATTCTGAGTGGCATGAGGACTTTTAAATGGTTTCAGCATGTGTAGACTGTATCCAACCTGGCTGAACAGCTAATTGAACTTAAGCTATTTTAACTATTATATCCATAACTGCAAAGCATAAGTGAAGTTTCCAGAAAGCCAACAGACTTTTTTTAGTCAGTATTATTGAATGGTGTGGTTTTTTCTTCTATGGAAAAAATAATGCTGCAGAGCACCCACCATTTTATGTTACAATGTAACAGTAACAGTGAAAGAGACAACAATAAGATATAGTCATGTTCAAATAAAATGAGAATCAGAATGATAACAATTTCCCATAGGCCCATGTTATAACTCACTCCATGACTCTGACTTACACTGCTAGCAGTAAAACAATAATTAACACGGTCAGAATTCAGAAGTGAGGGTCTGTACATTTCTGGTTTCATATTGATGACTTTTTCAAAGCTTCACCATTAATACTTCATTTTCAAGGTTCTGCAGATTTCTTGAGCCTCTCAACTTTCACTTTTTAATCTTTACCTAAGAATAAAGATGCAAATCTAAAATTTTGACATTTCAGTTGCAGACTGTAACCCAAGAAAATCCCATTTGCAGATCTGTGCCCAACAACGAGGTGCATATGAAAATGGGTGCTGCCACAAACACACATCCTATGCTGATCTTTCACCTTATTTCCTTCATGTTATTTATATTATTAACTCTATGATCTTATGCAGCAAAAGGCCTTTTTGCAGCCTTTTTTTGCAGAACTGATTGTTCTACCCGTATTTAGCTTGTTTCATTCAGCAACTAGCAACAATAAAGACACATCACCCAGGCTTACAATGTGAGTTGCTATGAAAAAGCTACATGAATCTGTAAAAACAGTGTTAACAGACCCTTCTCAGAAATGGAAAAACTAGAGATTAAGACATTTTTCCTGTCCCACAGATCCTTTTCCATGCACCCAAGAACCCAATCCTTTCTTATTCTTATCAAAATGGACAGACCTTGACAGCAGTTAGGTAGATTTTCCATTTTAATTAAGCCATTCATGTCAAAGTGAAAAAATAAATATAACTTTAAAATAGTACAGAAGCTACTGTACCCTATAACTGTACAACAGGAGCAAAATGGAGAAGAATATCAAAAGCCTCCCTCCACAACATATCTTAGCTTTGATTGAAAGAGACTACAACTCTGGAAGAAAGTCCGACAATTTAATCTTTGAATCATATTCAAGTCTCACTGTCGTCAGTCAAAGGACTAAGAAGTCTATTGACTCTTGCAGATTATTGTATTTGGAAGGGGGTTTTCTTGAGATGGAAATTTTCCATGAGATGGAAATTTGCTCCCTGATAAATGAGTGTATTTATTTTGTGACGTAGCATCTGCAACAGCACTTTCCTACACCTGTATGCAGCAAGACAGTCACTGGCTTAGTCCCAGGACACTTGACAGCACATATTTGGATTAGAGAATCAAAGGAGGTGGAATTGAAGGGGAAGTCTCATGTTCCCAAGGGCTCTTAGATGTCCAGTTCTTACATGAGCAATTAAATCTATTTGAAATCAATGAAAATGAGATGTTTAAATACCAGGAAGACATTTGGATATCTTTCTAGATCTTGGCCATAAAAAAACCTAGGTCAGCCAGAAAAGGAGATGTACTTCATTCTCTACAGAAGAGAGGCACTGCCCTTTCTGGCAGGAACACTTGTCACAACTGGGCAACTTGCAGAAACAATGTAGTGAAATTGTCTTTCTAAAGTATCCCAGCTAGCTTGTCAGGTTTGACAAACTTCAATTCTTACCAGAAAACAACAGGCTTCCTCACCTAGTGAATTTTCCCTTGGCCCTAATGAGACTATCAGCAAATGCAGAGATGAATTAGAGTAGTCATTAAGGACGCAGAGCATAAAAAATGAACCACAGGGAAGGTCAGAGCAACTAGGATGAAAGAAGAAGAGCACGTGTCCTGTCACAACCACTGCAGATGTGAAGGAAACAACCAAGGGAGAGAAGCAGATGTTCCTGTTAAAGCTGTGCAAATTTGATGGCTGCTTTCAAGGATAATGGAGCAGCCATAGGTGGCAAGAGAGGGCACACCATTAACTTACACAATACTGGTTAGAATCCCCCAAGAGCCATTGACTTTAACAGCAATGCTCCACCATCTCCCTTGTCTGAGTAAGATTAAAGGTGACCTGGCACAGTTGTCATTAGTTCCACTATCTTTCCTCAAAGATGGTACTCTAATTAAAACAGTTGGGTTTTTCCTCTTGCAGTGTGCACATTACAAAGGGGAAACGTTTAAAATGTTTCTTCTGATCATATTCTTAAAAAAAAAAAAAAAAGTCAAATCAACAGTCACACTGCTTATTTTTCTTACCTTTAAAAATTGTGTTGACTAACTCATTAGAAAACAGCTTCTGCTCATGCAGTTGGCTTTTCTTGATCTTAAAAGATGCATTGCCTCGCTGGCAAGGTAAATTGTCATAATGGTAACTAACTTTGAAAGTCTGTGGACATCATCAGATTATGTATAGCATCCTTCTGGTACTTCCTTTAACTCAGCGTCCCACCAGGGACACAGTGGAAAGGACCAACAGGCATTGTTCGTGATCGCTATCCTGCAGAGCAGTAGCAGCTTCATAAAGACAGATTCTTCTGCAAGACCCCTTTCTTGAAGTTCCTGGGAACCCAAGAAAAGGTCAGTTTAATCTGTAGTGAATCACAGCAGCAGAAGTCAGCCACAACTACATTAGTGCCACTGTCATTAATGAGCTGAGAAGTCCTTCACGGTCTATACAACACACTTGCACACTGGCTGAATAAGGCCATGGGAAAAAAACTCTTCCACTCATGTCTGTTCAACTCCTGCAACTTTCAGAGCTTTCTGTGTATGGTTGATTGCCTACCTCACACTGCTCTTCGGCTAGCCTCCCCTTTAAACATGAACTACTCTTCTGCCTCCCTCTGCTGCCATCCCTCCAGTACCCACAGCAGAGGACTCGTGTCTGACAGCATCATCACTGCCCAGCAGGTTGTTCTCAGCAGCAGTGAAACTGCCCAGAATCACATTCATCTCACCCAGTCGGCCCGATACAAGAAAATGCAGAAATTCTGTCTCCTATCTAGGTAAAAGGGAAGGAGCCAGCCAGAAAGAAAACCACAGCAATTTTTCTTAGCTGGATATGTACTTACTAACAACCCTGAGATCTCCAACTGATTTCACACTAACTACCCCTCTGATGGCACTTCCAAACACTACCAAGCAGATCTAGATTAGAAACAATGACCTTGAGGTGAAAGGCTCTGTATCTCATTCCTAATCCATTGAGGCATCCTCTCCTTACCTGATTGCATCTTGTAATTATTTACAAGTGCCTCTTTCAAACACAAGAAATTACAAGACCTTCTTTATAGTGACTATACATCCTTGGAGCATGTAAACCTGACCATTTGAGATTAAGCAATATAATTAACATGTTTGTTTCTGCACTACCACTTCCATGAAGAGAACTCAGTTGTCAGCACACTGACAGTCCTGGCTAGCCCAGTTTAATTGTACCTTGGCAAACAGAACATTTAAGGAAAATAATTCACACACCTGGACTGCCATGACATAACTTATTTAACGAAATAGCCAGAATTTTGTAATGTAAAAATATCTACATTTCAGCATTAATAAAAATCTGAGTTTTTCTTTAAAAATATAACAAAATTGTATTGGTAGGCAACAGGCATGGCATTATTCAACATGAAAACGCTGACAAAGAAATGGCTTTTCAAAAGTCTTTTTTGTCACCATATATGATTTATTGCTTGCAAGCTTCCTGTTTAAATACTTCTAACCAAGTCATTTACTTGTTACTCATGTATAACATGAAATAAGACGCTATTTTAATTGAGGTATCCAACAAGTTACTGCTGAGAAGAGGAGAATCAAAACTACATAGCAAGCTAGATCAATGAGTCAACACATTCAGAATTTGATCTGGCCATGTAGATCAAATATAAAACATCCCTCACTCCAAGTTACATGAAGTGTTGGTTTACAAGGCTTAGCACCAGAGAGACTTCGACCTTCAGATATGGCCTTTAAAAACATCTGACACTTCACTTAAAATAACCTTCTTTTACTGAAGGAACTTTGCCATGCAAGTTCACTAAAAAGGGAGGGAAGCAGCAGAACATACATCCATTCCTAGCACGTACAGTTCCACACAGGGTGACTAACTGACACATTTCAGCATCACCTTTTCTCAGGGACTATTTTAACTCCAACACATCCTAGCAACAAGAGCTGAAAACCTGAACCATCACAGTGATGTAGGCAAATATGATTCGCCCAAGAACCGTGACAACTCCAAGAAAGATAACATCCACAAGAGTCCCTGAGCCATGTGTTCTTCATTGGTTGTGGACTGGATACTCAAAGTGTGATAGTTCTCACGAGGACTTCTCCACTGCCTCTCCACAGAACCCGCTCAGACCATGGCACGCTGTGTTTTGATGATCCAGTTAGCAAATGATTCCCACCAGAAAAACTTGGAGAAGTTTTCAAGTATGGCTTCCAAACTGGCTGCAACAGGCACCTGAAGAACTGAATCACTGTATTTAGTATAAATTTCACTGCCTTCCTGAGCTTTAAGGTACAAGTACCTTAAATATCAAGTACATTAATATCAGTAGCAAAGATCTCAGACCACCAACGCCCTCTTGTTAACTACAAAGGCTGCCCTTTTTCCCTCCTCTTGAAATCTATTCAGACTTTGAGCTGGGGTGGATTCGTTTCCAAGGTGCCCTGGCTTCACATCCATTCTTTAACACAGGAGAGGCATTGAGAACATGAATGGCCACCTATAGGTATCTTTTACAATCAAATGAATGGGGTGTGTCAAAAGAAGAACTCAGCTACCCTCCTACTGAGAACTATTTCTTTTTTTCAGCTTGTACTCATTAAATTTTGCTAACTATTAGACATGAAATCAGACATGTTATTTGGCAACAAACTTGACAGCTATTATACTTTCAATGGACTAGAAAAAACAGCATCATTTATCTCCTGCAGGAATGCATTTTGCATTTTGAAATTAAAAGGTGCAGTCTCTTGAAAATCATAACTCATTTCCTTTTTTTAATTTATTTAAAAACACTGACAGCTTATCAGGAACTTTGTTATATACTGTTATGTAAAAAGCACTAAAATTGGGTAAGAGAGAATAGATTTCTATTTCTTTTAATGTTCTTGTCAGTTTAAACCAGAGGGAATTTTTTTTTTTAAATTAAATTATATTTCAGTTAAAATTCCAGTATAAAAGAGGAAAGGTCTGTTAATCTGGATGCCATAAAGCCTGAAAATACTACAGTGAAAAAACTGACTTATTTGTGCAGGAAGTGTCTTGTCAAAATTGGGACTACCTTCTTTAAAAGAATTTCTCACACATCCTTCCTAGTATTAGTGAGAATAGTGTTATGACTGATCATGATTCACTGCTTAAAGAACAGGTAAGTTTCAGACGAGAGGTGGAGGGCAATTACTGGGATGAATAGATCCTATATTAGAGATTCAACATGCTGCCAGTCCAACACATTATCCTTTGTCAGCTTTTAAGTAATTTTAGGTATTTGGATAGAGGTGGATTATTAGATAGTTTATGTTTCAAGGCACGCAGACAATTTATGGAGGCTTACTGTTAGAAGTGGAAAACATCTTTGTTTGCAGGATTCTGTAAGTGGCTTGCCCAGATACTTTCACACTACAAAGTTGATGCTTTTACTGAAGCTGAACAGGGACTCTTTCTCTCAGCTGCCACATCATACCATGGAACAACACAGAAAGTGCTAAATTAAAATCTTTAAAAAAGAGCCTGTAGAAAGGAGTGGCCAGTTTGCAGCTACAGGTAGAGAGAAAGCACATAGTCTAGCTTCTTTTAGTAAGCAATCAGTCCTTCAGTGTAAAAGTAAACACAACGTGGCTTATGTCTTATCTTCACCAGTACTGAACCAAGAAAGGCAATTAGACAAAATGAGAATGGGCTCAGTGAAACAATTTGTTATTTGTTTACTATACAGTATCATCTAATAGAGACTCCACAGAAACAAAATCCGTTCCTGGAGGTCTTTGATTTGCTCATAACTCATTACCCTAGAGACAAGAGATATCACTGATGCTATTTTAATCCACTAAACTGCCTTTGCTCAGCTATACAGCAAGTCTTCTAAAACTCTGCTGTGTACAAAGCAAAAATCTTCTCTCTCCTGGCAAGAAGACCTTGAACTTGAAGGTTTGAATCCACCGCAAGCCAGACTATGGCGAAATGACTAGTCATAATAGTAATGCAGGATAATGCCTTATTTTCACATTTTAGGTTTTGCTGTACTGTATTAGTGCACATCCAGCAGCTCTTGTCACCAATAATTACTAATCCACAGCAACTACACAGAAATGCTCGCCAATTAACTAATTTCATTTTGACAGTTTTGGAAACAGAAGAGGAGAAATATTGACGTCTCTAAACCACAGGCAGCAGCTGACACGTATCTTCTTTCTGTCTGAAGGAGCTGCTGTCAAATGAATTGCTTAAAAAAACGTATTTGAGGTGGTTCTGTAGAATACAACAATGATGCATTGCAAAGCCTTCTGCAAGTATTAATTCTTGGGGTACTATTAAGATCAGTACAAGTGAAGCATATTCCTTCGTGGCAAGAAATGACAACTTGAGAAAAGTACTATTTATAGATGGCCAGTATTATAAAAGCTAAAAGAACTTTGAGAGTAGCAACTGCCTCCAAAAAACAAAGCAAATCTTGACTTTTTCAGCAATATGCACTAAATATTTAATAAGAGATCCTGGAGCTCAGAAAGGTTTAAGACACTGTGTTATGTTACTGAACTAATAAGCTCCTCCAGTAAGCCTCTAAATACGTATAGTTAAACACTACCTAGTTTATTTTAATTATTTAACACAGAGACTGAAGGAGGTTAATGTGACCCAGCGGACTTGTTTATGTTGAAAGCTATTGCCTCTCCTTACTCAAAAATCTGCATGCTGAGCTGCATCATGGCTCAGAGTTACAAGGGAGCAATAAGGAATAGAGGTTTACAGCTGCTTGCTAACGTCCAAATGATAGTATTTATACCAGGGCAGTGACTGCATGAAGGCACAGGTAATAAAAAAGTCAAGCCCATTGACTTTGTTGATATCACTGGAAAAACTAATAACAGGTAAGTTAGGTGCGTAGTTGAGAACACCCTTGATGATGGGGATATTGCTAGTTTCCAAAATTTAGTTTTAGAAATTTAAAAATACCCATCATTTACTGTTCAGCTCACAAATCATAACTGCTATCTATCCTTCTCTCTCTTCAGACCATGGATGACACATCATTTTGATCTTCACCCCTGTCCCCCAGCTAAAAGAAAGCAGCCTTCACTAAGTCTCTGAAAACAATGGAAAAACCCAAATCACTTCAAAAAATCCAAAGGATAGTTATTAAACAAGAGGGGGAGAAAACCACCTTTGCAATCTTCCATATCCAACCAAAAAGAAATGAGGAAAAGGTAACCATTCATGGCAACACCAGGGGAGGGAGGAGTAATACAAAGCAACATCAGCTAAGGCCCAGTGTATTCACCTGGACATCTCTTCCTTAAAAAGACTAAAATCTAGGCTTGCATAAGTAAAAAAGGGCTTGAGTTTCATTTTTAACTGGGTATCTGGTTCATAGAAAGAAATCTTGTTCAAAAATATTTGTTTTCATTTGTCCTCAGGAATGCAAACACAAGATGAGGCTTTCTTCTCATACATGGAATGCAAAACCATAAGTCTCACACGCAGGCTGATGTGTCAGTGAAAATTGTGCTTTGGTTCTGCAACATCTCTAACTTTCAGAGCAACGTTCAGAGTCATCATTTTAATTCTACAAACTAGTATTTATACAACAAAGGTCATTAAAGACTAAGGAAAAAGCCACAGACAGCAGAAGTCAGGGGCCTATTAGAGGATCAGTTGGAAAAAGAAAGACTTTGGAGTTCACTGCACTAGATGCATTCAGAAGGGAACAAATAATGGAAATTTTGCATATGCGTCTCCTAGAAACAAAGAAACTGCTGTGCTAAAGCAAACCTATCAGCAGATCCATGCATGAATGCAGCTTTGCATTGCTCTACCGTTGGAGATCTACTGACTTAAAACTGTAGAATCCTGCCCAAATGCATGAGAAATCCTGCCTTCCAGCTTCTCAAGAGACCAGCACTGGCAACTCGACCCTTTGCCATTCAGTCTCTCTCACCACCTTCACTTTCTTTGCTGTTATAAACATAGATGACTGTGGCTGTGCTTTGTTACTAACTCAGTGCTCTGCCTGAGTGAAAGGTGTGGCATTTTTAAACACTGAGATCCAGGTGCTAAATTCCACAGCTATTCAATTACCAGCATTTAAATAAATTGGGGTTTGTGTGGTTTGGGGCTTTGCCTTCTAGAAAAACAAAACTTCATGAAAATTACTGATCTCACAGCAAGAACAACCAGATTTTCAAACAAAGCTGAGGTAAAATGACTCCAAAACCTCCAAGTAAGATCAACATCATCTTCAATTACCTAAAATCTCAGTACTGGGGAAATCAGCCAGGCAGAAACAAAGAGAGAAGCTCATCCGTACAAAAAGAACGTTTAAAAATAATTAGTGATTCAAATGTTTTATCTGAAAAGGAACCCAGGAGGTACCAGAGTCTTTTTTACCCCCAGCCCTGAATAAAAATAGCACACTTAAGTCTTAGTTTTGTTGGCTTATTTTTCCTTTTCTGCAGGATTTTCATTACTGCTTTCCTTTAAAGCTCTCCCAAGACTCAGTTATATGCCCGGAGAGCTTTTAAAGGAAAAGAGCTTACTTGCCTGGCATCTCTTTCCAGCCTCTCTTAGCTCTAATTACAATGTAAAAATTAAAAAGACAAATGAGTTTTATCATTGCATCCTTGGCCTTTTGGAAAAGAAAAAAAAAAACAGCCCCAAACAAAACAAAAATCAGTGGAGCTTCCAACCTCAGGTAACATGTTGAAGTCAGCAGCTTGTACTGGGAGGGGGGGAAGAAAAGGTGAAATCCAGTTTACAAAAAAATTTCACTACAAAGCTCACATGCCTTGTGGCAGTCTTGCTTGAGTGCAGGGTTGTATGGCATGCAGGTGACATAATTAGGTCACTGGGGGCAAGGCTTCTTAGAACTATTACATAAAGAAATCCATAAAATTTCCCAAATTAGACTTCCTCCAGGTTTCCAGGAGGTTCAAAAGAGCAACTCTGCAAGCAACCTGGAGTAAGTCCTTCCTGGCAACACACAGCATTGCAATTATATGATCTGGCTAACTAAACAGTTACTTTCCATCATTATTCCGTTCTCAGCTTGCAATTTTTTATGGGATCCTGCTAAACACATTTTATAACTTTGGCGCTGAACATGAAACAAAATTAAAGAGATGCGACAGGCAAGTTGCCATTGGTCTTTCCATGTCATTTCAGGATGAGGAGTAACATTGCTCATACAATAAAATAAAAGTGGTTAATAAGAGTTAGACTTTGCAGACAGGCTTTTCAGAAGCATCTCAAAGGTGACCCAGGAGCATAGAAAACAATGACATTTGCAGCTCAGCATTTGTTGCTACTAACTTAGATGCATGATATCCAATAGAATGGAAATTAAGTGTGAGTTGGACACTCACACAGGAGAACGGCAGTGGTTGTGCTGGGAAGGATGGCCCCCAGTGTTGGGATCACAGTCCACACTAACACAACAGCTACAGGTTGTAGCCATAAGCAGCTGCCCATGTACGTACTTACTGGATTTTTCAAGCTAGTGCAATACCTGCTCCTCTATCACCACAGGCTACATGAAACTGCCCCTCAGACAATCTTACATCTGGCCCATTTCACAGTGGCAATGCCATGAAAACCAGCATTCAAATCATCACCATCTTCTCCCACTAGAAGAAACCAATTTTTCTGACATTAAACAAGTCAAAACTCATTTCAGAGACGACCATCTCTTCTTGGGGTGTCTGTAAGAAATAATCCCTCAGTGATTGTCCTGTTCTACCAAGTTGTATACATGACATGTCTGTTTTCTGTCCCCATCTCACACCATTGCCATGGCTTCCTCTCTCATCCACTTCACAGTGCTCAGGCATCTTCTGTGCCACTTAATTACAGGGCAAGTGCTGGTTCCAACACAGAGGTGTATTAATCAGCAAGCTGCCAGGACACACAGGGCAGGTAACCCTCACAATTACACTGCAGCTTTCTCTTAGTGAGGGCAACAATGTACCTCACTGTTGGTTTTCTTCACATTCCTAGAAACCCTACCACATTTATGATCTTCATTTGGCTGGATTTAGCCCAGCAGCTTCAAAATATTATTGGGGAGCCAGTGACAGTTAGAGGGACTGTAAAATTATGTATGTCCTGCTCCTTTAGGAATTTTAGTACTTCAGGGCTAAGAGGTATACATCTTGCATTTCAAACACGTTTCCCCTTTTGGAAAGCACTGGGGATTAAGAAGTCTCACTAAACACAGTAAGACTCAGCTATATCCTGCTCTCTGCAACAGTCCCAGTTCCATTTACTCTGAAGCATATCATAATGAATTCAGGACATGCTGGATTGACAAGTATCGCAATACACAAGAGCAAACCAAAATGGAACAGATTAACTTAAGAGAAGGAAGAAACAACCTGCTCAGGACAAAAACCAAAGCATTGTTCTTGCCACCTGTAGCTAATCCCAATAGTTGGAACAAGACACCAACATAGGGATCTACTTAACAGCAGCCTTTTTAAACAACTATTACAACTACATAAATCATCTCTTGATTATATTGTATCCTTTCCTAATGAATGTACAGGAGAGAATCCCAGTACACGTCTATGCTGTCCCCTTAAAACTCCCCAATTCCCCTTAAACTCCCCAATTTCATATGGATTATTTCATGTGGCTGCCTGCTAGAGCTGTCCTCTCTGTGGATCTTCCATCGTCTGTCACCTGGGGCATACACAGCACCAGTCCCAAAGGGTCAATCACAGAGCTAGATTAATAATGCTAACAAGTTACCTCCTCTGAATGACACAATTAACCCTAATTAAGAGATCTCTTTATTTCTAAGCAGTTTTTCCTTTAGGCTTTTAAGCCAATCAGATAAATTCAACAGCTGGGACAGTCCCATAAGTCAAACAACCCCGATTTCTATAGCACAGCATCAGATAATGCATTTGGCCAGTGCACATGGTTTGTGCTGATAAGTTTCAAACAGGTTTATGTCACTATATCTGCAAGCAAGTTCAGAAGCAGGTGAACAAGTTGCCAACATCTTGTTTCTTTCCAAGATTAAGGGCCATAGCAGAGGTCAAACCTGTACCAGCTCCAAGTGTGCATTTTTCCCCACATAATAACTCTCCTTACTTTATTATCTCCACATTCTTGCCTAGCACCATCACTAGGATCTGTGTCTGGCATTAAGTTTCTTCTACACATCCAAGAGGAACTACCGTGGGATTACTGTTAACAATCCAGTCACTGGGTATCACTGCTCCAGCATTTATAGGCTTTGCTGCTCTAGAGAAAGTCTGTGTTTTGATCTTTGCTGCTTGCACCAAACAGCACTGCCTTCATTCTACCCACTTAATAACACATTCATCACCTACTAAATACAAATATTTCCTCTTAAAACTCGAACCACCTCCAAAGAAAGCAGGTGTGATATTTTCCAAAATATATCTTGCTGTCACTTTAACTACAGTATTTACTAATTAAAGAAAAAAAAAAAATCAACTCTCAACATTTAATTGTGGGAGACCAGATGTCAAAAAATAAAAAAGCTCTTGTTCTGTTGATTGAAGTTCAGTCTATACCTAGACACCCAAAAATGTTACCATCATTGGAATTTTAATTTTTGTGGGACTTTCTCATACTGCAAAGAAAGCCTTAAGTGTACAAATCTCTTTCTTCTTACTGTACAGACCTGGCACACAAATAGCCGAAAAATACAGCACTGAGACAGAGGTGAACTGCCCACACTTTCATCCTAATAGATTATTAGCCTCAAAGGCAGGCTGGATCCCATTTAAATGCTGGCACACATATGAAGTATCTTAGGTTCGAGCACTCATCATAAAATCATGACATTCAGTTAAAAAACATGTTATGTTTTAATGGTACAATGCTACACAAGATTTTGATACAAATTTTAAGTAGCAATTTACATTTTCAATAGACTAAAATTCAGATACTGCTTCAAGTAACATGAGAAATGTGGGATTGCTCAAGGTCAAATCTAATTACAAAGCCTGCTAAGATGAGGACCATTTTTTAAGCAGTTGGAAATTAAATTATTTGTCCGTGCTATCTGGCAGTAAATACCTGCCTGTTTTAATTGTGGTTGATACAACCTAATAAAAATTGGAAAGGAAACACTCATGCTCAGTTTCTGTTCCTTTTCTAGGTAAAGTTCTACCTGACCTGAGCTGGTCATTGCTTCAGTCTGACCCACCCCAGGCCCACGGCACTCACTCTCTGACTCAGCACCCCCAGCACTTTGAAGATCTAGCAATACATATTCTTGGACACTGTGGGAAGAGTAAACCAAAGACCAAGCTGTGCCTCTCCTGGATACACAGAGGCAAATATTAGAAGATTAAGTAAGGAGACAGTCACATGAAAGCTGGGAGAGTATGTTCTAACTTGGACAGTCCCACCACTTAGACAAAAAAAAAAAGGAATATATGGATGTGTTCTGCTGCTGCCATCCAGTGGGAAGGTTGGGTAGAAAGCACTTGAGTAAAGATAGATGGATAACAAGGGCTGAGTCTGAGTCAGTCGGGCTCATGCTTATTCTGCACCTTGCTGTCAATGCCATCCAAGACAAAAGTTTTCAGAGAACGTGAAATAGAACAGGTGCAGAGTAAGAAACCCTTCTAACAGTCTGCTCCCGCGCAAGGACAAAAGAGGCACTCCTCCAGCTCACGCCTGGTGCTGCCTCTGAAATCACTCTATGGACTTGATCTGCTTCGATCCTGCAGTTGTTTAGCTGTTATAAGAGGCTAAAGCTGACTGAGGGATGGTTACACAGAGCTTTGTAACATGCAGGATCTCAGCTTATACCATCACTAATTTCAAGTCTTCAAATCTACAAATTCCATTGCAGCTGAAATGGAAGTTCAGCGACTACCTTGCACACACACATTTGAAAAATCCTACTGGCTGCTAATCTGCAGTGATAGGTATCTAAATATCCTGTTAAATCTGGCTTTAAAAGCCCATATCTGCCTTGTTTCAGTACTTGAGAGCTCAGAATATAGATGTGTAGAGCAAAATGAGACTGATACTCTGCTATTTACTTAGCATCCCCTCATAGATAACAGAGTGCTTCAGAATTGGTAAATGATAGCATAACATTTTCATTATCAAGATCATTACTTGTGGATGATGAAGCAGACGCAGTGACAACAATTTAAAGCCAACACAAATTGTCAGGGTACAGTCTACAGGGCAATTTATGAAGAAGATAAATTTCTGAGGCTAATAGGACTCTACAGCAAGACATCAATAGGCAAGAACTCTTCAGCAAATCAAGCAGAATGGGAAGGAAACAGAGGGAAGTGGACTGACTTGGGACTAGGAGACAGAAAGAGACAAAGCTTTCCTCAGCAGTCTAACTGTACAATCAGCACTGCTTTGTGAGATGCTTCTGAGACTGACTCTTGTTTCTCTATGTCCATATTTTTCCTACCTTCCCAATATTTCCTGTAAAATTACTATAAGCAACATAAAATTATCGTTTAATCCACAGCATCAAATACCACTACACAGAGCTCTCCCAAACAGCAGTAGTGGTGTAGCAGCCAACAAAGAACGGGATGATGCTTTCTTCTTGGTGTATGGGAGGAAGCAAGTGAACTGTGGCCCAGTAAACACCATTTACCAGTACTGAGATTCAACTACACCATCAGCAGAATGGAATAATCATAATTCACATTTCATCTGTTTTGACTACTGAGGACTTATCCACATCAGCCTAACTCTTTAATTAATCTTAGGATTTGTACAGCAGTTGGAAAGACGGACACACGTTGTCCTCCTTGCTATCCTTCCTGAAAAGCAGGTATACAATCAGAACCTCTCTCCTCTCCATCAGGTCCTGGGTGTTAGAAATAATATTCTACTAGAGTCACAAGCAAAACTTAGAGCTGCCCTGTGATTAGTCGCTATACATTGCACCAGGCACCAAGTCAGATTTCTACAGAGAATCTGCAAGTATATCTGTCCTTATTTTCTACCATTTGTTCAGTTTAGCTCTGTCTGAACAAAACATCAAGCCCAGGACCCTCTCAGTGCTTAATTTCAGATGGATTAAGATAGTTATGTCTTCTCAGTAAACAGATGTCCTTGATGTGCCTGTATAACAAACCATCGGCATATAATAATGGTATATAATACCGAAGCCCATTTACCTTTTAAAAAAAAAACCCAAACATCCAGCATTAAAGTCCTGGTAATTCACACACCGATATGCACATTGCATAAATAAGACTTGCATACCACATAACATGAAGAATAATCTCAGCCTTTGCAACTTTCTACCAGATCACTGCTTAACCATGTTTTAAACTTTAACACTTGTTTGGATACAGGACAGCAAAATTAACTGAAAATGTACAATACGTTATTTAATCTCTGATTCTAGTCAAGAGGGTATGTAATCATTAGCACAGACCTATTTATCTTCCTCTCATTATTTCATCATTCAGTAATTTAAATGTGATTTTTGAATTTCAGTTGGCTTATCAAATGCTCAACGACATCATGAGATCCTGTCTCCACTGAAAGTGATTTCTGCCTTTCTTCTTTCTTGAAGACTGTCATGTCCTGTTCACTCTATCAATCAGCCTGACATTATCTTCCTTTCACAGAGCAGATAGCTTAAGTCATCAGATTTATGCAAAAAATAACAAGGAGCTCTCATTGCCCCAGAGAGCACTTTGGAGTTGGATGTTGTTCTTTATACACATTCTCATTGAAGCACAGTATTTATCCTTCTGTATTTCACACTGTCTTCTTTTTAGTCATCAATTCTTTGCTTAGTGCTTTACTTAGAGTAGGTTATAATATTAATTGACTTTTTTAAAGAAAATACTACCTATTGATTTTGAAATATATATAGAAAAAAGGCAAAAATGAAATGGAAAGACAGGGGTATTTAAGAAAACAACACAAAATGGAACTAAGATCTGAAATACATACTTATATGCTAGTGTAACTCATCTGTTAAAACACAGGCCTCTAACACACCACAGCATCCAGATAACTCCAGCCATCAGCATCTTCCGTTCATACTTCTCACCCTGTGGTATCTCCAGTATAGATCAAAAGTACCTTTGCTTTCATTTAAACCTGTAATCTTATTCTTCAACTAAATCACCCCAACTTTACAGGGAAAGAATGACGTCTCACTAAAACCAGCTTACTTTTTGCAGGAACCAGAATGTTACACATTGTGGTTCTGTCTTAGGACCTGATTGTATTTTTAAGGTTTCTACCACTGAGGTTGGCCAATTGGTGGTGGGGAATGGTACTGCCCTTGGCCCTGGAGAAGCTTGGAGGTCTGCATGCCCTGAAGAGTGATGCTACCAGCCAGCCATTTCAATGGGGCAGTGCCAGAGTGCTGCTGGCACCGTCTAAAATGGGCGTTACCTGAGCCATCACAACTGCTGGAGGACAGAAGTCTAAGAGGGGTCCTGGCATAGTGGCTTTCTACGTAGCGAATGGAGAGGCAGTCTTGTCACCTGCCACAGTCACTGCATCTCACACAGGCAATCTGAGCAGGGCACAATGCTTCCTCCCTCCACTCCTCCTCTTCCATCAGCAAGGAGCCATCATGACATTACTGAAGGGGTGGTCATACCCTTCTCTGCCAGAAACCAGTACATGCTGCTTCTGAACTCCAGTTACCTTCGGGTTACCTTAGTGTTTGCACTGACTTTTGCATGAAATAAGTATTGGTATGCCTATTGGTTCACGATGACTATATTATCACCTCACTCATGGATCCCACTTCTTCTCTCCCCCATTCCCACAGGCAAGTGGCAAACCAGTTCTTAGTGAACATGCTAGTATAAGAGCAGTGGCAATTAGCAGTACCCATTGTCTCATTCCAACCATCTGCTGAGGCTGCCACATAACAGACATTTTTTCCGTTGCTTGTCCCCTGACCGAATTTATCATTTTACAACACGCAGTTTTTCCCTGGTCAAAGAATGACTTTGCTAATACTGTTCATTATCTAACAGATCTCAGACTGAAAGCTCATGTCACACTCCATAAAAAGATATAGTGAATAAAACTTAATATCTGTAAGTATAAAGTATTTAGCATTCAATGCAAAATGTTAATAATAATAATTTTAAAATGTTATTTCTTTGTATGGCCTTTTGACCAACTCAGCTAATGGACTCTGGACTAGGAAATATTGGAGATAAGTTTGGGAAGGAGCTTACTTGTCATCTTTGATAGGTGTACACCTTTGCTGTAGCTGGCCGGCACAGTGCAATGATGGTATTTAAGTACTGCTCTGTGTTGTTTGCATAAATAGTAGCCCAGCCGCCAAGTCCCAGGCAAAGCAATCTAAATATGACCTCTGGCACTCTTCTGCAACTGAGACCAATTTGTTCCCAAGACCTGGAAGCATTCACCATGCACACATGTGTGTTTCAGCCCCCCATCTGTTAAATGAGAATAATCACACTTCATTTGTAAAGCACTTCATGTTCTACTGACAAACACCTTGTATTGCTTGGATTTCAGTGAGTCTGTCTGCCAGGGTAGAGTCCCTCCAGCATACCACTGTTTATTTAGACTGAAGCACTTGGGGCAAAGACCCTTTCCCTTTTGTGAAGAGGCAACACAGAAAGAATGCTGGATCACCTTTATCTCTCCGTTAAACTGGTCATTCTACAGCCATAGTTCTTTTTAATGCTGTTTTTATACAGTTCTTGCTACAGCTGAAAGAGAAATGGAAATTATCTTGCAAAACCACTTGGTTCTGATCCAGAATTCAGTTAATCCAAATCCCTTGATAATGGAGAAGGGTCAGAAAAATGGTTTCCATAGTCACTGTTGGGTTAGATTTGTTCCCCCAGAAGAGGACATATTTTCAGAGTAAACACTCTTTACTCTCTAGCTTGGCACAAACTACCATGTGATACAGTCTGATAAAAGGATGTTTCTTTACATTAGCATAGCAGACTTATTTGTCAGTTGTAGACTAATTATCTTGGCTCCTTGTTTGGGGACTGTAGCATCCGCTGCAGTAAATTATATTTTGCTGAGGGCAGCAATTTCACTTTGTTTCTAAAGAATGTCAACACAAAGTTGTGGGGGTTTTGTATTTCCAGTAAAAATAGTGTATGATGGGGGGAGAAAAATAGCACATCTGCCACAGTATTTCCAAATGAAATGTCAAACTAGAGCTTTTTCCTATGGAGTTCAAATGACAACAACAACAAAAAAAAAAAGCATAGGTCTGACAGTGAAATCCACTATCTTGTCCCCTCCTCATTTTTGAAACCTTAGAAGTAGAAAAAAATCTGAAAAATTAACTCAATGCAAGTAAATTAATAAATTCTATGAGTAGGCACTTCCAAAACCAGACAACTCATCTGGACACACAGTCAAGAAAGCTAATCCTAAAAGGCAATTGTCAGTGCAGTCAGGCTTCTTTTTTCTTTTTAAGCAAGATGTACTTAGAATCACTGAAAATACCAGTTACATTTAAATTTCTCAGTGACCCAGCACTAACTCCAACAGGATGCACCTAGAGAAAACAGTGGGGACCCCTTTCTACATTCAAGCTGTTCTAGATGAGAAATTTCAGTTGATTTCATTTGAGGTTTTTTTGTTTTCATTTGGAGTTTTTTTTCAGTTGGAAAAATACCAGCATCTGCTGAAAGAACTCCATAGACAGAAATCATTAGCAAGTCCACAGTTTGGGCCAGACATGTCACTAGCATGATTTATGCCAACTGACATAATTTGCACATTTTTCAAATTATGCTCTGACTTGATTTGCACAGTTTCAGTAAATTATATTTTCTAAAGACAATCTAAGAACACTTAGGAGTAGCAACAAGCATCAGTGATGATATACAGTCTAAGATCATCCTGTTTTATCTTCTCTGAAGAGGGCATCTCCTCAAATTCTAAGTTATAAAAGGACAGGCACCATTCCTTTGGGTCCCCAGTTTTCATTTACAAAAAAGAAAAAAGGGGGTAGGGTGAGGAGAAGCAGAGTGTTTGCACAATTATTGCTTATTCATGAAATGCAATAACCCGTTTCCATAACTTCCAGTGCCTCAATATACTTAATATATCATCAGACTGTGCAAATGGCATTGGGACAGGGAGGGGAATGTGTTAGAAAGCCTTGATACTTTCAAATTGTATGGCACGTAGGACAGCATAAGAGAGCTGTAAATACATATTTATAGTTAAAGCACATATTTCCATGCTCTTTTGCAAGATATTTTTTCTTTCATTGTGTTGTGCGTTGGATTAGGAAGAGCACTGGATGCAATCTGGTACCTTACAAAGGTCATAGCTGTGAATGACGGATTTACATGATGTTCTTCTCTCCCCTTTTGCACTATTTGTTGCTGAAGGACACTTATGTTCTAACCAAGTAGGCTAATGACACCTCAGAGCCACTGAACCCCCTCATCTTCATGCCACATCCAGTGACAAACCAGGGGCAGTATGAAGGAGAAAGGTCAGCATGTTCTCTATTTCCTGCTATGTAGAAGGAAATCTCCCAAGGAAAATGGTGCTATAGAAGAACGGATATACAGAGCACAAAAGACACTCTAAGTTTTTTTACCCAACCTGAAAATAAGATGCATAGGAAAGACTACCTTGATACATGTGAATTTTTGCTTAACAACTGCTTACAATTTCATTTTTGCTATCAGGCATCAGCAGCAAAGATGAAACTAAAATCAGCTACATGCAACACCCTACAAACACCTGTTAACACAATCATGATCTGTTACACACAGATCCTGCCATTCCACCCCAGAAGTACAACACACCAAGCTAATTTGCAACAATTTGTCTCTGTGCAAAAAAAGACAGTAAAAGAAATCTGCTTATCCCAAAATGTTTGCTGTATCTTAGGATGCTGCTTTAAGGAAACACAGGTGAAAAACTAATGGAAGAACTGATATCGAGAAGATGCAAGCAGTAAATAATGCTAAAGGAACCCTGTCTCACACTTATCTGGTCATTATTTCTTTAAACAATGACATAAATCAAAGAATAGTGAGCATCACTGGACCACAAGACACATGGATGCTGTCCATCAGGGAAACAAAAGTAGAAATAAAGAAAAAATAAATAAAGGCAGGCCAAACACGAAGCAATAGAAATGTTGATCCTAGAATTTTCTGCTCATAACTTCTGTCATTCGTGGGATATGGTTAAAGATTGCCACCCTGGAAGATATTGAATGTCAGGTGTAGTCTCCACTCTTGTGCTGATGGATAGCATCTCCAGTCTGATGAGGAGAGATTACCCTGCTGAACCCTACAAGACATCTTTAATCTCCTGATTTAGAATCCATTGTCCTCTACCAGTTGTCACTCTCCTGAAGGAACGCAAGAATGCTGCCAAACACTGAAACAGACAGCTGCAGCAAAGGGCTATCAGCAGCAATCTGGAGGTGCTCCGCCAACAAAACACTTAAATGTTAATAGAGTAAAAAAAAAAAAAAAAAATTCCATCTCCAGGTTCTTCCATTATTAATTAAACATTTTCTGGTTTCCAAGAAAAAAATGCTTGCTCAAACATGTCCTTGAAGCCAGAGACATCAACACGGTAAACTTTTAAACTAACGTTGAGGGGCAGCTCTCTGGCACAGAAAAATACCATGATTGGCATGAGAGCAGAGCTGAGAACTTCTTCATGCCACCTGAGTGGGGCACATTTGATGCTACAGACAAATATTGCAATTAATTTCCTGCTCTTAAATATAGGAGGAATATTTTGTACCCACCTACAGCCAAAATCATGGGCAAATGGAAGCCAGCGTCAAGGGTCAGCATGTCCTAGCCTGCTTCTGAATCACCTGGCAGCATTAAGACACCAAATTAACAGAAACTGCTATCCATTTCCATGGACATTTATTCAAATCTGTGCAGTCATTCATTTGGGATGAAACTCTCGAGTAGCACAAGGCCTTACAATTACATAAAATGGGACTTTAAGTTTGGGACAGGCTCTGTGCTGCTATTACAGTTGATGTAATTGCAAGGCTGTGGCAATGCAGCCCATGCAGTAAGCACAGACATGTCGATCAATAGCAGAACAGGCCCTAAAGCAATTTCCATCCCTCAAAATGGCAGTGATTTGCAAAACACTGAATGATGAATTCTGTAAGAATGACTGGCTTAAGCGTTAATAAAATCATAACTATGAAGTCTAACTTTTCTGCTGGGACCAAAAGCCATATGCCATATCCGGAGCAGGCTGGAAACTAAATCACAGAAGAATCACAAACTCCCACTTCAGTGGGGTCAGGACTTCATCTTAGGCAGGTCTTTTAATCATTTCAGAGCTAGGAATTCAATGCAAGTCCTTTACATTTCAATCTATTGCCTTCATCACTCAAGCATCCATTCTCCCAAGGACTCAGCGTGTTGACCTCCCCATAAACCCAGAGCAGAGCTCCAGAGTAGAACATGTTCTGCTTTTTGTTGTATCACTTCACCCAAATGAACACTGAGGACAAGATGCTTTCCATCCTATTTGTGGATTTCCACTTATCCAACCATTTCTTTCTCCCCACATTAGCACAAGCCTACCCATTTGCAATGTAATAATTTTTTATAAGTTCTGAGTTTGGAAGAAGTAGATTAAAAAGAGAGACAGAGCAAAGAAAGCTTTCTTAGAATTTTGGTCAATAAAATACAAAGATTATCATTTACTGCAGATTACAGCTATATAAAAAGTGATACTGTCAATGGAAAATGAATAAAGACAGTATTTTCACAAGCCTCCCCCAACGACTTTAAAATAAGGTCACTTTGATATTGCAGGAAAGAGCTTGGTTCCAGCCTCCTGCTATACAGATTGATACACTGGACATGGCTATTTGTTATATGAGACTCCATCTTCTTTTTGTTACTGAACTTCCCCCTCGCACCTTTTGAAACACGGTGCATATTCACCGGTTTGTCTGTAATCCTTTTTCCCCCCTTACTCCCTGGAATACACAAATCATTTAATCTACAATCACATTCCATGCAGTTAAAGTGCACATTCATGGAAAACGATACTAGAAGCTAGGTTTTACCTTATAAAAGACTAAATTAACACTGAATTGCTCCTTACTTGTAACATAGCTATACATCCAAATTGAAGTTGTCAAAATCTGTCAAATAAATTAAAAATTCCCATTGTTATTTAAGGGTTTCAAGGTCTTTATAAAGATGAAGTTTGGACAATGAAGACATTTTGAGAAGTTAGATAAGATAAATTAATCTTCTTAGAAGATGCCATAGTTATAACAGTCTCAGTGAAGCTGAAGAAGTTATGGGGTGCTAGCACATAAAACATGAATACGCCCAACCATGAATAAAAGTAGACCTCAGATCAGCCAATACTATGGCATATTATGGTAAAATATAAATTTTGGTGTAACTTTCCCCAGTACAAACTTTCATGACTCTCTCCAAGTTCCAGCTCTGATTTTGAAGAAGAGGTGGGATAAGTGTGGCTGATTCTGCTACTTATGTCAGTCATTTCTGCCAAGGCTGCCAGCAAAGATCTCATTTAATGCTGGAAACGGGTTTTTCACTTGCACTCTGGGAACTGGGCTGAAAACACCCACTGAAAGCACACAGGGTAACAAGCAGATTTTGCACAGAATAACTTGCAGCCACTATTGACCAAGAGGAAGTTTGCCCTGAGAGGTTGTGGATGCCCTGGCAGTGTTCAAGGCCAGGTTGGACGGGGCTTTGAGCAACCCGGTCTAGTGGAAGGTGTCCCTGCCCACGGCAGGGGCAGGTTGGAACTAGATGATCTTTAACATCCCTTCCAACCCAAACCATTCTGTGATTCTACAAAATTGTACCTCGTGGGCTAGAGAAGATAAAACTTCTCTTGCAAATTCCCTGGGCTGTGCTGACAAGTTTCTTACTGTTGTCAGAGCTCCCACATTTTTGTTTCTTTGAGAGGAAGTGTTTCTCAAAGAAGGACAAAAAGCCATTAGTACAATTGAAAGTAGCCAAATAGCTAATTCTTAAAATTTTATTTTAATTACAAATGAATATGCTCAGAGAGTTGGATCAGAAATGTGTATTGTCCTGGCACCAGAAATGGACAGAAATTAAAGGGTAACAGATCCTTGACTTTGGCTAAATAAACAAAACTGTTTAATGAATGCTTCATACATCAAGCCAAATTCTCAGTTGCAGCGGTACAACTCTTTTGACTTGTTATGAGCATCAGTGTAGCCGAGAGGAGAATGTAAATCACAAAATTTTTAGT
>NW_020799116.1:7794238-7807350 GCF_003259725.1 Athene cunicularia
GGGGGGGGGCGCGGTATTCTTCCACTCCTCCAAGGTACTGACTTCTCTTTGCTGTTTGGGACACTGAAAAGAACTATTAAACACCGAGTACAACACATACCTTCTGTACTGCCTTCAGCAGGTCTAGTTTGCTGTCCATCAAGGGTAGATCTTTGCCTCAGATTCATATACATACAATACTTGCCACTACCAAATGACAGAAGGTTTTTGTGACTTAGAAGTGACTTTGACCATCCCACTGATAGGTTAGATCAGTACCTCTTCAGAAAGTAACCAAAGAAGGATTAAAAAAAAAAAAAAGACGACAGACATGTTCTGAAAATACTGCTTTCTATAAGCCATAGCACGGGCAGAAAGGCAGCAGCAGCGAGGAGAGCCTTTGCCTTCTGCATCAAGCACACTACTGCATTATTCACTGAGATTTCTCCCACACAAGCCAAGCCTTTCCACACATCTGTCTCTCCCTGTTCAAGCATCAGTCAAAAGAAAACAAAGGAGAACACTCATTGAATCCCAGAAAATTATTTCAGGTCCCAGTTCACGCCCTGCTCAACAGAGTCTACAAAAAAAGCTTGCCTTTCACACATGATGGAAACTACTGGTCCTCTGAAAACCAGCTAGGACAGCATTACAGCTGCTGGAGACCACATCTAAGATGCCAGCCAGAAAACTGGAATTTTTCAGTTGGATTTCACTAAACAAAGATGTAGAGTTTACAACAACAGCTCAAGCTGGTGATAATTCCCTCCTGAGCTCACTTCCCAGTCTCTAAGGTCGTGCATATTTGCTTGCCATGCCATTTTTAACAAGACTTCTCTCATTTAATCTTTGAGGAGAGGGACTCCAAAGAGAAGGATGGCAGCAGAGAACCCTTCTGAAAGCATCTAAAAACCCACAACAAAACCACAAGCCAAGGTGACAGAAGCCCAGAGAAGAGGGAGAGCCTCAAGCCACCTCAAAGCAAACAGGGCGTGGTGCCTCAGAAGGACATGGTGCATCAGTTTGCACAGGGCATGCAGACAGGGCACAGTCCCTCTCCTGGGTCTAGAGCTCCTCTGAACTAGTTGTCATCTCATCATCCTCCCGAGCAGGCTGAACAATGGTCTCCACTCGGGTCAAAACCACCACCAGAAAGAACGTGGCAACCCAGACAGAGCTGCCACGCAAACATGCAGCATTGCAGGCCCGGACTGCAGGGGGTGCCTAAGCCTGTCAGTCCTGTCGTGGGGGGGCAGCAGTGACAGCACCCATGTGCGCTGGGGTCAGCTGGATGAGCTGCTCAGCCTGGTGGTGTAACTCAAAGAAGAGGTTGAAAGATTAAGAAATATTAGGGAGTGCAAAAGGGCAATTGATTGGTGGAGTAGCACCTTGGCAACCCTGAAGCAACTGGAACAAATGGAGGCTCCAGAAGAGGCAGGTGATCCCTCAGCCTCTTGTGACCAGGCAGAAGGAGGGGACCTAAGGGGTGGGGGAGACTGGAAACAGGTCCCTGCTCAGGGAGGCAGGAAAATCCCCTCACGACACCCCTCACCTTCTGTGGTGTTCCTTCACAACAGATACGGGGCCCTGGAACTCTTGAATGAAGTAGAGAAGTATGAACAGGAGTCGTCAAACAAGGAGTAAGATCAAGGTCCACCAAGGCCAGGTTGCTCTAGATCAGGTATTAAAACCAATTCTAAAAAAATCCCGAGAAGGGTCATTGTAGTAGGTGACTCTATTCTGAGGGGTGTCAAAGGCCCAATATGCAGACCAGACCCTCTTCACAGGGAACTCTGCTGCCTCCCTGGGGCCCAGGTGAAGGACCTCATGGCTAAACTCCCCACTCCCATGAGACGCAGGACTACTGCCCTCTCTTGGTTTTTCAGGTAGGCAGCAACGATATGACCAGAAGTCCTAAATCAATGAAGACAGATTTCAGGGCCTTGGAGAAACTGGTTAAAGGGTCAGGGGCATAAATTGTGTTCTCCTCCATCCCTTCAGTTGCAGGGATAGATGAAGAAGATTACGGGAGAACTCAACAGATGAACTTGTGGCTCTGAGACTGGTGTTACCAGCAGGACTTTGGATTTTTCAACCATGGGTTAGCATACAGGACACCAGCTTTCAGCATCAGATGAGATGCACCTGTCCCAGAGGGGGAAAAGGATATTGGGGCACTCACAGTGATTTAGCCCTAATGATCTGCATCATCCTGCAGGTGCAGTAAGGAAGCAAATCATTAGGGCTACCACTGAAGTCTTCACTTACAATCACAAAGAAAAGATGTGAACTGAATAAGACAAATTCAGAGACAAATTTGGCCCTGCAGATGTTCATTAAATATATGGATTCCAGGCATATTATTAATAATGGACTTTCCAAAAATCTAGACCCTTCACCAAGCAGAAGTAGGCTGGAAGCATTCAGATGAGCACCATCGCATAAAACTAAAACACAGCAGTCTCAAAATACCCAAGCTGCACCAGTAATTCATGACAGAAACTGCTCAGCTGGCTATAGCAATTAATGGTCTGCAAGTCCTGCCCCCACATGAGGTGACCTGAGGAAGTGTCTTTTCAATGCTTCATTTGTGGATCCTGACTTATAGCAGTGAGGTGGAAACAAATCTTTTCTGGTACTAAATGTACGTTGCTTCATTCAGCACAGCATGGAATTGATAGTTATATCGTTATCAGTTAGGTACTCTGGGAGCCTGAAATACTGCCTGATTTTAAATAGCTATAGTAAGGTTGGTGCTTATGCTTCCCTCAGCTATTGTCAGTGCAAGAGACAAACTCTTCAGGAAGGCAGTTCAGAGCAACAAAGTCAGATGAATATTCTGACATGTCTTCTCTATATAGATGAAGAGGGAGCCTGCTGAAATAATCTGCATAAGCAGCATCTTCAGTGATCTAATGGTAATGAGAAGGAACATTTCTTCTCTACCTTTTACCTAGTTAACTCTGCCAGTCAAAGCAATTACAACATTTGAATGAAAAACAGGCTGCGACCTCCAAGATGGTCTCAAGATCCAAACTGCTTCAAAGCAATGACAGGATTGGCTAGCTAGATTGAACAGTCTCTTTCTCCACTAGCAGTTACTTGATGGTGGTGAATATTTTGCAGAACAAAAGAAAGAACCAGGTCTATCTTACACTTTATTATAGTGAAGAGGCCTTTTTTGTTAAAGGGATTGTTAATGGCATTCTCTCCCACTTTTTAGAAACAGGATGGCTATTGAGTCCTTAAAGATTTAGTCTCTGTTCCTGTCTGAATATGGCAGACACAGCTGTCAAATGTCATTCTTTCAGGCACCACATCTAACATGATCAAAGTCAATAATTGTCTTTTCCTATATTAGGCTCCTTAAAAATGGCAGTATTTTGAAAAGAAAAAAGTCAATCCCCACTTTTCATCTTAAATTCTAGTGTCTGCTCTTGGTTAATAAACTTTCTTAGTTTTAATGAGTAAGCATTTTTTCAAAAGTGACTAGCAATGTCAAGTACATAGATTGAAACACACTGATTTTCAGGAGCAGACACAACATGTTCTTCAAATCCAGCTCCTCCCAAAGTATCCCAGGCTAGGCACCTCATAAACAGCACATATTTCCCACCTCAGTACATCTCTGTCAGGTTGCAGCTGCTTGACCGAAGAGACACTGGACAAAGCCTTTACCAAACCCAAGGCTTGAATTCATCTCTCTAATGTGCTTTGGGACATTTTACTTTGAAAAATGTTAACGTTGTCTATTGACTGCAAAAATTCTCTCTCAATTGCCCTCCAAGAACATGTTAATTTGTATTAAACAAATTAGGCTAATTATTTGCTTTCCACAAAACAGGATACACTAAAAGCTCTAAATGATTTGCTTTCCTGATGAACAAGACGTTGTCTTGCTCACCTATTGGATTCTATCACAGATCTGATCATACATTAGAAGGTCAATCTAGGTGTTTTATCAAATAGCAAAGATAAGAGGAAGCTGGGAAACACAGGCCCCTTGAGGAGAGCCCCCAAGCCCTCTAAGTGGTCTATGGTGCCATATGTCAGACACGAGGAGCTGGAGAATCAAAAATGGGGTGACTGTTTCATCTGTTACATGGAATCAAAGTGGGATGGGGGTCACTTGAGTGTACACATAAGAGAAACTCATGTCTGGGGAAGAGTATAACACTGTAATCTAAAAAGGTGCATGAAGGCTCCAGCTTCAAGGGCATCTATTTGAAAAAGAGCTCCATAATCTGACCAAACTATTCATGAAGAACATTTCTTTAGCCTACCAAAGAAAGCACAGTACGCAAATCTCCTTAACAATTGAGCACCTTGATTGTGTTTTACAGTACCTCTTTGATACAGGGGAAAGAATTCTTAGTGTCAATTAGAAGTATGTAGTCAAGCATTCTGAAATGTTATGTTAAAAAGACTCATAATTTACATAACACATAATGAGTGTTCATCATATGAGCCCACAACACAGGATCACTACTGCATTATTACAGGTATTTCCCTTAGGTACACATGCAAAGTGCATCTTTAAAAGACAAAAATAACATTTCTTTTTACAAGACTCTTCCCTGAATGCCAAAAGCTGCAGAAGGCTGTTCTCCAGGTTTCGCTGCATAGTCAGCTCTGAAATGCTCTGCTAAACAGCAGTTGTTTACAGGAAAGGTCAAGAGGGCCTAATTAACTTGTCATTGTGCACAGACCCCCTTCCTCATTGAAGTGATTCAACTTGTTTCCATAACAGCTACCTGCAAAATGGTAATACGGATCATCCTCTAACACTGTATTCACTGGGATCACTTCATGGGCTTTTGCTGCAAGATGTCAGTTATTCTCCATAACCTGTGACTGCGTTTTATGACAAACAGGAGTGCTGCACAGCACCAGGGAACACAGAGCTGGTGATGGGGTAAGGCAAGGAGGTGGTGCGTGTAGCTCTTCGATACATGCACTGCTGATGTGTCTGTCTCCTTGCTCATAGCACAACCACTATATGTAGTCAGTCCTGCTTGCCAGGACTGAAGAGATTTTGGCAAGCCACATGAGGAGCCTTCAGCTCCTACCTAGACAATCACCAGAAGCAGCCAGGAAAGAAATCAATAGGTCGTCTCATCTGGAGGATGGAGACCCTAACAAATGCATCCCCACTTCCTAGTGCCAAGCCGAAGTGGATGCTAACATTAGACCTGGACCCACAAGAATGTGGCTCAGAGCTAAGAACATTACCTATGGATTTAAGGCCATTACACCTAATTTAAGAATGAGACTACATCACAAATAGCAACACTTGCAGAAATCCCCAAGACAGCATGAAGCTAACTATGTCCTAAGAATGCAGTCATCTCATCAGGTCTTCTGTCCTCTCCCAAAAAGCAGAGCTCACAGGCGGCATTTTGTTAACTTACCTCTCTCTTTTGGGATCAAAGGTGACATAGGGCTAACTCAGCTATACAGTTTTAGGACTTACACTGATATTTTTGCATCATCACAGAAAAACATCTATATTTCTTTCTGTTTTCAAGTTGATGTGCCTGCACGATCCCAGCACTGTTTGAAGATCCAGTATGGTATCTCTTCATGAAACCAACCCAGCTTGTTCTGAGCTATTTCTGTCATTTATAATAAGATACTACATTGGGCCTGGTAGATACACCCTACTACAGCAGTGCATCCTCTCTTAAATGCAGTATCTTTCCTGTTCGCCCCACTGTGCAAGTTAGGGGGAAAAAAAGAACATACCATAAGCTGAACTAAACCACAGTTCAGTATTTGCGTTACTTAGGGAAAGAAATGGCTAATGTAAGTCTGAGGGCTTTGATCTATTGCCCACTAAAGCCAGTGATACCGTTGTAAAGTCTCTTAATAACAACTGGATTAAGAGGGAGAAGATAAAGATACATTTCAGAATATCTTTGGATAAGGAAGGATAAAGCAAAATGACACAAATAAATCCCAAAGTCCTAGCAGTCATGAAGTCACTCCAAAAACTGTCTGGTGAGCTTCAGTACATACAGTTACTAGAGAAAAAACATGAAAATTTATAATAACTCATTTTGTCTTGTTGTATTTTTAACCTGTTGCACTGATTATAACATGCTGTCAACAGCCTCATCAATTATCCATTGCAAAAAAAGTGGGCTCTAACATTCTGCAAGTGGTATTAATTGGTCTCAGTAGCACATAATGAGTTTAAAAGCTCCTACCTGTGTGCCCACGGGGATGGTGGCTAGAGGCGGACAACAATTTACAGCAGACCATTAACACATAGACCAGAAAGAGCCAGTCAGATAGAAGCATTGATTTGGCACAGAATCTCATCCTGGAGGCAGAAAAGGAAGCAGTTGAGTGAAAGAACAATGTGAGTAAGGAATAACATAAAAATAACGTGGGGAAGGAAAAGCTGGAAAGATGCTGAAGAACTAATATGGCTTATTACAAGGCAACACTCACAAAATCATATTCATGACTTACTTAGGATCAAGTCTTTGTTAAGCATGTTTTATAATTAGAAGCAATACAATGGCTATCACACATCATATTACCCACAAATACGTTTATAACAACACATTATGAGTGAAATACATTTCTATGAATCTGACATAAGGGGTGGGGGTTTTGTGGATTAAGATCCACCCACACTCAAATTTAAATATACATATTTCTAAGTTGTGCTAATATTTTTAAACTGCACTCACCTCAAGGTCATAGAAACTTCATAGAAAAATGTCCTTTTTACTTAATACTTCTCAGAACATTCTTGCTAAAGCTACCAGCTCTTGTGTAGCCATGCACATGAATTGGCTGGATCTTCCAAGCACACAACATCTGCTAGCTTTCCTGAAGATCAGTAAGCTTGCTGAGGGTTAAACACTCATGAAACCAGCACCTCAGTCAAATATGTGAGGACTTGCTGTTCTGCCAGGGTGTTAGAAACTGCATTTCAGAAAACATTTGTTCTAAAGAAAGTGGATGTTGTTAAGTCTTATTCACGTTCATGTTAGAAGTAAGACCACAAATCCTCAGTAATTTTCCTGCAAATATCTACAGTTAAATCCCTCAATAGCTTATGTTATGCCATTCATCATATAGAAAGGTAATCTAATAAACTCAGTTACGATGATTTATTACTCATGCTATACATAAATGGGCGTTATGCTGTTGAACCCTTAGATACAATGTTCCACATTTTCAGCAAATACTGTAAGCAGGAATACATCAAATTAATTAAAGGCAATTTATAGATTTGCATAAATTGAACTAAATACTGTTTTCATAGCAGTGACGTTAGTCTGCAGTTAATCAGCACGCTGGGATTTGGGCAAGCCTATCGCAAGCATGGTTATTTGCACCAAAAAATCCTTTGGGAACTTTTTTCCCCTGCAGAAAACTGATTCTTCCAAGTATTTTCTAAATAATTTATCTGTATATCTTTAAAATACCTGAGACTTTAAAATACCTGAGACTATACCTGAGACTATATCTTTAAAATACCTGAGACCTGAATATAGCTATTCCAATATTCAAGTGCTAAATAGACTGATAGTTTAAACAAAAAAAAAAAAAACCCTCACACCTTAGATAGCTCTACTGTCAAAGCCAGGTGAAGCATTTAGATCCTTTTCTAAATTCGATAACCAACCTACAAATGAAACCAAAACAAAGCCATGTTTTCTCATTTAAAAGCACTTACATAATTTTCCCTTTTGCACATCACAAAACAATGTTGTTCAATCATTGTGTATGAATGGGAATGTTGATAAAGCCCAAACAAATCATAAATGCACTTATTGATATCAAAAGTTAAGAGACCAAAAGCTTGCTGTATGTAAATATATTTTAGCAACAAACACTATTTTACACTTGAGAAAATAATGCATTGGTGAAAAAACAGCACCTTCTGCTGTCCTTGTAGATTTTACTCCAGCCTACATACATTTTTTTTAAAAGCTGCAAAAATATTGCTAAGAAGTTACTCACCATGTATACAGATTTAAGAAATAAAAAAAACCACATGTAAAGAAACCGCATTTTAAGGACTGATTTGACATAAAGGTACCTTTCCTTGCTTCAAGAAGGTGCTCTGTTTTGAGCCCAATATGTTGTCACCCTGAATGCAAATGACCCAGTACAGGTAGAAACACACTGAGGCTCTTTTGCAGCAGTGTATTGGAGTTTTCAGCAAGCAAGAATCAAGCCCAGAAGATAAAGATATCACTGATCCTTGCCTACCCGACAAGCATCCTCTTATGGAGCACTCCCAGGCTAATTCTGAGCAGCTACACTTCAGCTAAATAAGCATGGACGTAATTCACCTCTTGCACCCAGCTGAACCACGTAATGCTACTGAAGCTAATGGAATTGAGTCACTGTGAAACTTGCATAAATGTTATTAGTGCTATTGATCCAGTATTAGCCTAAGGAAACTGCCCAGTAAGCTCTGAAATCTATCTGCCATTTCGGATTTTAGTCACCCAAATCTTGCCCAGGTAACTGAACCTTATTTTCTTGAGGAGAGATGAATTTAACCTTAGTTTTCTTTCTCCATGAGAAACACATGACTTACACCTCATGCACCAGTTGCCATTAAATAGAAAGTCATCATCTGCTCATCTTGTGATACTACCCCTCTGTTGTTCTAAACGCAAACACAGGAATCTGTTCCAAATACTAGTGGAAACCCCAGATCTGGTGTCACCCTGTAGTATAATGAAGACAGGGACCTTCCCTTCAGGTTTCCTGAGGTGGGACTGAGAGTAGGATTGAACCCTTCGAATTAAATACTGCAGATCAGACATTTTGAGCATGCCCTTCCTGGTGTGAGCTGATGGAAGGGACAGGTATTTAGCCCCAAATCGTGCACCACATGCTCAACAGCTGTGATTTCAGCATGTAAGTGTACCCAGGTGTTCCCACCTTTCCCAGTGCAGGAGCAAAGCTGGTGTCTTGGAAATAGGTTGTCTGACCTAATTTCAAAAACTATCCCAGATTATGAGTTGACTTTTTTGAAGACATGACCCTGATGTTAGACAAGGAACATGAAACTAGGTTTCATCAGGTTAAGAGGGTAACCTTACCCCTTTGTAAGTATATTCCAGTCCACGCATGTGTATCCCTACAAAGCATCAACTTAGTTATATCCAAACTGAAAGGCTGCTACAAGCATCGAGTACCATTAAAACAATACAACATTTAGTCTGCCTTGCAGACAGACAAGACACAAGTCTTCAGCCCACTAATATAAAGAAATACAAGAGGATCTTTAAAAAGGCAGGGGAAAAAATGAAACTGGGCAGACAGATGCAGCAAGGGGTGCCAGGCCCTTCAGCGTCCGTGGGCTGCAGCTTTCAGAAATGTCAAGCCTTCATTCTCTGCTGGATTCAAGTGGATATTGTTGCTAACCAGAACAGCAAATCTTTGGTGTCATTTGAAAGATAAAAAGTGCTCTTACCTTGGGGACTTTGCAAGAATTTTGTTCCAGTCAAACACAATTATTTCAGTGTGTTTTTCATAGTTATTCCAGATTCCCATTTGCGACAGCAAATAAGCCTCTCTGCATTTCAAAATTTTTCCTTCGCTTTGGGGACCTAGAAAGAAAGCCATATTACACTGCAATTAACGTCTGGAACGGTGCTGTGAAATAGATCTTTGTTACCAAAATCATTGTTTCACAGTGCCATCTACAGTGCAATCCAAGGCAAAAGGCAGCAGTCATATTGCTCTTTTCACTTGTTTCCAAGAACACATAGAAACTGTGATAAGGCAGCTCTGAAATATCACTGCATTAACTAAAGGCAGAGCTCGCTATACTAGAAATTGTAATGTGTGCTGCTCACTGTGTCCTTATAACCATGTGCCCTCTTGCCACCCAGACGCTGTGAAAGCTGTGAGGTCTGAGACACCATCATAGTGCAAACAGATTTCCACGTGATTATGTGAAACCTCCAACAGTTTGAACCAGTGATTATTAAAGATAGGAAAAAATCTTTCATTTTCTTCATAAAGATTTGGCCAAGGTCCTTGGAGTCTGGCTGCCTCGGGAGCAGGGGATCTGTAGGGTCACATCCATAGGATCATGTCTGTGTAATCAATCATCATAACACCCTCTGACACTTTTGCCTCTATTTGCTTCCAGAACCACATCTCACACCCAGCCCACCTATACCCAGAAGCTACGCTTTGAAATCACTATATGGAGACACTTTTGCAGCAGTACTGACACACGTTCCACAGAATAATGAGCTCAAACACTCCATTCCACACACATTCAAGCCTCTTTGCTTTTATTGTTTATATTTGTTCTCTCACTTCTATCCCTGGGCTCAACTTGACCTTCTGCTATTGAAAACATGACACAGTGCAATTTGTGAGAGTAATAATAACGTGATCTTCACCTATGGAGTGATCACAATAACCTTTTCTCATCTTCTCCCACCACTCTTTTCATTTCATTCTTCCTTTGATCAATTAGAAATTTGCTTTTAAGAAACACAAAATTACACTATAACATTGGAGGGCAAAGCATCTCTGGGGTCACAAAAGCACATAGGCAGACACCTTTCAGAAGCTTAGGACAGGAAAGCCCCTGGCTCAATACACTCAGATCCTTTCTGTTCAGAACACCATGAGAAAATAGAATAATTGCTGGAATTAAAGAGCTAGCAGGCCAGCAATCTATAATTAATCACATTTTACTCTGTCTTTGCTTTCCAGTGTGGAGAGTTTCAGAATGAGCCAAAATGCAATGCAGCAGTTCTACTCAAAACAAAATGGGGGCAAAAGAGGTGTCTTAAGACGAAGTGCTACCACCCTGTATTAATCCTTTCTTTCACAAATACACATAAAACAAAAAGATTTTTAAAAAAAATCAGTTTACCTCAATAGGTCTATTGAGAAAAAGCAAACAAACAGGCTTTTCAATATAGTATTGAATAATTGAAATGGGTGTGTGGGACATTTTTATCCATTTCATAATTGGATGGATAGATAAATATATTCTTACAGTGCTCTTGTGAAATCAATATTGCAATACACTAACTCAGGTTTTAGTGCTTATCTGTTCCATAATTTTTATTAGAGAGGAAGAAAAACTGTGTAGATGCTTCTACAGGTAAATACTAACTTTAGTGTAACCTGTTCTGTAAACACACGTTAAACACTTGTAGAAGACAAGGAAGTATTGATTATTCTAACTCAGTCTAATTAAATGGGTACAGCAAAAGCAGCAGATGATACAGCCAACAGCATATCTTAGGGCTTTCTGATGCCTTCCAGGCAGCAGTTTTTCTTAAGAAAATGGGATTGTTTGAAGGGACTGTAAGGCAAACTCCTACAGTGCAATCTTAAGTCTGAGATTCAGCAGTTTTATGTCAATAAAGGAGGCAGATCAGAACAGAAGCAAGAGGCTCACCTGGTTAATAACAGTAAAAGGTATTCCAGGCTTCTCACAGCGAAAATGTGTTTTGTGTGTATTTTGTGGTCGGTGGTTTTACTGCTGGTCCCTGCCCAATCTCAGGGTGTAGTGTTACTTTGGAAAGCAGAGCTGCTTCTTTGCAGGCTGGCACAAACAAGCAAATCACTCCTGACCGCCCATGCCAGGAGCTCTGCTGGGGCAGCACAGCCTGCGAGGGCAGCTGTTCCCACCGGCAGGCATCAGCGCTCCCAACTGGCCACCAGCCCTCCCAACTGGCCACCTATGAGCAAACTGAGCAGCGCTTTAAACAGCAGCATCAACTCCCAAGAGACACCAAAATGTCTGATGACAACTGGAATTTTGTGGATGAACTCCCTGACTTCCGCGCAGCAGAGTTAATTTACACAAGAGGGATTTGAAGAGAAGTTACCCAAGGAAAGCAATCTTATGAAGAAAGATTTTTTCTACAATGAGCTCTAGCCAGGAGGCAACTGAACCTCCACCTCCATCTCTAGCAAAGCTGTAGAAAAGAAAAGGAGGAAGGAAGAAAGGGGAAGGGCTCCACTCTCAGTATTTATGCATGGTCTGGCCATGAACAACTCCAGCTTTGCACTTTAGTTGCCCTGGACCCCAGAACTCTCCTTTTGTTAGTATTTAGTGCATCCATGTGCCCAAACTAAGACTGTGGGCTCTGGTGTCTAAAGGTAATTTCAGTGGTCAGATCTGCTGCACCTCGGGCCCAGCACAGCCTGTCTCTGTACCTCTGTGCTCCAGTAAAATGGGTATAAATTGCATTTCCCTACACCAGGGGAGTGTTTCAAGAACAATAAAGGTGTAAAGTTATTTGAAAAGTGTATGGGCACTGTATAATTCCTTTGACAGATGGAATAAGATAGCATTTTAAATTAGGTATTTCTCCTACCACTATTTACATGTTGTAAAATACTTCTTATGGCTACTTTCTGTAAAGAATAACTTACTAAACCATTTTATGCCATCTTTTATAATAAGCTGTTAAATAATTTAGAAAACCTCCATCCATTAAATATTTAAAAGGCCTTAATTTCTCCACTCCCAATAATTCCTCATTTAAAATACAGTTCATCCCTTAAAAGACTCCTCTTCTGTAAAGCAACTGGTAAAGAAGGAAGAAGTATGGGTGCCACATACTTCACAGGGCAAGTTGCCAGCCTGAGCGTTTAACCCCACTGTCAACCCTATTAAATTATTATGTCCTACTGAATAAAGAACTGAGAGAAAACAGAGCAACATTTGCAAATTCTTAGAAGAGGGAAAAAAAAAAAAGATATCTGGTCTGGTCACTGTGGGTATTTGAAAAGCGCCGCTATTGGAGTTTGAGGGGAACCACAGAAAAAGGTGAAGAGCTGGAGCAAACACCTGCTTGGCCCGTTCTACCTGTTCCACAGCAGCTAACTAACAGAGAGCGCGCACTTCAGGGCTGGCGGACTATAAACTGGACGTTTATTTCGCCATATCCCTCCAAGGGGCACAGCAGCACTTCGCCCCCGGCCCACGGGCTGAAGGGCAGGAGCTGCCCCTCGGGGGGCGGCCGGCACCTGGAAGGTGACACTCCTCGGCCCGGCCTGGCAGCCCCACGGCACTTCTGGAGCCGGAGTGTGGAAATGGCTCTGCCGGGGTGCACTCACGTCCACTTCTGCCGGTGCTGAGGCGCGTTGCCGGGGGGCGGCCCGGGCGG
>NW_020799116.1:7807400-7828571 GCF_003259725.1 Athene cunicularia
CCGGGCCGTGCCCGGCACAGGCCGCATGCATAATTCAGCGGCGAGCTATTAAACGCTTCCAACTTTTGTCATTACTCGGAAATCTCATTAAATCTCCTCCGTACGAGGTGCACCAATTGCTCCGCCGAACCCCGCTCATTGTTCCCCGCCAGAGCCATCCTGGCCCTCAGAGTGATCCCCTCCGCGGCCCCCGCCTGCCGCAAAGCCTCTCATCTGCGAGCGCTCCTTTGTGCGAGAATGAACTGTCCGTGCAAATTAAGTTTTGTCATTAATCATATTAACACGCTGCTGTCACAGGATTGCTCCGTTCACCCTCCTCACGGAGGGCCGGGGGCCTCCCGCACCACCTCACAGGCCAGGCCCTGTCTCCCCAGGGTCCCCCGTGAGCCCACAGAAATGGGCCAGCCAGAGGGAAATAATGCCGTTTACTTTCTGAATTTAGTCCCTCGACCCTCACCCAGAAATCTCTGCATCCAGGTAATTTTAGCTTGATCTGAAGACTTCAAGTGGCAGTAACTTCACCACAGCTAAGTTATTCCAACAGTTAATTAACCTCACTTTAAACGCTGCACCTGATTTCTAATCTGAATTTGTCCAGCTTCTGCTTCCAGGCATTTGAGCTCATTAGGCCTCTTACTGACAGATGAAAGCACCCTCCGCACTCCGCTGTCGCTGCCCACGCTCGCTGCTCGCAGCCCGCCATCACGTCCCTGATTTCACAGAAGTGAGATGGAGGCAGCCTCTCCTTAGAAGGCTTTGCACTGTTAAATCCATCGTGCAGCTCCTCTCTGCATTGCTACCAATTTCTTATCGCCAGGTATTTTGAAGTGAACCTCAGAAGATACAGTAACCAGAGATAATCTTTAACAATACCACAACAGAGACAACAAACCTTCCAGCTTGCACCTCATGTTCCCTCCTTAATATATCCTGCTTGTCTACCTGGCTGGCGCCTCACACAGGCACAAGTAAGGTGCTTAAAGGTCTCAGTTCTACCCTTCATTACTCACACGAGAAAACAGTTACACCAGGCAGGAACACACTGTGCAAACTGAGGAAGGACACAAAGTTATGCACATAGTAAGACTATTCTCACAGTGCAAGAAAACAAAACTGTTACTGAGCCCAGTTCCTCTGCCCTTTACTCCCGGAGTCAACATCAACTTTTCTGCTGCATTTACTCTCCCACAGAGATCACTGAGAGATGCCTGATCACACCAAGCTTCATAGCATAAAGCAAACTGAAGTGAGAAGGCTCTTCAGACAGCAAGAAAGTTACCTAGGCAAGGTAACACCGAACTGCAAGAGTGCTTCCTCACTTTTAAACCAGGCATGTAGCCTAAAAACCACAGGGGGGCTGCAGCAGTTTCCAGCACCTCTCAGTCCCCAGCAGAACTGCAATTTTTAAGTGCTTTTCGATGATATCACTCCATGTATGACATCAGTCTCTGCTGGTGGCCGTTCAGTCTGTCACCACTAGTCAGTCCTTTCCACAGGAATATTTCAAAAATCTCACTTAAAAGCAACCGTGGGAGGTCGGGAGGAAAAGAAAACAATGCCAATGAGAGCTAAAGGAAATAAAACCCACAGCCTCTGAAGAAGGGAGTACTGAACTGCTATTATATCCACATAGCATGAGATATTGACTATACCAGCAGCCAGATCATCCATACACAGACAGACATCCTATGTGTTTTGGGGAAAATGTGTCTGTTTTCACCAGCATTTGGAGTTCTCTAGGTTATATCTGTCTTCACTGTCTCCTTCAGAGATGAGAACAAACCTTCCATCCATTGTGGGCACGTTAAGAGGATGTGCTGGGAGGACTGCAAAATATGCCTAAGCCACCCAAATTCTCTGCCCCCGTCGCTGCAGCCATCCTTGGTTAATTCTGCCAGAGTGAGAATAGTGAGTTGGGTGTATGCTCTGCTGGACTCAATTTAAGTAAGAGTTTGGAGCCTCCAAGTTTAATCCAATGGAGCTCAGGTCACACAGAAGCAATAACAGGAGTGCACAGAATCAGAAAAAAATCCAAGCAAGGGACTGAAAGTGAGAACTAGAGGAGTGCCAGAAGATCTCAAGTTCACACAGTGGAAAAGGTTTGAAATCGAAGCTGTTGCCTCCTCTACTGAGGCAGACCAAGTCATTTGTATACTCAGAACCTGATGTTATGCAAACTACAGGAGCTAGTTCAGGTCCCCTCCAGACAAGGGAACAGTAATTTCTTCATAAACACTAACTCCAGTGTATATTCTGAGGACCACAGGTCCCCAGAACTCACAGCTTTCAAGTGTATTTACATGGCAAGAATAGGTAATCTTGCAAATTAAGGATATGAGTTATGCTGGCACTAATAACTGATCACTTACAGTTCAGAATTATAATCTCTGTGTATGAGAGGATCACCTAAATTAAATAGAATCACATTTAGAAAACTAATTTTTAGGAAAATGTTTTAGAACCTGCTCTCTCAACTCAAACTGAGTTCACATCTTCCCTCCAGGAAAAATTCTGCCCAGACCAACAGGACTGACCAGAGAGTAAAGTAGAGCCATTCTAGCTGTCGTGTCAGAATAGACCCCTTTCTCCATGCAGCATTATTTATTATTCATTACCACCCTACAAAGAATTCTTCTGCCAAAGCAAACGCCTGAAGAGGTAAGTATAGCTATCACGGTTTCAGTTTTTAAGGTTGCACAAACAGACTTCCCAACTTGGACAGCCAACACAGCATATCTCCTCATTATAGCCTAGCATTTCAACTCTTTCAACTACACTTATCAGAGAGAATTTTTCATTGTGATTATCCAGGTTCTTTCAGTCCCTCACTACAGCTCAAAATCTTCCCCACCCTGTGGTGTATGGCCTGCTTGAGAGATGGGCAGATTTGCAGGCACTGTGTTGAAGGAAGCACAAGAATTGCTTCAACTCTGTTCAAAGAGGAGGCAGAGTGGAAACAGTGCCCTCACTCCACTCCCAGCTGACCTCCCAGAAGCAGAGCAGTACTTGTGTAAAGCAGACAGCACACCAAAATATGTGGAAAGAAGCATCTTTGAAGGAAATCTCTTCAGCAGGATGTTTCAGACAAGGCAAATACGCATTTTCCCCTACTGCAAAATTTGCCTGCCAGGTAGCAAAACATTAAAGTTGCTGCACAGATTGTCTCAAGCAGTAAGACATTGTTTTCTATACCCTGAATTGATGGAGGGATTTCATTTCTCCCATAGAAGAAAAATATAACTGATGTGCTATAGAGCAGGTCACTCACCTTTCTTCCCACTCACCAGGGACCCAGGTGAGCTGGTAGGTTATTTTGCAGACGTCGCTTGGAGGGAGGGAGGAGGGGGGCTCATGTCTGTTTGTGCCTCTGGATGATGCACTGGAAGGTCTCAGACCTGTTCTCCATGCCTGGTAGCCGGCCCAGGGGTCATGTGCAATAATTAGATCATCCCTGACTATGGGTGACCATTCAAATTAAGAACAAGAGGCAATCCCATGGTAATAACATGAAAATTAAGAGAGTCAGTAAGAGAGAGCAGTAAAGAAAGGTTGAAGAAGCTGTTTAGTCAAGAAAAGAGAATTTACTGGAGACACACTAACTGTCTCCTTGAAGAGGTTTGCTTTAAAGAAGGGTGTGATTTAGAATAGTTCTCTGTAGCTGCAAATAGCATAAAATTAAACTAAGTGTCCTGCAAAGATAATTTGGTGGGTGCATGAGGAGAAACTTTCTGTTTCCAAGTGTGGGAAATGAGTGCTACAAGCTACTCAAAAAAGTCATGAAGCCTGCTTCGATGGAGGTTCTTTTTAAATTGGCTGAACACCTATGGGATGGTCAAGGCTCCCTTCTCCATCCATAGGACTGGATGACATGTTTGCTCAGGGACTACAACAGGACTACATCTCCTTTATGCCTTGGAGGAAGAAAAAGCACCAGAATATAAATGCGAGGTAAATAGTCACTGTTCACAGTGTCATCCTCAGTATCCTGACCACAGACCGTTGTCAAGTCAGAGGTTAGTGGAGGAAAATTGTGGTAGAAAGAAACTGAAAATACCTCCTACTCATATTGATTTTTTTTTTCATGCAGACAGGGTCAGCTTGTGTTACATTTAGATATCTTTCCTGTGGTTGTCAGGGTCCTTATGCAACAAAATTGGTTCTTTCTGATTTTACTGCATTAGAATACTACATTCTCATGTTACTCCCCATTCACAGTAAATAGTTACGGCATGTTGACTCATACTTCTCTAAGCTGTATTAGGCTCTGGCTTCAACAGGGTCTGTCCATTTCTGAGTCACCAATGTAATCTAGTCTCTGCTTTTGTTTCACTTCATGAAACAATCCAAGAGGAAAGCACAGAATAGCTAGTTTTGCTTTTAGAATACAAACATGCTTTATGAGCAGTGGATGCACATTGGCTGATGAAGAATCCCAACTGTCTTGAGTATATGGGATAATTGTTCCACTTGGGACTCATTAGCTAATTGTTTAAAGATTCTAAGGAAAAGCATTTCATAAATACAGCACTAAATTTCCAGAACTGTAATTATGGGCTGAACGCACATTTTTAGCACCTGTGTTATCAACTAGATAAGCCAATAACAAAATATCTTGTAATGTGCTATCGCTGTTGTCTCTGTCAGTCTCGGGGTAGTATCTAGGATAACTACTAGCAAATGGAAAGGCAACATTTTTGATATTTCCATTTTTGTACAAAGATAACACAGTCATTTTAGGATTGGTTGGAAATTCTGCCCCTAGTATATAGAATTTCTTGTGGCAATAATGAAGAACAAAACTTGCACAGGAGGGGCAAGGCACAGACCAAAGAGCTGTAGCCCAGCTTCCTGATGTTGCTTCATCACTTAACTTTAATGCTATGGGACAAGCTTTTTACCCAGTGTTAGAAAACATTATTTGCTTATCAGAGCCTGCTCCTCAAGTTATTTTTAAAAAAATCACTGTTCTACTGAATAGGAAAATTCCAGAACCAGGTTCCTGACCCATCAATTCAGGAGCTGTTATGAAAAGAAAAAAGTGTAGTATCCTTCCTCATTTTCTGTAATTGAATGACAGAGGCAAAATACCGCTAATAAACTAGCAAGGCATTTGTATGGCATGAAGACTTGGAGTTGGGTCAATAAACAATTGCACTTTAAAGGAGAACCCAATATTGTTCAGTCTTAATCCTAGTTAAATGAACAAAAGCATATTCAGAACCAGTCTCAAAACTGTATTTACTTTTCTATGGCTTGACAACGTCATGCCAGATGGAAGTACTGACCATCACACAGAGTGTACCTGCACTGTACACAGCACCACCTGAGCTAGGGATAACTTAATTCTTATTCCAGCACCAACAGCACTGGTCTTGAGTCCTGAACTCTGATCTCTGCTCAACATTCTACCATGGAGAATTATCTGCTTGTTTGGAGCTAACTGAACCACCACAACCACAGAATAGGCATAGCACGGTTGGGTTTAGCTCTCATTGAGTTTGAGAGACCTGGGTGAGGCTGTAGCTGTACTCTATTGCTCTTCAGGTACCTGAAGTCATATAAGGTTTTCCAATCCCTGACAGCA
This sequence comes from Athene cunicularia, assembly GCF_003259725.1. Taxonomy (NCBI): domain Eukaryota; kingdom Metazoa; phylum Chordata; class Aves; order Strigiformes; family Strigidae; genus Athene; species Athene cunicularia. Next base: position 7,812,985 of record NW_020799116.1, read on the forward strand.
GCCTACTACTGAGTCGAGAAGAAAAATGAGCAGATAGATATATCTGTTAATTATCTCCTGAGCCATTAGTCCCATGTCCCTGGAATCAATATTACATTGCCAGAAGAAAAAGCAAATTTAAAAAGTGGACAGATCTCAAGAAGATGTATCATTCATGATGCATAAGCAGCATGCCCTAGCTAATTTAGTCGCCCTAGCAGGACACTGACCACTGACTCTACCTCTCTCCTGCAAGCCCTTGTCTTTCTCCTTGTAACCAGAAAAAATTCCAAATTCCAATATGAATACATGAGACAACACCCTCTTTCAGGTATTTTCATTTCCAGCAGTACCAGTTACTTCATGCCCTGATACAAGAGAATTTCAGAAATTGCATAAATTACATTTTGCCTCTTCACTTCCAGAAGAGATTTCCTTCATCCTTTCCTCTTCCAGCCCAGTCCTTCAGGCCTCCTTCCCTGTCCCTTCTCAGCCCTCTCTGCTTCTTGTTTGCACAGCATTTCTCCCTGCCTCCTCTGGGAAGTTCTGCTGCTTGGCAGCAGCATGTGTGTGAGCATCAAGAGAATGGCTGTCAGGCAGGGAAAGAGACCCCACCTGGTGAAAAAAGGTCTCCCTGTTTAGAGCAGGTTAATCATCTGCTGACTGCTGTTTTCATCCACAGGCATGAGGAAGTCAGGTTGAGCTCTGGCTTCTGTTGCAAAAAAAAAGGGGCAAAACGCAAAGGATGCTGAGGGATTGGAAAGGAGAATAGTCCTGAGCACCTTCCTGTCACTGCACTACCAAGACAGAACAGCAGCAGCCACAGCAAGCTGCTTACTGCTCTTCAGAAACTGTAAGAGATGGTATTGCCCCCTCAAGTACCTAAAATGTCAGAGGGTCCTCCTCGCCGTATGTTATAGCTATAGTGACGTGTTTCCATACAGGAGGCTCAATCAGTTACTCTGACTGAAGTAAGACCACAGCCAGACTTTGAATGAGTAACAGCAAGTCTTCTTCATGGCTAAAGCTAAAAACTTTCTTCTTTATTAAAAAATAAATAAATAAATAAAACTTTTTCACAAAGCTCAGAGAAGCCTGAACTTTAGGCTTTCAGTTACCAATCTGTCTAGGAGGGATTTTTTTCTATTGCCCCTTCATTCATGCACAAGACACTTCATGATCACAAAACCAGTGCGTGATTGATGGGAGGAGCTGGGGGGAGAGTAAGTGGCATAAATTTGATTATGCTTTGAAATGCTCAGGGTTGGAAATGAAGTATGAGATCCCCCAACTTACTCTGCTTCACTTGAAAGCAATTACGATTGCCTTAAAGATGCGAGATCTGTTGAAAGTAACAAATCGTTTATTGTTTGTTTATTTTCAGGGTAGACAAGAATCAGCTTTTAATCAGCTTTTCCTCACCACTAGAGAGCTATTAACTCACTTAAAAATAATTAGGGAAAAAAAAAAAAAAAAGAAAAATCTTCTCCAATTATTTTTATCCAGGAAAGTGGGACTTTATGAAAAGAAGTCTCAAGATTCACAGCAAAAAAATTGAATGGGTGGAACATTTTGTTCACTCGTATAACAATGAGATACTGTTTGCCAGAGAAGCAAGGAAACAAAACATGAAAAATAGACATATTTGATATTTTTCCACAAAGCCTGCCACAGATAGTCACCCACTAAGCTGAGTGCTGATTGACTCGTACACCTTGTCACAGCCCTGCTCTCCGCCTTCCAAGTCTCTCTCTGAAGATTTTCCCCACCTTCTGTTTCCCAGAGCACTGCCCTTTTATGAGAGTCTCCAGGTTTAGCCCCATACTGGCAGTTGTTTCCCCTGACCAACCCCAGATATAATTTGTCTGTACTCAGGTGCACAATAGAAGAGCTAAAGAAAATAACCACCATTTCTTTTTCTGTGGATTGTGCTTCCTGAGCTTGTATAATGTTATGGATATTGGCATCTGAATAAGAACCAATATTTTCAGCTACCTTGGGTGGACTTATTTCTGCTGAACTTTTTTTTTTTTTAATTTTTAAAGGAAACAGATTGCAGGAGTCTTCCATTTCTCTGATCTTTGACTATTCACAGAATCTTGTCTTTTAGATCCCCACAATACATACTTTTTACATTTTAGAGTAAATGAACTGTGAATACTGTCCTGGGAGAAACAGTACTCAAACTTAACTATAATAAAGAGAGCAACCTCCAAATTTCAATCATATCAGAATTAGCAGTCGCTATTAAATATTTCAGCAGGTACTACCTTTCTGTGATTTCAGATAGGCAGCTAGAGACCCTCCACCTCATACACAACTTCCCAGAAGTTCTCCTCAACAATAATCCCATGAAAATACACTCTCAATATGCCTCATTTCCTTCCACCCTATTACCACACACACCTTTACCAGTAGGCTGGTTGTAACTCAAACGAAGTCATGCTTACAGGAAAACAAAATCAATCATGAGCACTTTGCTAGATCCTGAGACAACTGCTGTTGTGCTGTTGTTGAAATGCTAATCAGCAGATACTTGCTTTTGGGGTGCTGACCAGGCAATGGCCTATGTGTGCTCCTAAGGCACAATTAAGTAACAAGCAACAAAGTACAAAGCCTGTAGGACAGATTTGCTTTGCTGTTATCACTTTGCAGGGACCCTGTCCTCAAAGCCAAGAAGGGATGTCCTTCTTGATGGTAGGCATTAGTTAAATACAAGTATTCAGATCCAGTAACAGATAACTGAACAAAAATGTAATGGACTATAAAAACCAGATCCGACTGGATTATGGATTCTAATGAATGATTAACTAAAGAGTGTGTGAGGAGTTGAGCTAATTAAGTACCCCCCCACCAGGACCCCAGTGGCCATGGGGGGTTTTTTATTATTATTTTTTCAGTTGCCTATTGGAGATGAATTGTGATTCACTTAAAAAAAAAGATTTTTCTTGTAAATCGATCAGTGTTAGACCCATTTGACCTACTAGTGTCTCTTTAAAGATTGATGAACTGGAACACAAAAGTGAAACTCTCTCACTTTAACTGTTCCCATCTGAGTTTCCTGCACTGTGAGATACATTTTCAAAGAGGTGTATGGAGTGATTGCATCATTGATTCAAATTCTAGGGGTTTTGCACAAAGCATTTCCATAGCCTGGCAATAGGTAGGAGAGCCACACAAACTGAGAAAAGGCCATTAACAAAGACAGTCACAGGACTGTTTTAGATTAAAAACTGCTGTTATTAAAAATGTGCTACATCTCACAGACCATACCAGAAATTTGTTAGGCCTTCTACTTTAATATTTGTCACTAATTAAATACAAAACAACACTAATTTAAAAAAAAAAAAAAAAAAAAAAAAGAGAGAGAGGTAGAAAAATCACTTACTGGATTTATATTTTCCCCTATCCAAGTGAAACCCCTTCCTTGCAGATGACAAATGTTTTGGCAAAGATTAGCAAGAAGGGGTGCAAGTAACCAAACCTTCACTCACCAGAGGGTACCACTGCATTCAAAAAGCTACAGACTTTTAATTCAGAGCTGTGCCTTGTACTGTTTCAGACAAACCCCATTTGTTTTCACACAGCTATCTACTGTCAGTTGAGTCTAATATTTTATTTTTCAACCAGGGGTGAAGTCCTGTCCACCTCTATCCTGCCCTAAAATTTACAGACAGTGATCAAAATTCCTTCCTCTGCTCACAGGTACTGTTTGGTGAGCACCCAAAGGACGTTTTTGAGAGGGTGCAGTCATCCTTATTTTACCCTCCTGGTCCTTTTTCTTTTTTCTAAGATGATGGCTTTAAGCAAATAGAATGAATACTTGGGTATTTATCTGTTTAGCTGCATTCAGGTTGTATGATCCTGAGGAGGTATTTGAGAGTATGAAGTGTTTTGTAGCATCTGCATGTCAGAAAGACAGTATAACTTGCTTGGTATACTGACACTACTGCATAAAACAGAACAAATGGCCAGTGGAGGGTATGATTTATCATTTTAAATTATTTTTGCACTCCAGCCAAAGACAGTTGGTTTCTTAAACCACGATTTTGTTCCTTTTTAATTTGACTGCTCAGATGTACAAGAATTTCTAATTATTTCTCTGCTTGCAATAGCACCATCCAACTTATTACCTGAGAATAGCAGTATTACATAAATAATCTATTCCCTTTTTAACCTGAAGGTCTCAACATCTGGTCTCCAAGAACATAAAAAATTTCTAATTTAATAATGGAATATTCCTATGATAGTCATCCTAACTGGAAAGTATTACTTTCTGAAGCTTCCTGTTCTCCACTCAGGAGGATTTAGGGTCAAACAGATCACTCAATGACAGTGCATCGTCCTCCAGCACACACCCAGAAGTGCAGGGAGAGATCAAGAGCAGACTGGCTGTCACACGAAGAGCCAAGACTTGTATGTTATTTGTCAGCATTCAGGCTAGAAGCATGAGTGTTGCACTGAGGAGCTAGCAGGCTGGAGTTTAGCATTGCCATTGTTTCTCTGTGCTTGGATCTATGCTAAATTAACAGAGCTGTCTGAATATGGTGCTCAAGCCTGGCTTACGCTCCACTGCAACAGTCTAGACACAGCTGTAGGTTGTCCAGCACCCCTGGGATTCTTCATCCACCAGAGACCTCTGGTCCACTTGGTCTCCTGAGACTTATGTCCTGAAGCACAAAACCACAGCCATATCCTGTCTGTGCACTGTTCAGTGTTGAGGAAAAATGTTTCAGAGTGAAAACAAAAATCCAGAGGTTGCTCCCCTGGTGCAGAGGACCAGTAACAGTAGCTCTGCTGTGACTGGGTAAATTTTAGCTGAATTCACACAAGAAGCAGGATATTCTCTTTTTTAAAACATTTCTAAGAAAGATCTGATGAGCACCATGTAATAAAAATGAAGACAGACCAGATTTGACAGGTTTGCAATTAATTTTCCTCGGCTTTTATTTACATCTTTGATTCTGGCAGTCTTCTGAACAAGAAACACTGGCTCCCATTTGTTACCCCTAACATAACAAAATCCATAACGTGGCAGGTGTTTGCTACTCATTTCATTGACACAAGTATTACATTTAATCAAAAGCTGAAGTAAGAGAAAATGAATAAAACAAGACAAAGTAAAGCCTGTAGCACAGGTCTATCCTCAATGCTTCACAGTTTGGCAGGGCATTGTTGGGTAGAGTCTCAAAGAGTAAAATTTGTCTGCCCGAGTCACACACTGTATTGTCAAACCATCCCATGGAAGCTCTACAGAGACATCCTAACAGACTTCTCAGCTCACATCCTACCTACCAACCAATACCCTACCAAGAGATTTTATAAAGTCTCTCTCCAATCCCTTCCTGTTTTAAGTATGGCCTACCTACAACATAGTCCTCTTTCTCATTACCCAGCTGAATTACTTCAAACAGGATAGCCACAAGTCTAGCATCAGGAGACGGCAAAGTCTGAGAATCTTTGTGAATCAGCTGTTGTCTTACCCTAGAAAGCTAACAGAGATGTCTGGAAAAGGTAGGAATAACTCACCTTCAGAACAACCATTGGACAACGCATTTGCAACAGAAAGGCAGTGACCCACGGGCCTGAAGCAGAAGCTCAGGTATGCTTGTCAAATGCTGTATTTGTAGCTGCACTGAGACTTAAGAAAATATATTCTGAAAAACAGGATCTTCAAGCTTGAAAACCAGCATGACTTGGGAGTCACTTAAAATTTAAGCAGGAGTATCATGAAAGTCTTATTCAAGGCACAGTATTGATTATTCCCACCGGGGAATCCCCCAGTGAAACTTGTGTGGGTGCTTGCTCTATTACGTGAGGCCAAAAAAAAGCCAAAAGAGTCGGCGACACAGAGCAGCCCTTCCAAGAGAAGGCTGTTTATCTCCTCCTCCTTTAATAAGATCAACTACCATGTCTTAATAGAGCAACTCCTCCTAACAACTCCTCCTCTATACTGTGTAACCTGACGAGATCTACATGATATCAAAAGCAACACTGGATGAAAGACAGAGGCCCCGAGATGTCCCTTTTTCATCATGTATAATTTGTAAAGCTAGTCAGAAAATAGCAAGCAATTTAGCCTGGAATTTTGCCAGCTCTGATATTCACAGCACATGTGATCAAAGAGCAGAATTTGCCAGTCACTGGAAAAACAATCAGGCTCGTAACCTGACTTCCACTGAAGACAAAGCCCATAAACATTACTATAGATCAGAGTGTGACTATTTTCATCAGGCTGCATTGCACTGGACATTAAACACCTGCAGACTCAAGGCCTACATAAGCTGAAGTTGGGGCAGATTGTTCCAAGAATTTCACATTCCAAATACATGAACAATTTTCAAAAGAATAAGCACCTGAAGGCACTATGAAATCACACTGAATCTTTTTTTTTTTTTTTTTAAAAAGGATAGCATAAATGGATTTTATGTAATACTTCAAGTTATGTTACAGCATATTGACATATACAACAAATTAAAACAGCTAATTCATCTTACTACCTTCCACTGATAATTTTTTAATTAAGTCACTTATCTTTATCTACATATTTAAGAATGTAGATCCTTCATTATTCATCTCTTAAAGAAAATCAATGTTGTCCTGATTTGCTACAGCTCAAACAACCAAGCAGTATTAGCTAAGATAAGACAGCCTAATAGAAAAATAATTCATTAACTTTATTAACAAACCCTAAGAAAATGCTATTGAGCACATTTTCATACTCCTAGAAGTCTGGGACTAAATTCTTAATGGTGTTCAGTATGACTAAAATATACATAATAGATTTTTTTTTAAAGCTTATAAATAGGAAAGGAAAAGGGATAAAATTATTAAAAACTATTAGAAAAGTTCAATGAAATGTTTAAGAGAGTTCATCCCTAATACTGAATTATATTATAAAAAACACTATCAAAAGGCTTCATAGTCCATAATGAACTAAGAAACTGGAAGCTGATTTGTAGCACTGGTTAGATGCGAGTGTCTCAATGCCTATCCACTGCACAGTTTTGAAATATTTGCACATCAAAACAGACTCTGGTTTTACACTTGGGATTCTAAAGCTTTATAAAAGACACCGTGAAAAGAGTAAACTTTGAATCTCAATTTCTTGAGGAAGCAGACTTTTTCTAGTCATCTTAAATGTCCTTTTCTTCTCAGGGTGACCTTAACTTTCAGATTTGTAAAATGGTTTCCTCTTGTGTTCAGTCCTACTGTGCAATAAATTTTAAAAATGACTATTTATCTTCTTTAATATATTAGTCATATGTAGCAGGAGAAGCCTCTGTGGGAATTTTTGCCATCGAGTTTGCTCAAGCTTAAGTCAATGCTGATTTAGAAAATATAACTTACACTTAGAAACAAACAATCATGAATATATTTATTGGAATAACATCTTTCCATTCTCCTCCAGCAGCATGTTTAGTTTATCAGCTGCAATACTATATATCGATATATATTTACAGTGACCAAGGCAATTTGAAACTAATGCTTTTATGTTGCCCATCTTATTACACTTTTACAAGCCTGAAGCACTGGCATTTGCAAAACAAATAGATCTGATGGTTCTGAAAAATGCAAATGACATGCAGATTAACCAGGCAGGTATAAGTCATATTTATTTCAGAAAAGTGAGAATCAGTGCATTGCTCAAAAACTGCCTGTGGCAAAAGTTATATTTAAGCAAGTTTAAATATTTGGGGGTTTTGCCTTACTAATCATGACCTCAGCTGCTTGCACCATGTAATGACAATAATGAATAAACATGCTGTGCTTATGAAGAACTAGAACCTAACAAGCTGATCAATTGTTAATTCTATAAAGTGACTAAAACGTGTCTCTACTATCAATAAGTAAATCAGCTTCTATTTGTGGTACTAATGCACCTTGTATATATCCTCCAGCTATCCTGCCCTTCTCTATAATAATGGAATTATCAGTTTGGTCATATTTAAATACAACCTGAACAAGGTTTGATATTATTTTTGTCTTGAGGATGGAAAAGTAGAACAAAAAATTGTTTGTATATTTAAAGAGACACACTACATTTGTCTGGTCGATGCAGATTTTCCATTTGCCCTCCAATTAGTTACACAAAATTATTCATTTGAAAAGCAATTATTTTACAGTATTCTTCTTAAATCTTACAGGCTATTATCAGGCAGACATTTCAGAGAAGAAGGCCTTTTTATTATTAAAGCCCTCTTGCTCTAAGCTTCTGTAACAAAGAATTTAAACAAAAGACAACAGTGCTCGTTAACTGTAACAGAAGATGTTACTTCTGTAGAAAAATAGCATTTAAAACAAGACCAGTTTGGCTTTATTCAGTCTTTATTTTTCCTCTTAGACGAGGAAAACACAGAAGGTGTATCAAGTTTTCAGCCATAATACAATTATGTATATTCCAAATATGCTAATTACAAATAGCTGCCAGTCTCCACTACATTTCCAAGCAAGATTTAACAGTAATAGTTTATTCATTGCTGAAGATGCTGTTTGAGAAGAAGAATGTGTAACGCATGCAAAAACCAAGAGTTTTGCTGAAAATATCTTGTTTTCCTTTTACTCCTACAGCCATCTGCATGTGGTAGGTGAGGGTTGCACATTGGCAGAGTAATTCATTTAAAGTTGCTGCACCTTTTTCAGAGTTATAAACAGTAATTATTCTTAAACGTTTAGGTCTTCTATGTCTATTCTATTGTTAAACTGAAAATATATCACAAAAACACATTAGAAACATCTACAGGAAGGAAAGGTTCTGGAGGGAAATGCTATTAAGTATGTGGATAACCTCCATACCAATTAATTTCTAACACTTAAAGAATCAAATGAACCTATTCATTTCTCAGGTGAAAGGTTACACTTGTTCTGTCAGAAATTGCCCCACTTCACTTCAAATTCATCCCTCCATGTCAATTTGGTGTGGGAAAGGAGGGAGAATCTTTTTTACTCAGTATACTCTCTTCAATTAAGAGAATCAGTGCAGGTTTTTAAAAGTAACTCTTTTTAACAAAATTTTGTTCTTTCAATAGTCCCTGAACAGAAACAGATCATTAAACAAAAGCAGATCATTAAACAAAAGCAGAATGAATCATTTTAGCAGCACACAAAAAAATATGGGGATAATTTAATACTAAAATAATTATTTTGCTTTTTTTTCCTTCAGCCCCAGTTAAGCCTATACACCCTATAATTTGTAAGTATTTCCCCAGTTAAATTGTTACACCAGTAGTACCTTTCAGCAAACAAGCCAATGTCAAACACGCTCTGATATTCTTCCGAATAATGGATATTAACTCGAAGGTTCAGAGACACTGTTTAACTGAGTAATGTAACAGGAATACAAAGATATGATAATCTGTCTATATTCCACAAAATTACTAATCTTTTTTCAGATTCAATGGCCTATTCGATGTGCAAGTCCACTCACTGCTGTAGATGTGTGTTTGGGGAAAATTTTATAGCACTTGACTTCTAACCATGGTGCTTCACAGTCATTAAACTGACAGTGCTCAGTAGGAATTGCAATACAGTCAACACCAGCCCACCAGACAGTGGGGATCGGTCTTTTACAGCTACCCCTGTTCATGCTGGGCCAATTCCGGTGAAATCTGTAGAACACCCATGGAGTGAGGCACAGCTGCCCATATACAAGAAGGAAAAGGTTTAGGCTCATAACACCACCACCAGCTGACCACGTTAGGTTCGCTGGCTCACTACATCCCCGTCTCCCTTGGGGAGGAAGCAGGGCTGTGGCCCCAGACCCGGGTGTCAGAGCTGACCAGCCACAACAGCCTTCTCTCTTCTCAGCTGTACGAGTGCAGCTGAGGAGAAGCCCCTTCCCCGAGTGCGCGACAAGGCAGGATCCGGGGAGCACGTCTGGGCGGTGTGGGGGGAGGCTCACCCACCTCCCCATGGGAGCTGACGCACGCAGTGCGCTGGTGGCAGTGGAAGAGTTGTGGGGCATCACGAAGACTTCTTTCACACTCTATCGCATTTTCTAGGAAGAGGGCAAATGGGTATCCTGAATACAGCCCTGGCATTGCCACAGTCCCTGGCAATGGCCAGGAGAGGATGTAACAGCAAAGGGGAAAAGATGACCCCTCCTTCCTAGTAAGTCTATCTGCTGAGCATCTGCCAGGAAATTGGAATCAAACAAGCAAGGAGTGTGGGTTGCCCAAGTGCTCAGGGAAGGGACCGTCACCAGCAAATGTAGATTCTCTATTTCCTTCTCAGAATTATAGTGAACAAAGAGTCCTGAAGACTAATTTAAGCAGGGCATATTAACCCCACGGCTTGTGTCCAAAAGCATACTTCCATTAAAGATCTCAACTGCGTTTGTTTAATGGTTTAAACAGAACAAGAAGTTTCATTTAAGATCTAAGTTAAATGAATTTTGCTAAGATATATGGATGCATTATATTAATTTCTGAAACAAGATGTTTCTCTTCCTGTCTCCAAAATTATTATCATGTTACAGTGGCTTAAATTAAAACAGAAACATTTATTTTATCACCCTGATATCAGCTCACTACAATATAACATTTTTGCAACAGGAAAATATCACAGCTTAGCACCATAAATTCAATACTGCAATAAGATAAATCCTTCCTATTAATGTAAACCACTGTACTTCACAATATATCTACAACTGCAATGCTCTTCTATTTGCTTATCAGACTATCATAAACACACATAATTCTCATTGAATAATGGAAGCAGCAAAGAAATCCGAGGGTAACTATGTTCTGTAGGCTAAAACAGCCACAGCCTGGTCCTTCAAACAGATTCACTTATGCAGGGATATTCCTGCTTATATATGACAACATAAAATACCATCATCCCCATAACTGAAATCAAGATAACACAGCAAATGACATCGAAGTATAGTCACTCCTTAATTACACACGCACAGAATCTATGCTGGAAGCTTTATTAACTTGCAATATGTATAAATCCCAGAGATGCACATATGAAAGACTGGGTACCCTATCAATTAAGGATTTCCAGATTTCCCACTGAATAACTGAGGTGACACTGAAATGACTCAGAGAAAAAAAAAAAAAAAAAAAAGTTCATTTAATTTTGTTGAAAAGAAAAACCACTAACCATTCAATGCTGCCCACAACAACTAAATATCCTCCTTTTCCCCTTTACACTGAGATTAACACTGAAACTTGCGCCAAATGGGAATTTGGCACACAGTTTAGGAAATGCAAACACATTAATTAATAAGCTGAATCATGCAAATATGAACCTGAATTTGCAATTTGTTTAAAAAAGCTAAAAGAACTCGTGTTAACTGGTTTATCCATGTTCAGGCACTACTTAGCTGCTTCTGGTTTAGTTAGCAGTTTCTTCTAGGCTAGGAAAAAAAAGAAGCCTATGAATGCTTTAAGAGCTAAAGCATCAGAGTCCTGCCCTTCTCCTTCTGAGGGGTTAGTTGCATCCAGAACCAGCAAGTCCCAGGCTGACGCCAGTTACACCATGTCCTTCAGTTCAGAAGGATGTAACGTACGACTGAGTTGTGCTTTGCAAGTGGCTGGTTGAAGAACAGAAAGGGGGAAGAGCTCTGCATCGAGGCTTGGGGGCTAAGTTCTTTAACCAGACTTTTACCATGATGTAACACCGAGGCCAGGATTGCTGCCCATTAATACATTTATCCTTGGTTGTTATGTCTCGCAGCACTTGTGACACATTTTAAAGGAAGGAGGAAGGGAAGGAGAAAACTTGCACTGATGTTGTGCAGAGGGAAATACCTTCTGAGGAGAAAGGCCTGACCCCACCAGAGATTTTATTCCATAGATGTTCCCTGTAAAGTGTAACTGAAATCGAAACACAATGGAAGGGGCAATAAAAACAACAGGTCACCTTTTGAGTCACTGAGATACCCAATACAACTTTCCTACATTTGAGCTTTACTCTGGCATAGTTGTACCAAGTCAGAGAAAATCAGCCTTTCAGCTCACAGCCTTTCCAAAATAATTGCTGGAAAATATAAAATAAAGCAAAATAGGTGAAATCTGCAGTCCTTTGTTCCTCTTTATAAGCCTCTTTAGAATAGTAAAGAGGCTTCAGTGACTCATAGACCAATAGAAATCCCCATAGCTTGCAAGTATTCAGGATGCTTTGCCACTGCAAAGCAGCTCACATCACACTGCCTAACCTCAGGTGAAAGTGTGCTGTGATCTTATGATCTGCAGGGTTGGCACTAGCTTCAAAACAACCGCTTGCATGATGGCTATCAAATTTTTCAAAGGGAAAAAGTGATGCTGAGGGAGTTCTCCTACTAGACCTTGAGAGGAGGCAAGGAGTCCCAGGGCCATAAACTGTGAGAGAGAGATAAGGAAAATCCAATACCTTAGATGAAAAGTATATATATAGGAGAAGTCTTTATTCTGAATATGCTTCCAAACTCCAGGACAAAACAGTATCCTCAAGACTTTCCTCAGGAGACTGGAATGAGGCTTAGCACTCCAAGGTATCTCGTTGCTCCATATTCATATTGACAGTGAGTTAAAAAGAACAAAATATTTGTCTTAGAGTGTTATTAAGGATTGATATTCCAAACAAAACAACTTTTTACACCCACAAATTCAAGTTTTCTTCTAGATTAGGATTTTCATTGGCCAACAGAGCTAGGTGGCATCGCAAAACCACAATAGCTTCAAGATTTGATAAGAAGCTTTATTTTTCGTGAACCTGAGAATTAACTGCTTCCCATCAAATATTTTACTGTTTACCTCTTAAGTGGACATTTTTTTCTAACACTTGAGGAGTACTGGCCACTTAAAGCCCAGTTCTTAGCTGGGCAGCTTGCCTGAGAGAGAACAGCAGGTGTTGGCCTTGGATTAATAAAAGCTTGGCATGGGGAGACCAGGAGCTGCTCCACACAAGTACCACCAACCGGTTGCCAATTCAGATCTAATCCAGAGCAGTCACATCTGCAGGCAATACCAGGTAACGCCTGCACAGGGAGATGTATGACCAGGAGAACTGGTGGATTTAATCTAGTTTTTGGGAATTTATATAAATCTCAGTGAAGTCAATGGGGATCTTTTTATGCAATTTAAATCATATCCCAGAATTACCAGAGCTGGAGCAGCCTTCTAGGCAGCTGAGCAAAGGGTCCATGGAATAAGTGGCATAGACCCAGGCTATCTCTGCACCCGGGTAAGGCAGAAAGCTCTTCAGCATTGGGCTGAAATCTATCACCAAGCCTCTTGTATGATTTTGCCTGTGTTTTTTCTTCAGTAATTGGGAGCTTTTAGCTATCAGAATACATCAAACCTGTACCTTCCACAAGCACTGAAGTCACTCAGAAAAAAGATAGCAAACATCAGTGTGAAACTAGAAGGAAAAAAAAAAAAAAAAAAGCTACAGCATCATCTAAACATAAGACAGTAAGTAATAGCATTAAAAAAAAAAAATCTATTTCACACAGATGAAAATCATTACAGTTCTCTAGAGACCCTCTCTCTCTCTGCAGTAACCCGTGTCATTTCCTAGCTAGTAAAAATGTGCCACAGGATATCAAAAGACAGTAACGTTCTTCTAATTTTAATATTCCTCTAATCCAATAATGGCTTGTTTACTGCTTTCTAATTTAAAGGTAATTCATTAGATGTATCCTGTCACGTCTTATTGGCATCGAATGCGTAAGAATCATATGCACCTCTGAGGCATGTCAGCTGTACTGCTGATATTCTATGTGGTTCCCTCAATGTAAGTGGCTATCGATGCAATGGTGCTGATAAGGGAGCGTGTGTGTGCACACACATATAAATCACAAACAACAATATTAACATACTTCAGGGATGAACTCTGGACCCCAAAATTTACATTCAACCCAAAGAAGTCTGGCAAACAGAAAATAGTTAAGCTAATGTGATCGGTGTGCCAGTATTTGTGATAGTGACACAAAGGGTCTCACACAGCCTGTGGGGAAGCCCCCCGCAGAGCTGCGGGGTCTTGAATGGGTCTGCTGCAAAATGATGAAGGTTAAGGAAACACCAGACGGAAGATGCAGCCCGAACTCAGAAATGCACATTTCAGGAGCCTGGCCATGATTGGCAACATCTGTCGTGATTCTGCAAAAGCTCCCCAAGACAGCTGAGTTTTTGAGTAACCCTACAGCAACATAACAGGGTCTGAGGCCAAGGACTTCGAACCTGCTAGACCTTGGCAGCACGGAGGCACCGAGGTCCTGGGGTGAAGGCAAGCGCGCAGCAGGCGCCGTTAGCCCAGCGGGGAAACACGCGCTCTCCTGCCTCGCCAGCTACCTACGGCAGCATCCACCTGGCCGCACGGTTTCCCACCTCGCTCCCCTGACACGCAGGCTGTGCCTACCTCCACGTGAGCAGCTCTACTCCAAGCAATAAGGCAAAGAAGGCAATTTACTACAGGAAAATCCACTGTGCACTAAAGCACGCTGTTCAGGCAGGTCTCCTGCCACAAGGGCTGAGAACTCTGGCTGTTTATATTCTGTCAGCAACCGGCTCGGCCACATCATCTCTATACCAGGGAACTAATATGTCCATTTTCAATAATTTCTTCCCAAGAAGCGAAACCTTTGATCAACCACATGCATGTGGCAGTTTAACGAACCATGCCTGTCTCGGAGGAGGGCACAGGTCAGAAACACAATGAAACCGTGCTAGGAAACCACCCTGTTTCTCCAAACTTGTGTTATTTCTTAGGAGCACAGCAGGATCCCCACATCAGTTTGGAAGACAGTTTGGGTCAGTACGTGTCCAAACCCACCTCATTGGCTGTCGGTGATGTCATGCCCATGCATTAATCCCCAGTGACTGCAGGTTTAACATCACGCATATCACCGCATCATCTACATAATGACAACGAGCGCGCGTCTTAGAGGAAATTACTAGAGCAGAGAATAAAGCAACTTGTTGAAACAGGGAAAGTCGCATCTCTTAAGTGGTTATTTCCAGCTTTTTCTTTTTTTGTCAAAGTGAAGTTGGTAGAGTCAGGAAACAAAACATGCCTCACTGAAAGGAGTGGGTATTGTTAGAGCTCTATTTTAAAGAAAGTAAATCTTCAAGATCTCCACTCAAAAAGATAAAAGTGTCAGTGGTGAGAAACCAACTGATCTGGGAAATAAAAGTATTTCAGGAGCTGTAAAATCGGTAGCTGAAATTAAAAGCATTTTTTAAAAGAAAAAAAAATAAAGTAAGAGTGATATCTCCGAAGCAAGCTTGTTCGTTTGCTGGTGACATCCTCACCACGGGGATAACTGTGGCAAGAAATGGATTGCACACGCATGCACTAGTACGGAGATATATTTACCTATAACACAAATACTTGAAGTGTTACGGACGCACACAGTCGCACTCCCAGAGCTCGCCCAGCCCGCGGCGTTGCCTAAAGACGTACTTAAAAGCCCAAATATCCCACAGACTTGCGGGCGAGGGGGCTCTGCCCGGCGCCGGGGGGGGGGGCATCCCGCTGCCTCCCAGCCCCGACAGGCCACTTCGGGACCAGAGAAGTCACCGCTCCCCACACGACACAACCTCCATCGCAGATTAAGCCAGGCTTCGCCTCCCCTCCTTAAACCCCGGCGCGGGTCGCCCCTCTGGAGGGGACCCTCCGGC
>NW_020799116.1:7828621-7872201 GCF_003259725.1 Athene cunicularia
CCAGCTCTGCCCCCCCCGCTCCCGCTTACCTGCCGGCCGGCTGGGCCGCGGGGGGCTGCGCTGGAGCGCGGCCGAGGCAGGAACACGCGTGTGTGGAAGGGGGGGGAAGCATCCACGGGAGAGCGGGGAGCGCACCCGGCTTTCAAGCTGCCAGGAGGATGCTCCGCGCAGACCTCCCCGCGCAGCGGCGCATCGCCCAAAGTGGCTTTGGAGCTCCCCCCCCGCTCCTCCTCTTCGGAGCCGGGGGGAGGAAGCACAGTGTTACGGCTTCTCTTTCTCTGCCACCTCCGCGGGGCTTCCCGCTCCCTCCCTCCGCTTCCCCCCCACACTCCACGGCTCCACCGCGCACGTTAAGTGCGGAGCTAAAGCGGTTTGGGCGAAGTGCCCTCTCCTCCGGGCAGCGAGGATGCTGCAGGGAGGTCGCACTGAGCAGATTGCAGAGCCGCACGCCCTGCTCCGCCTGGGCTTTTAACTGCCTAACAGAGCCCTAACCTTATTTCAGCATCCGAGTGGTCGCTGCGCAGCCGAGGGAAGAGAGAGGAGACGTTTCTCCAGCTGGAGTTTGCAGCATCTTTCGGAGACAGCCGCAACTTGAGAAGGGTGCAGAGAGTCAGGGTACAGCCTCCCCCCCGCCTTATCACATGGCTGGTCACTGCTGCCCCGCACACCGCCAGCCTGCGGGTTATCAATAAATGATCACCTTCAAAAATTTAGATTAAATGGAAAAAGTGAAAGATGGTGTTTCACTGGCTGCAAAGCTGCGGTCACTTTGCCAGGCTTTCCAGCAGCCACTGGGAAATGGAATCTGCTTCTTGCTCTGCCACTGACTTTCTCTACAACCTTTATCACCTCACTTCACACCCTCAATTTCTCCTGTAGCTCAGGTGCTTGCTTAAACAGTGATGAAATATGTGTTTCAGTAAGAGTCAGGCACTTAAACATCTATAGATATTAGTCCCCTTTCTGTGTGAGAGGGCAGTGTCTCACCATAAGTGACTGTAGAGCTCAGTGGTAGGCTGATCTTGGCACGTTCCCTAAATGCTGTCGTGATACAAATCATCATCATCCTGGACAGACATTCCTCAAACGGGAAGAACCACTGAAAATACGCCTCGTGGAACAGGGCAGGCTACTTTTATCACAGGAAATCACTTATCAGCTAATGACCTGGAACTGCCTATTGCCTTTCAAGTTGTCCATGTGCAACTTTTCTAGTGCACATGTGAAAACCAGTAAAAAAATCTCAGTAGCTTTCACACCACAGTTCATTGTAAGTTAATAATACAGCAGCAGACTCTCACATCTTGGATAAATTCATTTAGCCTGAAAGAAAGGGTCCAAACCCCCAGCCTTAGCTCTCCCTCCTCTCACGTTCGCATAACTCAGCAATGCCCTCTTAATCAACAGGAGCTACAATACAGTTAAAATAGGGGGGAACAAGCCCACAGCATCAGATCACATTTCTCCATCTCATTTTTTACACGTGGTACCACCTTTCTTGCCTAGTGCTCCTGACACTTAACTCTGCTTCAGACCTCTAGCAAGCCTAGAAAAGGGGACAGAGAACAGGCAGAGAAGAAAAGGAGCCCCAAGCTTGCACAAAGGATTGTGAGATCTGCAGGAAAGAGAGAGAACTGGATAAACTGGTGAGAAAGGGAAAGATTTAGAGGACAGGAGACACAAATCAGCAGAAGAAAGGTCTGGGCTTGCTGCCTGGGGAACAATTTGTTGAAAGCAGGCTAGCCAGGACATCAGACATGGATTATGTAGGATCAACACCCCCAGTACATGTGGTCGGAGCAGTTCGCTTGCCGGGGCTGTTCTTACAACCAGGCTGCCGAGCCGCCAGAGACAATTGAGAGCTCTCCCTGCCCTGGTGCTGTCCTGCGCTCACATTTCCCTCCCCAACCACCTCTGTCTCAGACCCGTCTCTTAGACTCAGTTTTCCCATCCAGACAATGGAGACAGCCACATTTCTTGCACTGGGTTGCTGTCAAAATGAATTAAGTGAGGTCCAAAGAGTACTTTGAAATGCAGATATTATGCTCACTAGTTTTAATGCCTCCAAAGCGGTCTCCAGATATCTCTAAATCCTCAAGATTTCCCTGATCAATTCCTGTTTTACAGATGAGGAAGCTGAGCAGAGGGACGGATGCTTTAGTCCATCTCTTTTATGTCAGGTTCTGAGGGTCCCCCTGACCTTGCCATGGCTCAGGGTCCCAGTTACCAGCCCACAGTGACCAAGTCACATCCAAAGCCACATTTTGTTGATGACGTAGAACAAACTGTTCATACAGTGCCTCCACACCTGATTACTAACCCCCTATAAAGCTATTTCCTTTGACAAGTTAATGCCTAGGTTTGAGCTCCCAACCCCTCCCGCAACCTGGTGTTACACATATCTCCGGCATCCACTGTTCCCTGCAGGAGCCCCCCCAGAAAGTGTGAGCATTGTGGGGCTGAACTAAATCTCCCCCTGTATTTTCCTTGCCTTTGTAGGTGTACGAGGAAGGAGCAGGACACAGGAGCTTCTAGTCCCCAGGCCTGTGATCAAATTATCTCTCCCTCTGTCACACATCCTAATCATCACAGCTGGCGGTCATGCCAACAATATTAACGCTGCTGAGTAGCTTTCAGTTTTGCAATTAGCAAGGTTTTCTGCTTCCCTCATATAAAAAAATAGGCTTGTACTACTTAGTGCTGCATAAATGATACAGCTACATTCAAGGCCCACGTTAGTCTTGTTGAGATGAACCAACATTATAAGTGCTGTAGATATTTTAAATCTTTTGAAGATTACAATGGTTACAAAGCTCATTATTTCTAAATGTGTTTATCCTTCCTCTCCTTTTTGTTTGCAAAATTAGGCAATGTGCAATTTAAATAAACAACTATTGAACTATTAAACATTGATTAAAGAAAAGGATTCCATTTAAATTATTAAGTGGTAAGATAAAAAGCATCTCTTCTCTTTTGTATGTTACTTTATTCAGAAGTCAAACTTCTGTAGTCTCACTGAATGCTAATGAGTGGCATAATAATGCACAAGGGCAAGAGGGGGCTGAGTAATTAAAAACAGAGGCCAGAAATCAAAGGGCTTGAAATACACTTACCAAAATAATTCAATTATACATTAGAAACCTGGGATAATCAAGACACATCCCACAGTTTCATTCATCATTATGCCCCAATTTAATATCTATACTGGTTTGCTGTACACAAGAAGAAGCAATTGGGGCTTTCATGTGCGATGCCTCAGCTGAAGAGACAAAGGCAACATGTGCTCAGGTCCCGTTCTCATCCTGCTGTACCTTGAAAATGGCTTCACTGGACTGAGTATATTCTCAGTTTCCTGATTTAAGGGACTATTTTTAGCCACAAGCTATTTTTGTATTGGCTGTATTTTCCTTTTCTCTGTATTTGTAATTAATTAATGCAAATCTCCACACCCACCATTTTATCTTCCCTATAAATCCATCTCCCACCTCTCTCCTCGGCTTCACCTCTTCTTTTGGCTTCAGGCTTTCCTGGTTATCCACAAAAACCTCCGCCAAGCAAAGCAGCAGGTAGGTTCATTCAGCAAACCGTGTATGTAGCTAGGATGGCATCATGAGGCTCTGAGGTTTTCAGGCAACACCAGCTGGGTCAAAAAATTCTGATGTAGCTTTTCAAAGTCACCACTCTTTTGGGCCAAGGAGTCTCAGCACAGCTTCTAGTCTCCAGGATGACAAAGGAGGAGACTGTACATTTCAAGGAAATTCCAGTGCCATGTGATAAACAAGGAAAAAAGATCCAGTCTGATCTTGATCAATGATTTTGGAGTTCAGTGGAAGATTTACATGATTTTGCCTTGTGCAATCTTGATGCAATCAGCAATGACCAAACCTGGTCCCTTTGGCACTGATAACAGCTTCATGGAGGGAACTGCAAGTGATGCATTGTCAGGAACCATGGAAAAAACAGAAAAAGTGAAGAGAAGTTTCCAGCTGACAATGGATAGCACTGTTGTTCAAAAAGTTCGCAGATGCACAAGTTGTTACCTCCGTTCTGACACATAAAGCAATGACAGGTGAAAACTTGGAAACGACAGATTTCAATTAAAAAACCAGGAATTCCTGCAAAATGAACATGCAGTTGCATATCAGCTTCCTGAGGAATCAGAGTCTGATTGTCTTATTAGAATTTTTAAAGGTTTAAGCACAGAGACTACTAGTTGTCTCTAATGAGCAAAGAAGTCAAACAAAATACTGCTGTGCTTCACGAGCCAACACAGGTCGCAACATTAAACAGTAAAAAAGGGAAATAAGAATCTCAGGTCAAGTTTTCCAAAACTAGAGGTCTTAATTAAAATGAAGGTTATGGCTTTAGCAGATGGGTGCCATTTAATATAGGCCCAGCTATTACTGAGATTTGCTGCATCTTCAATTTAGAACAAAACAAAATGCTGCATGAGAATGAGCGAGCGAGTGTGCTTCAGCCTGTTTATGTCAGCGGCTAATGTGGATGTCTCTAACTTTCCCTGGCTCTATCAGCTACATCTTCCTCAATCACAAAGAGAGCTCCTTTTGAGGTGATTCAGCTTTCCCAAAAGATTCTCTTGTTAAAAATGAGATCATTAAGACAAACAAACCAGCCCGTAATATGAGCCGGAGCAGTGTTTGCTAAAGGGGGAGAGGGAAATGTACAAGTTAAGACAGATATAATTTCAACATACAGTGAAGCAGAGAGCAAAACACCCTTTTTTTCCCCCCATTTTTCTAACAAGGAATTCATTTTTAGAAGAGAAGTTACTAACATAGACATTGTTTGATTTTGCAGAGGGATAGACTGAAAGCGGGGAGGTATATGCAGAGGCAGAGCCTGAGCTATACAGGAGTCCCATTGCTCAATATTAATTTCCCAAGTTTGGTGATGAAATACTCTAATAGATATCTTAGCGACATCCTTTTCCGAGAAACAGTCTGGGGCAGTAATTCTAACAGGACAAGTCAGCTGTAATGAATCTCTTTCCTCGGCACAGATGGGACCTCACTTTACTCACGTGCTTAGCCTCTTCCACTTCCTAAGACTACATGGAGACAAGAGCAAGCAGCTCTGGCCTCTTATCTCACCTGCCTTAAACAATGTAGTAGCAAACAATAAATGAACATCATCTTCTCCTAAATATGCAATTACATGAAATACAGAAGTGACAAAACCCAGAACAACTCCACAAACACAGAGCTGGGCTCTGATTTCTATCACTATGAGATCAAAGTAGTGTAGTTGCTCATTTACAGCTCAGAGATGAATTATTTTCCCTAACTCAGGCTGTATTACTAGTCAGCTGAACTCTGTAAAGCAGAAATATCAAACTGTCTTGATATTCCTTCCACAGTAAATAACGATTTACAAAGGAGGGGAAAAAAATCTCCCTTCCCCTCCCTTTTTCAATTCATTAAGTTCAACTGTGATAACCAGTGAGGCATACAGGAAAGGGTTGGGTATCTCTGCCTCTGAATATTTAATTCAGGGCTAAATGTAATGCACAGCATCCTTATACCCTTGGGAGTTCAGCAGCCAATATGCCAATGAATATATCCTGACAATAGTGATATTTTCTGCACTTTGGAGGCATGAGTGACATTTGCTCACCACATATGTTACATCGGAGTCTGAGGTCTACACTTGTGAGAAATTAATCAGAATCCATCTGTTTCCTTCTCATCCTGGACAATTTCATTAGAACTTAACCAAAGATTATAGGATTCCAATGTCTGTGTCCCCAGCCCCCAGCCTAGTCTTGGTGTTTCCATACTGAATGATTAAAGCTGCTTAGTTTAAGTAAGGTCAGAAACAATCTTCCTTCCTGTAGGGAAAGGCATAGCGCTCATGAGCAGGGTCCAAAATCTGCTCTAAATTACATGTAGGTTAATCCAGAACATCCCTACTGAACCAAAAGGGGGTTAGATCTATCACGGAGTGGTATCCGGACCCTGACCATTCAATGCATGGTTCTGGGGGCTGATTTTGACAGGTATCAGGCTCAAGATGGCACAAAGTCCATCACTCTGCAGGTCCTCCATTAGGTTTTATCTGTAGAAGGGGTGAGCAAAGGGATGGCTCAGCCTTCCTGCTACTCGCGCTAGTGTTGAGAAAACGAAGTGCTTAAGAAAGTGCTCTTTCTTAAAATGTTCCCTGTACTTACACATGCAGCTTAAAAATTTCTTTGCTTATTTCTTATTTACTAGTACTTCATTTGTTCAATGTGATAGCAAGGGAGAGCTAGACTTAAAGGCTGCTTGGACTCAGTGGATTTATTATGCTAAATATAGCACCATGATGGATGTATTTGCTTAAAAGTGGGTTTTTTTCTGAGAGTTATTTGGATGAGGCACAACTGACACAAAAACCCCTGAAGCCTAAATATCAGTGGGAATCTGGTACCCAGTCGCTAGGTTGCAGTCAAGCCTGCTAACACGAGGTTTCCTGAATGACAGAGAAGCCAAAGCTATGAACCAAAAACGTGAAGTTTCCATTACAGACACGGTCAACAGAGAGACACTGAAAGGGAGGCTTGGGGAAGCCCAGGAACGAGGGAAACAAGCAACGAACTCCTGCGATAAGGAGGGACTGAGAGCAGCTGTAGCACCCGGGCTCTACACGTCAGGAAGATGAAACCTGGCATACAAAGGGATCAAGCCTGCAGCCCGGCTGCCGTTGGGCACAGGGACATCAGCGGGGCTGCTCTGCTAACCCGGAGCTCAGCCTGAGTGAAGGAGGGTGCTCGGAGATGGGAGGCTTCCCACCAGCTTCAGCAGGACGGCTCACTTCTTCCCATTGTGGCCAGTCCCACGGTGCGACCTGAGGTCCAGATCCTGGCCCAGGGGAGAGCAGAAAGCAGGTGCTGGTCTCGCTGAGCACCGGGCTGCTGGACAGGATTAGGTTAACCTGGTTGTCATAAACTAGGCAAACGTCCCCCAGCACTGCAGCTTCCCAGGGACCAGACCCAAAATCTGACGATGCTGGCAGTGGAGGAGGATGCAGGCAATCAAGCAAAGCTGTGCAGGGCTGGCTAGAAAGAGCAGCTATAAGCCATAAGTTGTAGCAACACGATTTGTCTGCAAGTAAAGAAATTCATCCAACAGCAGGGAGGTGGAAGCTGAAGGCAGATGAGATCTGCAAAGCAAAACGCCATGCAGCCAGCCTGAGATGGGAAACGGCACAAAGCTCCCTGACCCCGCTCAGAGCCGTGCTGCCTTCCCCACTTCTCTCAGCTATTATTCCAGCTGACTTACAGATACCCGATAGTTATTTCTGAAATGAAGGTGCATTCAGATCAGGCTGTCACAGCCTGTCTTTTCAATCATGAGTTACTTGATCAGATGCTTTTTTGCTGTAACATAATCACATGATACCAGGGCTTTAAACAGGACCTATATTCTAGCTCCAGTGCTGGATACTTCCTTGCCAGAAAGATATTGACACATTGGGATATAGCTATAAAAGGAAAGAAAGAACTTGCATACATTAACTTATGCTATTTATAGACATGGAGAGCAGTCTATCCATGGGACCATCTGCTAATCTATGTCCCATGGCAATTAAAGTCAACATTTCACCATATCATCTCCAACAAGGGCCGAGATCATGCGCTGCCCTCTTTTTTTTGTATAACACCGACCTTACATCTGTGATGTTTAGTGTCTCTTTCCAACTTTCCCTAACACTTCCCATGCCCAGTCTCTGAGTGCCTGCTGCAAGAAAGGAAAAACTCAAACTCTTTCTTTTTATTACTATGAGGTCAAGGGGCCAGTAGGTGACAGAGGCTCCACTTATTGATTCTCAAGAACTTTTCTGTTTTAATAAAAAGATAACAGACATTATGCACTAAATTAATGAATTTATATATTTGAGAGTGGATTTCTCACAGTTAAATCTTTTCAGTGCTCCTTGTTATAAACATCCCACCTACATTTTCAGATGTGACTTATGATTTTGGACACTATGTTTCTAAGCATCCAACCCAAGACTCTTTCCAAGATTATCAAAAACATGTGAGCAGACCTCTCGCCATCTAATTTTCTTCAAGGAAAGCTGTAAGCCTAAAAAGTGTGGCATCCAAACATTTTCCTTTAGAAAACTTGTAAAGACAAAATCCAACTGTATTTAATGTATAGCTTGTAGTATCATAGATTCTAGAGAATTTTCTGAAGTAACATAAAAGCTCAAGTCCTACTGCCTTGTTTTGTATCTTTTTATACACAACACATTTTTATTACTCTATGTAATTTTAATAATTTATACTGGCACCATCATTTTAGCAATTGCGTTCACTACATTTAGCAACAGGAGTTACTATAAAAGCAAGGAAGAAGATACAGAAGATTCGATTAGCAAGAAGATTTGCCAGAAAAGCAGTCTTACAGAAGGACTGAAGGACTCTTGCTCAGGTGAAATGTATTATTTTACAGGAATAATTACTCAGGGATGCATATTTCATGGACACTAATATACTTGGTTAATTTAAAAAAAAAAAAAAAAAAAGGGCAAGGGCTTTCTTAGCGAGTATACATTGTTCAATCTCACAAAGTGCATCTCAAGCAATGCTCCACCTCTACCATAGCTGCTATTATAAAAGGCTTATTTTTTCCAGATGTGTGTGGATGTGTGTGAGGGAGAGAAAGAATTGGAAATGTTAAGCAGTGACAGAACCAAACGCTATCCATTTTGGTAAGAAGTTATGTGGGCACAGAGCTCTCCACAATTTATGCTGCTTGAGCCACTCTATATAGGAACGATGCTCTCCCAAATCTCGGTTTTACTCCCAGTCTCTTCAAAACTTTCCTCCCTCTGGTTTCCACTTTCCAAAACAGGATACAAAAACTCTGAGAATGAAGGTGCTGAGGATGACCTTTACGTGGCTGTCTTCCCAAAGGTCTAAACTCTCTGCCTAAAGGTTATTATGCAAAGTCCTAGAGGAGAAAAACTTGGTGTAATACCTTCCCTCAACATCTAAAAAGACATAACAGACCATTACTGGCTACGGATATAACATATACAAAGTATACCAGGGCACAGATAGAAGTATTTGTGGAAAGGTTTTAAAGCCATTGTTGTCCATTTTTGCACATTAAAACCCACAAAGAGATTTATTTAGAGCACTAAATCATTTCATTTCTCTCCGGCTAGATTCTTAACTTTTAAAATATTCATCATGCACTCCAAGAATCTCTATGCCAATGTTTATTTTATTTTTTATAACCTTTTAAATAGTTTCTTTAAAATACCTTCAGGTGTACATATTGCTCTTAAAAAAAAAAAAAAACCCACTGAAAATAAATAGCTTATGGTAGAACACCAAAAGGAAAAATGAGACATCAGGCACTGCTGAGACCAGAGATCTGCCCATCAGCAGTGACCTCTGACCTCAGAACAACAAAGGGGTGGATTCCACACAATTCAGTGCCCAGGATAAACAGAAAGGGCATTTTTTCGAAGTGGCAAGTTTTCAAATTAAAAGTTCTCAGGGCTTCAAGATGTAGATGTACCTTCAAGAAAACAGATGCAACTTTCAACTGCCAAGGAGGCTGTGAGAAAAAAAAAAAAAAAGCTTCTATAAAGGGAATATTTGTGTCAAAAATCTCCCTTTTAGATTTCCCTTCAGATGGACAATAGTTTTGGCAAGATGGACGGTTGGCACTGAGAAAAATCTCTACTTTGTTTGAAAATCTCCCCTTCATTTCATTACTCTCTTTGACAGACAGGATAGCCCTGGCCATGGAATGACGCTCCCTCGGCTTGCAGACAGGGTGCTGGACACAGCGCTGGTGCTGCTGCTCTCCCCCCTGCACCCAAAACCAAAGCTCTGCCCCCGACCTCCTCCCTCACGAACAAGAGGAGAGCTGCACGTAGCTCCTACTCCAGGTAGCCTGGAGTAGCAGGTACTGACCAGCCCAAGCTGCATTTGTCAGACACAGTTACAGAGCTACCTCACCCCAGTGAATATCACAGCATCACAGAATCATCTGCGTTGGAAAGGACCCTGGAGATCATCCAGTCCAACAGTTCCCCTAGCACAGTTCCCACCTACAGCAGATCCTTAAGCTCTAAATCGACCCAACTCCTGAACCCCTCCAGGGATGGGGATTCCACCATCTCCCTGGGCATCCCAGTCCAACGCCCAACAACCCCTTCTGGAAAGAAATGCTTCCTAATATCCAGTCTAAACCTTCCCTGGCACAACTTGAGGCCATTCCCTCTTATCCTGTCGCTTTCTACTAGGCTAAAGAGACTCATCCCCAGCTCTCTGCACCCTCCTTTCAGGTACCTGTAGAGGGTGATGTGGTCTCCCCTCAGACTCCTCTTCTCCAGACTAAACAATCCCAGTTCCCTCAG
Organism: Athene cunicularia; assembly: GCF_003259725.1. Taxonomy (NCBI): domain Eukaryota; kingdom Metazoa; phylum Chordata; class Aves; order Strigiformes; family Strigidae; genus Athene; species Athene cunicularia. The sequence continues at coordinate 7,838,999 of NW_020799116.1, forward strand.
CCGCTCCACAGAGGACAGTATCACACGGTGATGCCTAAAGTGTCACCCCCGCAGCCAGCTGGCCTCGCCCACTCGTCACAGAGGGCAGGAGGGTCCATGTGCCGGCAAAGGGGATCTCTTACCTACGGGATGAAAGGCACAGACACTGCAATCATCATACGAGCAGTAATAGCTGGGTCTGTAGCTCTCAATCTCATCCCAGCACCAGTTTCCCGGCCAACAGATCAGCAGCACCATGGAGACATGACCCACCTCGGCCTGTAGCTTTCAGTGGGGTGGTGGATCAAGCATCTTCTGCCTGGAAAGACACTTTGGATGAAGCTCTGACAGTGACTGAGGCCAGGACTGGCTCGGATGCCTCCACACCCTGATGACGTGGCTGCTCCTCACCCTGCAGCCTCCTCAGCTGGAGATGCTGAATGTGATCAAATACAATTTGGCAGCTGTAAAGCTCGGTTACAAACTGCCTGGAAAGAGATTACCTTCAGTTTCAAAACCATTTCTTTTAATCCGAAGAGAAGCAGACACCTCCCCTCTCCTCCCCGTGAAGTCTCTGCTTTATGCACGGAGCCAACCTCATTCTCAGACACCAGAATCTGAACCATTATGTTCCTCTCTATATTCCCACAAGTTATTTAACTTCTTCCACACTGAAAAAAATAATATTGTAACTGTGCTTCCTTCTGCTTCTTCTCACAGCGGAAGGAGTCAAAGAGTGAGGCAGAAACCTGAAAAATGATACCAAACTTTTACCAACTGCTTTGGCATCTCCTCCAAGGCTCTCTGGCCACTGTGGCTCCTTGGAGGACAATGACAGGCAGCAGCATCAGGCGATTTCATACAGAATTTGTGCCATTGCTTCTCTGTCCAAAGGGGACATCCTTCTGCATCAATATAAATGTAGAAAACAGAAGAGGCTGTTTACCATTTAGAGTCTCCAAGGAGTAAGGGATGTGCTTGTACATAGTTATTCCACCTGTTTTGTTTTCTCTCCCAGACACCAAGATTAATGAAAAAAGGCAAGTAAGACTGCATTTGTAGACACTGACTACATTATTGCTGAACACAGAACTTAACACTGAACATCTGGGTCATTTAAAGGGTGACGTGCATTTGTGAGAAAACCCATTTAGTTTATTTATGGGCAACAGAGTCACACTGGATTCACTATATCATAGGCTTTCCCAAGTGAAATGCTCCAGTCAAGGTACACTAAGTGAAGACATCTCACAACTGGGGAGGAAGCTTGTTCTTTTCCAGCAAATTGCTTGTTATGTGGCATATTAGGTATCATTAATGGATTAAATAACTTTTACTAAAACATGACCTGCTATTTCCACAAACAAGTCTCTTATCTGTACCACATTTTCTTCCTACAAACTCTTTGATTTTCATTTAAAGTCTATCTAAAAGGCTAAAGATTCAGGCACTCCACTCAGTTGCACTGACATTATCTTTTAATTAGCAGAGGTCACTTAATGCTTTTAGTATAATCAACAGTTGTTTTCTTTCCATGATCAACTACAAGAGCATCCCAGTTAATGCAGACTGATTAAAACTTGAAAATCCTTTAGCATAAAAGTATTTCAGGACAAATATAATCAAGCAATTGCATGTAGATCATTTTCCTTGACAGCTTTGATTGCCACTCCATTACCGTGTGACTGATTATCACTGCACAGTATCATTTTATGGAAAACACCCTGATTTGCGCAGCACTGCCAGGTCACAGGAAGAACAATTCAGGATCTGTGGGTAAACGGCCTCTCGTATCGTGGGTCTCACCAGAGGACTGACAAAGCTGTGGCTGAAATTAATCCCCAGGGCTATCTCCAGCTGAGTGTATCTGACAACCTTTAAGTGCTTCCAAAACCTTGTCTCAGAAGAAGGAAAACTAAACTTAGGGTTCCCGTGTGCTTGGTAAGTGATAAATAACGCTCACACTGGAGGGACACACACAACTCGCCGCTCGGCGTTGCAGCTGAATGCACATATAAAAAATGTGACCAACTGTGAAACGTCTTGCAAGAATGAATCAGTTTCCTCATACATAGATGAATCTGGGATCCTTGGCTGATTTCAGTGGAGAAAGACCTATCGGGTGTTTGGTAACAGGACATTTGTCCGAAGTGAATGAGTTCTTGGCAGTAGGGGTCACGTTCAATCCGAGACAGTGGAAAGCCTTCTTGCTCCGGAGTCACCTGCCCTTTTAAGGGACAGATTTTAAAATCTAAAGACAAACAGATAGGGCTACTGTCTCCAATAGCTAATAACTTTGTTAATCTTTACCCTTTTGACCCATGTACAAAGAAAATTATTCCAAGAAACCAATGGCAAGAACTCCTCTATAATCCTTGTATAATACCAGCCACTGAGCTTGGAAAGTCAGTAAAATGAGAAGAGCTCTTACTATGACTATGCCTGTTACAAATTAACGAAGGCTTCTTAGTCTTGGTAGCTTTTATTGCTAGACGAGGAACACATGCCAGAAACCATATGGCAAACAACAAAACCAGGATGAACCAGAACAACAAAACAAAAATAGAGCAAGCATTTCTATTTAAAAAACAATTACATAAAGCTCCCTTGGAATGGCCATATACATCCACAAACCAGCCGTTTCCATCTCCTCTGCTGCATTTAGGTTATGAAAGGATTTAGTTTCACAAGAAAAGAATTTGAGACATAAGGAATGCAGGACAATTTTAAATTAAACAGCATGACTATGGTAACATCTGCAATAGATTGAGTGCCCTAAACACAGTACAGGAGATAACAGTCATCTTATCTATGGTTTGGTAAATAATTTCTCCTACCTCAAGGGTCATTACATCTTCAGCTCTTTCTGTCATTTGTGATTCCACTGAGGGGCTGAAGAATAAAGCCTCTACAGGTGCTTATGGTGCAAGTGAGCAGCTATAAATAACATCCCCATGTTCGGCTGTGCAGGACAAGAAACCTCATTCGCATCCTGACGTTCCTTCATTAGACGCCAACTTTCAGCCCTACAGATCTCAGCATCTCCTGACATCGAATCTGGCAGGCAGTCACTAAGCAGCAATATGAGCCATTAGGGAAAAGCTCTTCTGCTTTCCTACATCTCAAAAGCTCCACAGTCCTCTCCCGAGGGTAATGGGGAGTTGGGGTGGGGGGAAAAATCCCACCAAGTGGCAAGTTCCCAAACTGGCCTATTAGCAGAAAAATCTTCCCCTCCAGCCCTAAAGTTTGAATTCATTAGGTGGGGGATAACATCAGCCGAGAGCAGATCCCCACTGTGGGGGTAACACTCACACATCTTTCCTCACACTGCTGCTGGGTCTTTGCTCCAAAGTGGAGCAACGAGGCTCCCTCTGAACTGCCCAGCCATGAGCCACTGGCAGCCCTGGGAGCAGCATTCCACAGCTCTATTGCAGGCTGATGGGTGTGAAAATAAACTCGTAGGTCTGTAGCTAGAGACTATGTTTCTTTTACTGGGGAAAAGATTTAAAACTGGGGCTGGTGCAGTAGCCTTGTCCCTGCTCGTCCCCAGATGGATGCGGGCTTGGCGCTGCCTGCGTGAGGCACCAGCACAAAGAGGAGTTCAAGCACAAGGCTGTGAGGGAGCCTTGTTGTATGGGTGATGTTTTTTGGAGAGTGCCAAAAAGAAGAGGGTCATCTTGAAGGGGGGAAATTTCCAGTGAGATTTAGTGTAGAAAGGTATTAAAATTAAAAAAAAAAAAAAAACAAACTAAGAAAAAGGCAAAGGGGCACTTAGACCAGACAGGCAGAGCTAGACACATAAGTGATGCACAGAGATCTCATGGGACAAGGTCAGGACAGAAGTGACAGCTGGTCTGAAGAAACAGTATTTTAAGATCCAAAACCCTGTCAGGAAAACCCAACCCTGCAGCCAATAGAGAAGTTCAATAAAAATGGGCAGGCAGAAAAAGGACACGGGGTACATAAATACATGCTTATTCAATAAAGCAAGAAATGGAACGGCAAAATTGAGCAAACAAGGCTGCCTGGTGATGGGAGACAGCCTGATTTATTTGCCTTGCTGAAACACGGTAGCGTGGAAAACACAGCAGGGAAACTGTGTTGTCTCGGTAGGAATTATTCAACAAAGGAGGGTTAGGTCATGGCTAGAGCATCAGAAAGAGCCTCTGGAAGCCAAGTTTCCAAAGGAAGAAAAATCACACAGACGATGCATAATTGATGCAGATGTACTAGGAGTGTTGTATGCTCTGGGGACAGAGAGGAAATTTTTTTTTTTTTTAAATCAACAAACAGTTAATAATAAAGCAGTAGTGACTTCTAATTACCTGTATACAACTGATTACAGCCCATGCCACAGTGACAACCTGTTTCTTAGCAACTCGGAGGTAGGTTTTGGAAGGGCTCCTTCGAGGAAGAGAAGCTCCCATCTCCTGGGGACCAAAGTTGACCAGTAAACTCTGCCTGGACCATGAGATTTTAGGGGCTGCAGTACACTGTAGTGATGTAATTTACCTCCCATAGGAAGAGATCACACTAAAAATAAACAATAGATTTGGGAAGGTGGACAGGGCTCAAACAGTCCTGTAAACGAGCATATTCAAATCATGAATTTGGCATCAGGGATGCCCGAGCATTTCTGGCAGAAGAGGGGCGCAGCATCGCCTGAGCCAGCAGCACAGAGGAAAGTGCAGATTATCAGGGCCAGATGGCTTCACCCAAAAGCTCTGCAAGGAGACAGCAATTGAGCTGCTAGCATGGAGAGCCCTTCTCCTTGAGAAATGCTCAAGACAAATCCATTTCCCAGCCATTATTTTTTTTTCCTTACCAAAAGAAGATGATTATTTTGGGAAGCCATTAAAAGTTACACACAACTCAGTGAACAGTATATTTCTGTAGAAGAAAACTGCACCTTTCTGCAAGCTAATCTGCAAAACAATAAGGGGAACCCACACATACATCATACGATCTTTGGAAACATCTTGGGCAAAGGCACTGGCAAGGGTCTGCTGATGAGCTGAAGTATCCAGGAGAGGGGTATTGCCATGGCTCAAGAACTGATTAAGAGACAGGCATAGCTGGTTAATTTTTAAGAGGATCAAAGACCTGCATCACTGCTGATGTTTAATAAATTAATGAGCTAGAAAAGCACACAAAGAATAAATGTCAAATACTAGAGAGAATCTAGAAAAACTCCAGGAGTACAGGAAATCTGCATAAACAGACCTACGGAAACAAATACATCCAGAATACAATGCAGCCCTACCCCTCGGTAGATGTGAGACTTTTAATTCACTGGAAACTACTTCCAATAATAATTAATAGTGAAAAAGGACAAAATGAAATGGGGCTGCCTACAACACTCCTGCCAAAACTTTTTTTCTGTGAAGTGTTGGCTGGGAGAGTGGCTGGCAGAAGTGTCACCATGTAAAATGACATCAGCCCCCACCTCTGATGCAATCCTAGCGCTGCCGAAGTCCCAGGAGGGGCAAATTGTGGAGTTCAGTGCGAGCAGTGCCAACCCCCACCCTCCATCTTTGACCGATGGCAAAAGTCCAAAGTGCAACAAAAAAAACCACCAAAAAGCAGCAGTCCAGGTCTGATTAATTCCAAGAGGGGACGAGTAACAGAATATACTGGAGGTAAACTGACACCTGCCCCCAGGGAGAGAAACTTGGGCATCCCTTCTCAGTAACAAAAAAAAAAAAAAACCTTAAAAAAGAACGAATGCGAATGACAGGAATTTAAAAAGTGATGGAAAGATATGCTGGGGGACAGAAAAAAAGCTGCAAGGAATGTACTGTACTTCCAACAAGATTTCGCCCAACAGTGGGATTTGCACAAGGATTTACACAGGATCCACAGTCACATTCCTTTTTATCCTTCTTCATTTAAATGTCCCAAGCACAAAATTTGGTAAGAAAGTCACTGTATTGTTGCATTCAGGAGAAATCTTTCCCATACAGCCGTACTGTGACGCAGCATTGCGATGCATATATTCTCATGAAAGATGCTTTAATAAACTGCTCTATTAAAAATAATCTGCCAACTGGAGAGTATCAACTGTGTGAATATGACATTAGAGAGTTGTCAGAAAGTAAACATGGGAAGAAGTAAACACAGTTTTATCAGGAGGGGATGAAACCCAGAAAGCCTGAGAAATAAGCAAAACTGTTTAGTATTTGCAAAACATAAGGCAAAAATTTTTAGCTGAGTACTGAGTCAGTGGGATCTGGGTTGTCCTCAGCCAAGTCCCTTCTGCTGAGACCAAGCTTCTGCCACGCAGACAGGGCTTGTACTTTCTCCTGTTGTCTCCAAAGTGACAACAGCATCCTCAATTGATGTCATTGCATGAAGCTAATATTAAATGCTTTCAAATCTGATCAATAAAATACAATTTACATTAAATGACCAGAAGGCTGTCAATTTTGCTTTTTAATCCTAGACTTCCTCATGAGTTCCTGACTCGAAAGGAAAACATTATGGTTATTAAGTAAGTAAAGATTGATCTATTACATACTATTCGGAAATGTTTTCTTTGAAGCATGCATTAAAAGGTCACGTATTCCCAGCTTTTTCTTTGAGTGAAATGTTAAAAACACTGAATAGATAACATCCAGGGCAGTTTTGCAACCAAGGGTATCAGAAAAAGGTTTGTAGTACCTGTTCTTAATTTACTTAACCTTTTTTCTTGGAAAAAAAAATATCTTTCATATTCTGCATTGAACTAACTACCTAGTTTTCTTTTGTCAGGAAAAAGCAGTGCTATGAACAACATGACGCCTTCTGGACTCGCCATTCCTGGATGCAGACATTACACACTGAAACTAGGGGGGGGTGGCACGCTTGGCAGCGACTCAAGCACCGTACCCAGGGAGCAAACAGACTACTTGCAAGAATTCAAATCAAAGCATCGCTCAGACTTCACAATGTACAGCCACGTTTTGCAGCTGCAATTGCTCCTGTTGACTGTTGTCCAACTTTGCAATTAATGACAAGGCAGGGAATACTTCATACTCCAAGAGCACCTCCATCAAGGGAACCCGCAGCGTTTCACCAACGCTAACGCGGCTGCTGCTGCGGGACGGGATGCGCCAGGACGCCGGGTCCCAGCAGGAGTGGGGATCCACCCGGCTGTCTGGGCACCAAGAGCTGCAGTGCCCCATTCCCTTGTCCTAACGAAAGCGTCACTGACTGCTTTCTCACTCAGAAGAGCTCCCAGGCTTCCAAGCAACACCCGTTCAAGCATCACTTCAGCACCTACTCAAGGGCTTTGCTGGAGCTGTAGCACTCGAGCTCTGGCTGCCCAAGTCCTGGTGCTGCGGAGCCCTCTCTGCTCCTCACCAAGTGGGAGAGCCAGTACAGGTGCAGGAGGCGAGGGCAGAGGGACCAGAGCATCCCACCCTGCTCCCTGCCTGCTGGAAAGCTGCTGACACAGATACACAAATAACTGATAACATTAAGCTACTGGGGAGGAGGGAGTTTTGTAAAGCAGAATGCAGGCTGCTTAAATAATGGATTAAGAGGCATCAAAGAATGTGTACGTAAGAGGACAGAGGGGTCTGATATTTTAGACTATGATAGACCACAATGAATAAATTATAAGAAAGGATGAATACTTTACTAAGTATAAAGATGTCCAGCAAAAGAAAAAAGTTCCTACACTTCTCATCTCCCACTGGGTCCCAAATGAAAACAGAGCTGAGGACTCAGACAGTCTGTGAGGTTTTTTTCTATGTACATTTTCCCCTGGACCGAGGCGCCTTCATTTAAGAGCACCCATCCTGTCTTTAAGCCTTGGATTCTTTTACACCAGAGACAAGCTTGCTTATTTTTCTGACACTACTTGAAGTCCTCCCAGTCATAACAAACTAAGAACACCCAGTCAGTTTGACAAAGATGAAGTGATAGGTAGGAGGCATATTTCATTACACTATCAAGGCTCTGGCGTGGTAATTGGTGAAGAAACAATTCGGAGCTGTCAGCTTGATACACACGCCTTTCCCTGACTGATGTGCCGAGTCCTTGATGGGGTAATGGATGATGTCCAACAGCGGTCATGGCCGCGCTCGCACCCTCTTGCCCAGCCTCCTCGCAAAGCCCTGACCAGCACGACCAACCCTCCCCATCACAGACACGGCCCCTCAGCCACCTCCTGCACATCCTGAGGGCCAGGGCAGGTTCCTCCACCTGATAGATGACTGTGATGAGGATTTTAAATGTCTGCAAGATAAAAATAAATAAATAAATAAATAAATAAATCAAATGCCGAACAGGGATAACCCCCGGTGCAGCCTCCACCAGAGCTGCACACACACTAGACCAACACCGGCACACCCAGGATCTGCCCGTGTTCTTCACCCGACACAGACCCATGGATGATAACGGAGAGATGCTGACTTGTGGCAGTCAGTTATTGACCTTTACTGTCCGTGGCAGCCTTCCTCTTCCCTCAGGGTCTGCCTCACCCCTGCACCACTGAAAGGAAAATGATAGTTTCATCACATATGCCCACAGAGGGACTCCAAAGAGCCCTAATTCAAACACCAAAGTTAACGATGGATGTATTGCTCGTGTCATAGAAAGGGAGAGTGTCTGCCTTCCTTCAACACTTCCATCATATCTCAAAACTCACCTGCTTTCCATCCTTCTTGCAACAGTAATTTGAACAATTACTACCCTGTATTAACAACTAAACTTTATTTTTATTTTGCTTAGCTGTTGACAGCTGCGGGTCATACAGCAGGCAATCAACTCCACCAGCTTTAACCAACAAGCAGGGGCAATACAGGACACCCTGGGGCAGCCAGGGGCCTGCGTCACTCAAGGGTTTTCAAACCTGCAAAGAAAAGCCAATCCAGTCCCATTTTTAACAGCCAGCTGTGGGATAAGTTTGGAAAAGGGGTAATCTGCAAAGCTCGGGTATTTTTCTATAAAAACAAATGTACTCATGGTAATTGTGGTTTTTTAAAACAGAAAAAGAACTCCATTTTCCAGCATTTTCTTACTATTTTCTGAGTGTCAGTGGTCTACATTTTCAATGACACCAGATGCACATGCACACATACACCCCCCTCAGTGAACTACATGGGAGAAGTAATTAGGTAGTGGAAGGTGCAGGATATATTGCAAGACCGGGTAATGTGTCGCCTAAGTTAAAATCAAGACTTTGAAGCAGAAAAGAAATTGCATTAACTGCTACAAAGTAACAGTTTGGCACAGAATATTTTTACAAGAAAAGGAGAAACAGCAGTTTGCTACAAAAGATTAACTGAAAATTATTTTCCAACACCAACTAAGTTGCTTAAAGAAAAACTGAAGAAAAATATTCTGATATTATAGCATCTCAATAGTCCTATGCTAAAACCTAAAATCTCCCTGGATTAATTTTTTCCAGACATTTCCTTCTACAAACAGGAAGGGGGAGAAACAAACCCATCATCTGCAGAAGCAGTTGCTTTATTGTACTCCTCAGTGAGCTGACTGTTTGCATCCGAAATGAGATTCCCTTTGAACAGCCCAGACACCGTTGGAAAGGGTTCTAGTGCCACCTTCTGCACTCTGCTAAAATAGGCAGTAAATGCTGTTGTGCCTTACCTGGAAATCGGACGTCCTCTCCAAGGCAAGGGAGATCGCCAGGCGACAAGGGGACAAGCAGGAGCCACCTCAGCCAACACTGCGGTCTCACAGCACTGCCCTGAACGCCAGTGGGCTCTTCTGAAAAGCAAACACCAACGAGACTTACTGAAACATAACGTCTGGCTCAGCTACTGCCTCTGAACACACGAGCAGGCAAAGCAGAGCTCAAGTTCTGAACGATGATACTCAGCAAGTAATAAATAAACCCAAATTCTAAGTGATGGGGTAGCTGAGCTCTAGCCAATTCATTTCTCACCCTCTAAACTTTATACACGTTATGATGTACTATGTTGTTTCAAATACTTCTCCAAGGGCCAAAACCAAATCTGATTTGAAAAATATCCAGGTCAAAAACCAATGTCATTTTAGATGTTTACATATTCAAAACAAATTCAAGTATTTGTATTCTCAGTAATAGTGGCCTTGTTTTTTTTTTTTCCTTACTATTTCTTTTTGATTTGCCATGGAAAGATAGGAAGAGGAAGGAAAACCACAAAAACATAAAGAGATACACTCTGCTCTTTGTTTTGGAATTCTATTCCCTTATCCAAAAGACAATGGTAATAATAGCAATAGATAAAGTTATAGATAAAATTATACTTAATACATATTTATATATATATAATTTATTATATTTTATTTTTATACAAACTATTTTGTTCATCTATATTTTTATATTCTAAAAATATTTCTGTTCTAAGAGAGGACAGCAACATATAAAAAATACATTTGAGAACATGCCCTATCAAACAAACTGCGGCCAAACACCCCCCAGCCAACCTCTGCTGCCCTTCCCAGCTCCTCTCTCCAGCACAATTTACAAGTCACCACTACCCAGTTTTTCAGTCCCATCCGTTCTCCCCGAGAGCCCCACCTGGCCAGGGGTGCTGCCCGCTCCTTGCCTGGCTCAGACCAGGAGGAATTCAGGTCCTTTTGTTTCTCCCTCCTGTACCTCCTTGCAGTTTATGACAGTAACATTTTCACTTCCCTCATTCTTGGCTTTGTCCCAGAGGGTTTGACACACTTCACTTGATTTATAATTGCATTCACAGAGGGCTTTCCAGCCTGGGGCTTGGGAACGACTCTGTCCGTTTTTACTGCCCGCAGCCTCTACACTCACTCCTTCCTCCTCACCCCTCCCATTCCCCTGGGTAGCTCCCACCCCACCTCCACAAAATGCTTTTATCAGCCGCACTGAGATACCCCTACCATAAATTGCCCAATTCCACCAACACAGAAACTACTAAAACTTCAGACCTGGACTCACCAAGACTGGCTCGGCCATATTTTTCCAGTTTTATTTTTTTCTAGCAAGATTACCCCAAACACAACCAAGATGTGTCTACCTGCTTTGAGGTACTGCCACACCGGAGGAGCAGCTCACACAGCCAGCCCTGACACCTCTATCTACAGGAAAAATGAGTCTGTGGCAAACAGTTTAAGCTGCAGGCTTTTGCTAAGGCAACTGACTTTGGCTGAAATGAGGACGGAAGCCCTCACAGAAGCTGACCGACACAGTTCATAGGCAGGAGGAGCAGCCCGCATTCCGAGTAAGTCCGTTGCTTCAGGCTCAGCATCCTCACACCCACACTGTGAGATTAGAAACTGAAATGCAAGGAGGAGGGTGAGAATTCATGAATGGATAACGAAGAGCTGAGCTACTTGGGCCGTTTTGGGGCCAAAGCCAAATAATATTTAGTAGCGGTTCTTTTATTTCAGACAAAAAGTGTGATCCATGAGAAATGTGTGCTCAGAGGAGCAGAAGTAAGAACTCAACTCCAAGGCAAACACTGCAAATTGAAACAATTATTCAATGTTGAAATCAAAGAAAATTATCCCTCACATTTTACCCTTCTGAGCAGATAAAAAGCTTTCAAGTAGAACATTACCTTCATTTTCTCTCCTGCTTAAAAAAATAAAAGATTAAGAGACATTCTAAACCCTGAGTTCTCTCATTAATGGTAAAACTGGTAAGATTAACAGGAAAAATTGAACCTTAATTATTATTTAATTGCTTTTAAAAACTTATTGCCTTAATATTTATAATTGTACTCTTAAAATTAATAATCCTGATTTGCCACTTCCCCATCACAAACCATTTCTCGCACTTACCCAACTTCCACAGAACTTCACAAAGAAAAAAACTGAAAATACATCTTGAAGACTTCTGAAGTAAAAAGGAAAGACACCATGTGCATCCATAAATTATTTTTTATTTCAAATCCAGCTCTCGGTTTACACTGTACATGAAACACAGGCAATCCTGTAAGCATTCAGGATTGGCAACGTTCATTAAGTCCCAAAACTAAATTTATCACACTGATACCAATGTGACAGTTATACACAGACTCTAAACTTAAGTAAACTGGAGAGACCAAAACCAAAAAAAGAAAACAAAAAAAAAAATCAGAAGTAGCAAGGAACAAGATTCCTGTAGTCTGTTAGGAAAATATAATCCAGAGCTATATCCTGCCTAAAGAACAAGTGGCCCAAAAGCCTCATGGATTCCCTCAGATTCCAATTTCCAGGCAGACCAAGACAGCCCAGACACTCTTAAAGAAAGTCATGAGCCAGATCTTTGCTGTTGTCCAAACTCTCCCCCGGGATTTACTGGCAGTCTCATTAATCCAACCAAACCTGTTTCTGCTGCCAAGATAATTTTGTGACTATTTGTAAAGCTAATTGACCAAAATACTATCTTCATCCCAGTAATATTAAGCCATAAAGGCTGAAGAATATGTTGGCCATCAGCTGTCAACGCTGGACTCAAATTTGCTGAAACTGGTGAACATTGGCAGGATATTTTTCCCTTGGATTAAGTCCTCACAGCCTCTCTTCCATGCATTCAGGCATATGTTTGACCACTTGTTTCAGTGAGTCCTAACATAGCTTGAAAGAAAAGCTCCTCATTAGCTGCTTCCGTACAGATTCAAGCACATGCCTGTACTGGCTTCTACAGCATCATCTGCAGCACAGAAAGTTAAACATATACAAATATTTTCCACAAAACAATCTTAAAAAGCCTGGCAACAAAGCCATCAGTGCAAGATGACAGCATTATCTCTGAATGATTCCCAGATAAATAAATGTGAATATCAGTTTAGACCTCAGAACACCAGGTTGTCATGGCAGGAGAAAGCAGAGACACATGATTCTACGCAATTAATAGTATTTAAAACATTTGCCTCTAAAACCTGGCAAACTATGACCAAAAATTTTACACCTTTTTTTTTTTTATTAAAAAGCTTTTTATTAAAAACATTATCAAATATCTGTGCACAATTCATAGTTAAACGTCGTCTTTATTTTGAGTTGGTTTCATTCTGACTCAGACATTCTACTGACTTTTTTTTTCTTTAAAAATCCTACAAGGTAGAACACACCCCACCCCACAATACAGGAAATTGTATTTTTCAAGAGCTGCTTTTTAAAAATTTTTTTCATGTCAAGAAGTGCAATTTTGCTTCTATGGTTCTTTAAAGTAAAACAGTTTTATCCATCAGTAACACAACACACTACGCTAAGAATTGCACCAGATACCTTAATATATCTTGTGTATCAGCTATATCTACCTTTTCCTATGCACTGCTTAAGGTCATGAGAGATCTATATGAAAAATATGCTTAGAGTAACTCATCTTCACCAGTATAGGCAGGTCAGTAAATGTACCTACACTCTGTGAAATTGCCTATGACTGCCAGAGAATGGAAGTCAATAATATCTACAATTATACCAGTGAAATGTTTACATTTACTGTAACTGTCTTGCTTTTGCATACAAATGTATGCTCTGCTTCAAGCCACTGAGACTGGATGATTATACTGCAAGTCTATCATGGGAATACATTCACAAAAAAATCCATAATTTAACATAAAACTGTTTTTTATCTCACTGAACTTGATTCTTCCATCCTTCTGGCCCCACTTAACAGAACTACTCCCTTTTTTATTCCCCCACTAGCACCAACATGTCAGCTCCAGAGGGAACTTTATAAAGAACTTGGCTTTGGCTTAGTATTTCCTTCACTGAAAACAGTGAACTACACTACTGGCTTTGGAACGATTTTCAAGTTTTCTAGATTGACTCTTCGACATTTTGAGAAAACAAGAGTATTAATACATCAGGCTTTTAATGACTCCAAGAACAAGGTTCCTCATGACTTCATTTCCTTTCAGCTGCAGCTGAAAGATGCCCAGTACATCTTATCATTTGTCATAAAAAACTAGAAGTCCATTCCCTTTAGGATCCTAAAAAAGACTCAAGTTTTATTCCAATTTGCTCATTTTGTTCCATTACAGAGTGCTGTTTTATGTGAAAAACTAGGAAACACCCAGATTACCTTATGTTTTAAGTATTCACTAAGAAAAATATTTACCTGCTTTGAGATAGAAGACTGACTAAACCTACTGAGCAGACCTGTTATATTTTAGCATTTAAAACGAGAGGGAGAAGAGTCAAAGTTTATATTTAAATGCAAAAACATAAAGACATACTGCTCCCTAACCGGAAGATGTTTCTAAACTTGAAATAGAAGTGTCTGTTGTACCAAACAACAAAAGTTAAAGCTTGCTTAACCACTTCTTTCTTACAATTATATTATACAAAGAAAGATCTTCAAACTTAGAAACTATACAGGGACAAGCACAGCAAAGACATGGGTGGTGATGGAAAGGAACTAACCAGCCATCCTGGAACCACTGCGTCATGTAACTCGACTGCAAATGACATACTGGCAGTGTCTTACAACAGGAGGGCAATTCTTATTCATATTTTTACTTACAGGTATAGGACTGTAGTATAAAAGCATTCAGTTTCTTAAAAAGAGACACTGAGGGGCTCTGACAGGACTAGTTCACTCCCAGAGAGACTACACTGACAAACCAAGCTGTAACACTCTCTACCCTCTAGCATTTCCTCACATAACAGTAGGCATAAATTATTACAAAATTAGTATCTACTCCAGAAAATCTTACATGAAATGAATGGACATATCTTTGTACAAAGACAAGTATTTCAGAATTTGGAATGCAAAAATACAGCGCAAAAAGAGTTCTGAAAAAACAGGTTTTACATAACAAAACCTCCCAGAATTAAAGAGTGGGATTATAAAGGTAAGGTATCGTGCTAAGAAGTGATTTGACAAGTTAATAATGGGTTATTTCCCTCGCAGAGGTTTACGTGTTTCATACCAGCATTTTGCTTTATGTTGTTACAATATTTTTATGGAGCATTATTTTAAAATAATATATCAGTCAGAAGTTTAATTTAGAATTCATCATGTTTTACCCTAAATGGCCACTTGGAATGCTGTGAAACATGATTTGCAGCCAGAAGCACCAAGTACATAAATTCTTCCACATCAAAGGAGTAGTTTGTAAATTTTGGATGTTCTCCCAGTGTTGGGTGGTGTCCCTAGACAAATGAAATAAGGCCTTTTAGACAGAAAAAAAAAAATACATATTCCATTCAAGAAGCAAGAAAAAAATCGGAGCATCTGCCATTTTAATTTATTATTTCTGATCCACTGATCTGCTCTGAGGCAAAAGAGTCAGCAAAGTAACTGGATAATAGCAATGCTATGGATAGCTTGGATTAATGGCCAACTAATTTAATTTCTCTTCTTCCCTCAGCCATTAATATAAAGTAGTTTCTTAACCACTACAGGGAAGTCAATTTGGTCTAAAGAAACCATATTTCAAGTACCAAAATACAGATAGGTAAAACAAGCTAACCCTTAAATGCTTCAAGTTATAGCACCCACCCTTCCAGCAGCGGCCACCATTACCTGATCTTGAGGGAATACTTTATTCCTTTTTCGCCAAGTGATGTAGTGAATGCCTCTCAGCCTTGCCAAATCCAGGTAACAACGTTCATCTTCACAATTGTATCTGGGGGCAGGCAGAAATATTGTAATTACCTACAGAAATTGTGGTGAAGTTTACCAGGGTGAAACAGGAAAAAAAAACTTCAGGCCAAAATGTTTGTTGTCCAGTTTTAATACTCCAAAACCATGGACAAATTCTACTACACTGAAAACAACAACAAGGGCTACCATCTGTTCTCCAAATGTGGCCTATGAGGCACATCTGCATGTCAGGCATGCCCCTGTCCAGCTGCAGAAGCTCCGGGGCACAGGCTTCTGATATAGAGACTGGATAAAACGTTCTCAAGCCAAGATTACACTGCAAAGCACCAGCTCCACAGCCTTCCTGCAGCAGAGGCTTTAAGCAGAATTTCCTAGGATGGAGAATTCTGTGCTCTTCCAGTAAGTGTGCAGCATTTCTGTTCAGTTCTGTAGTGGCTAATAACAACCATACTTCGTGACAAAATCTGGCCACAAAAATGATCAGAGGAATGGAACACGTCTCCTACGAAGAAAGCCTGAGAGTTGGGGGTGTTCAGCCTGGAAGAGAAGGCTCCGGGGAGACCTTAGAGCAGCCTCCCAGTACTTAAAGGGGACTTATTCAAAGAGGCTTTGATAGGGACAAACTTTTTAGCAGGAGATGTTGTGACAGGACAAGGGGTAATGGTTTAAACTAAAAGAGGGTAGATTCAGACTAGATAGAAGGAAAAAATTTTTTTACAATGAGGGTGGTGAAAGACTGAAACAGGTTGTCCAGAGAGGTGGTAGATGCCCCATCCCTGGAAACATTCAGTGTCAGGTTGGATGGGGCTCTGAGCAACATGATCTAGTTGAAAATGTTCCTGCTCACTGCAGGGGGGTTGGACTAGATGACCGTTAGAGGTCCCTTCCAACCCAAACTCTTTTATGAAAATATGTTTGAAAGTAAGCTACTAGAGAAGTTTAGGTAAAACAGAATGACACTCAGCCAAGCTTGGCCAGCAAGCTGGTGGTCACGTTCTGAGCATAGAAAGGAGTACATAATTAACCTTCAGGGGATCTTTAACACCCTGGATATGCATCTCACGTAATCAGTTTGCCTAGATCACCAAAATAACAGTTAATCTCAGACTCATCGGGCAGAATCTGACCAGTGAGGCTTTCTCGTTTTTTGCCATTTACCCCAAGCTACCACTGACCAGGCTGCATTTTATTTATACCACAGCATCTTAAGAAATCACAAGCTAATCCTGTATGATATAGCTATGCTGTATTTTATAATGAAAGCTTCCTCAATTTCAATTCCCAGAAGAGACTGCCAAATATGAAGTCTGGACAAGGATGCAAGACAAATATTCATAGTCAAACTACTAGCAAGGGAAAGTGCTTCATTAGCGTATATGAACAGACATCAGCAGTTGTGGTATAAGAGGGGAAAGAGAGAGAAACACTTACAGTTCAAAAACAACAGCCCAGTCTGGCAGAAAGAGCAAATGAGTAAGTCCAGCTCCATGCATCCCAATGAATATATCAGAGTTGTGGGTAATTCTCAATTGCTCTGAAAATTCAAGTTCCCTGCAGACAACACCAAAAAAAACAGTGATCTGGCATGCCTATCCATCTCAGCCAGAATTAGTTACATGTAGAAAGCACAAAATTAACTTAAGGGAATACTGAAAGAGAGAATTGATTTTCTGAGGAACAATACTAAGAATCACAAATGCTGCAGCCAGCAATAACTCAGCATGGAATTAAAAGAAATGCAGACAGGTTTCAAAACATCGCAAGAGTCAGTTCCAAAAATCTGCATTTTTTTTTTTTTTAAACAAGTTAAAACTTTTGTAAGTTTGGGGTTTTTTTCACTTGCCTTTAAAAAAACCTGCATCACCTCCTTTAAAACAAGAAGGACCTAAACTGCATTTAACATAATGTAGAAGTACACAATTCCCACCTAAAGGTGTGGATATCCAACCTGAACTTATGCATAGGGCATCAAGAAGAAATAAGGAGACCAGGCTTTTTTCAGATCCTGGAACTGTCACTCATCCTTTAAATGTAAGCTCCTTTATTAGAGAATAAAGTATTCTCTAAATAACCAGGTACTCCCTGAGCACACAAGACAAGACTGGACTAAAGATACTTAATTGTAAGAAAAGATAGACAACTGGAAAGGGAAATTACAACTGGCTTCATTTGGGTACAACTAATTCATACATTAAAAAAGAGTAATGTCCTCTCTGACCATTTGGAAGAGAGTAGAAAGAAACTGGCTCAAACTGCAACCAGAAAGTTTAAACTGCTTTAAACCGCTCTAAGGACACACAACAGGGAAATCCTTCTAACTATGGAGACAGTGATGCTGCAAGATAGCTGTGGAAATGGCTGAACGGTACCACAAACAGTTTCAACAAGCAGAGGAATTGTGGAAGCACCACTTGGTCATGCTTTCAAGTGGGATGGTCTAGATGCCCTCCCAAGGGTATCCACCCTCTCTTCTGTTATTGGACTGCTCAAGTGCTTTCCTTGGCAGCAGAATCAGAAGCAACTCAACTGCCTCACACTGTCTCTGCTTTGGTCAAAACACTGATCTCTCACTGCTGCTCCAGTTTCTCACTCTTCCTGAATGATCCATGACAGCACATCAAGTAGACGTGAGCTGCTGCCATTTGGCACTGCCATACACCACTTGGGAACTTTTTCAAGCCATTTTTTACTGGCATAGTGCTTACTACATCTAGGCACCACAACTGGACCTCAAGTGGTGTCTTCAGGGGCCACCAGAGCAGCAAATATGCCAAGTTATTACTCAGTACTAAACTAAGGCTCACATACAGTAAGACACTAGCATCATACAAGAGAAATCCCTGTTGGCACACAGTTACTGCAGAGCATTAGCAAATCCCAAAGGTTGATGGAAACACAGCTGGTTTTGGAAGAGGGGAGGAAACAGAAAGAAAAGTGATTTCAAAACTTGTCCATCATATAGTAGCTTTAACTTGAGCCTACTAACTCAACAGATTCATTCTTAAGTAGTGCATCATAGGATGGGAGTGCTTAACTAGTTCACCCACCACTCCCTCAGTAACATTCTTCCTTCCTTACCAGTTCTTGGATTTTGCAAAGGTTAGACATTGGGGCATATGTAGCTTTGCCTGCAAACAGCTTTCACCAGCCACAGGCAGCATGAGATCATACTAATTTCTTCTATCAACTTACGTACTTGTACTTGTAGTCTACCACCTTGACCTCCAACGTCGATACTGTTTTCAAAGCATTCACAAGCTGAGGAGGAGAATAAAAAGACAATGACTGGGAGTTCTCCTTCAATTAATTCCTCCCCAGCACTCCTGACCATCTTACATACTACTCTTTCCCACCAGAGAATTACAATGAGACAGACATACTGTCACTGCCATATAAAGGAGCAGTTCCCCTCCTTTTGTGCCTTCCCACCTAAGATACAGATGTTATTCCTAGCAAAGCAACCCCCAGAGAGGAGATTCGGATCTCCTGCACTCTCACAGAGGCTACTGATGACTTCTACATGCTTCAGGACACAATCCTAAACCACTCAAACTAATAGAAATTTTGTAAGGAATAGTGGGAAGATGTGGGTGGATTTCCAAAAGGTACTCCAATACTTAAACAAGCAAACTGGTAGCTAGGAGGGTTTTCAAAAACACCTCACTACGTCAGACTCCTACTCAGACACCTGAGAAGTGAAACCAGGTTAGAGCCTGGGCTTCTAATATAAAGGGCTTTTTCTAAGTCTCCAATCCACAGTCAGAAGAGGGAGAAAGAGTCAAGTACTTTCTTTTACAAAAGTATAGTAAAGATAAGATTAACTCCTCCTTTTCTGTTATGTTAACGTACTTTCTGTTATGAAAACGTACTACCTGTAGCAGTGTAGACATGCACTGTGAACAGCCTAAGCTAAAGGCACAGATCTAGCCATCTGCGCTGGGTCTGTTCTGCCACTGCATCAAACAAGCCTCAGTTTCTCCCTACATAAGGTGGGGATGATAACGCCAATTCATTTCTGTCAGGCACTAATAGCTAAGAATGAAGACAAGTATGAAAACATTAGATATTATCATTTTACCACAAGAGACGCTACACCGTAAGTCCACTAGGTTGCATGACTCAAAAACGTGTATCAATATGAAAATTCATTAAGTTTTGAATGCATACACTCAGATACAATAGGTTACGCATTTTAATCTGCAAGCATAACAAAGGTTTTTGTTAGAGCCTTCAACACTGCGGATGCTGGAAATAAAAGAGGTAATCTGAAAGCGAAATAATTTAATGTTATCAGAAGCCCTGCAGTGTCTGTTTTTTAAGAGGAAATACTTTTAGTATTACATCTGTAGTCTTCCATCAGATATTTTAAAAGGGCAGCAAGGTTCCGTGTCTGGTGTACAGAAACAGAGACTGGCTAGAAGACATACTAGAAGAAATTAATATTAGCACTGAACGTATTTGTCCAAGATTTGTTAGCAGACACATGCCTTGGCTGTACCTGAAAAAAAAAAAAAATCAATTCAAGGAGCAAAAATTTAACTTCTGATAAATTTGTTTTAAAAATAAAAAGGACCCCACCTCATTCTGGTTTAATATTTTCCGGTAATCTGTACTGCGTGCAAGTATTGTGACTCGAATTTTCCCATCCTAGAAGAAAGAAGCAGCAGTGTATTAGGTATTAGGCAGATCTCACAACAACAACAAAAAAACCCCAAACCAACAAACTCTTCCTATTTGCTTTTGGCAATTATTTGATCAACTAAATATGTTCCCTCCCCATGTAATAGATGATGTAACCACCTTAAAATTCACATTTTATTTTCCAACAGATTAAAAGTGTCAAAAACTTTGTGAAAGTCTGACTATTAACAAAGAATAAAACATTTTCTGAAAGATTTATTTTATTCAGTACAAAAGAGCCTTTGTATTACACTCCATACAGCAGTTTTTGAAAGCAGGAAAGCAGCTTTCAGGATGGCTTCTGCACAATATCCTTGGAAAAAAATATTTTACTTCTATAACAGTTCCTCCTTTTACCTCTTTAAATTAATTGGACTCACAGGGGTAAGCGTTCCAAGTGAAATAAAGAGATTTAACTGCATGACTCCCATTAGTGTCAGCAGGAGAAGCATAACTAAATGCCTGTGCAGTGCTCTGAATGTGTGCCCCTCAGCGATAATATGTAGGCTACTCTCTAGCAAATACTTCAAGAAGCCCAGAGCTGCCGTCTCCATCAATTCAGCCATTGCAACAATATGCAAAAACCACCAGTGTGCACAACCGAGAAGCCCAGGGCCCGGCAGATGGTACCGGGCAGGGATCGGAAGGACCAGATTCAATCACTTCCCCCTCTGATCTGAGCTCAGCAGTAACTGTGAGGGTCGATAAAGAGCAAGCTCACTGCATTGCTCTGTGGGATCCCAAGGACAAGCACCTTGGCAGCAGGCTCCAGAAGAAACCATGTATCTTGCTTAACTAGGAAGGACACAAAGGCCTTGAGCACAGAGAATGGAGCTGGGGAAGAGATCCTAGGGTTGGAAGGAGGATGTGTTAAAGTCTGTCCTATGGAAATAAGACATGAGGGCAACTTTCACAAACATACAGAAATGTTTGCTTAAAGCCTTTATGGAACAGGCTGACTTATTGGAAAAAAATCCCAAGCATCAGAGGAAAGGACAGAAGTCTTTATTCCCCACGGGGTCCAGCATGCTAATGCTGTTTCTCCGCTAAGAGCCATCAGCTCCATATTACAATTTTATTATTCAGTCATCATACCTTGGGTCCTTCTTGTGTGATATTTAATCTGTGTAACACATGCTGAGAAAATGCTCTAAATAGCCCTGTACCGTGGCAGCCAGAGATCTGAAATTAAAAAAGCAACTGTTAATACAAAAAGTCATTTTGCTCAGAAAAACCTCTCTTTATGGTCAGCCTTTTGCCATTCTTGTGGAACAAAAGCCTAGTATCATGCACTGTGCTAAACATGTCACTATTCACTGCAACACAAGTAGCACTTTCATTTAGAAAGAAATTTAACTCTCTACAGTGTTACAGCCTGAATGCATGAGCTAATGCCACCAGGAAAGTCTGTCAGCGTACAAGCTCTTGTGCTCTGCAAAAATACCATTACTTTCACAGTGCCCACCCATTAAAGTGGAGTAATATGTGTCTCCTGAACTGACGTAGCAGATTGCACACAACCAGTTAGTATCAACTAGTAAAAGTAACTTCAAAATCCTAATCTTTAGGGAAAATAATTTCATTTGGAGTTGCAGAGACTTTGCATGCAGTACATTTCATGAGAGCTCAGCCAGATATTCGAGAGGTTCATTAGCTCAAGATTTTAAACTGTCACACACACATCTAGTTAACACAGCGGCTGGATAAAAAGAACTCACCAATGGTGTGTTATAAAACAAGCCATAGCGCATGCGAGGCAGTAATGAGAAGACTGCTTCCTTAAAGCATACCTGCAAAGGAAGATCACAAGAAGTTACACTGCACTGCTACCTTCCGCTGGCACATTCCCTGCTCATTCAGTGGGATCACTGCTTATAATGAGCTAGCAATTACAGGTTCCTGTCAAGAACATCCTCACTTCCTTGACTGTGCAAATGAATAGAACAAAGACAATCCTGATCCCAAAAGAGCTCTCACTTAGGATGCTACAGATGCAAGTGTGGGAAGAGGTAAAAAACCACCCCCAAAACAGAACAAACGTGAACTAAATAGAAGAAAAACAGAGAATGGAGAGTTTAAGACAGACTTTATAAGGGATTTAAGAGACTAAAATGAGCTCTGAATGAATGGGTACATTTTTTGTTGGGACTAAAACTTTTTCTAATGATAAGCAGCAGATATACTAACAGTTGCAGGGGAAGATAAACACCTCAGTAGGATTCAGAAGCTTAGAAAGACCCTTTGAAAGCCCTTAACTTCAGTAGTCAGTACTGCAGAAGTGAAACCAATACATAAATATCACCTCTCAGAAGACACAAACGTTAGGTCCATCTGTATAAAGTATAGACATGTCACAGAATTAGGTTACAGCTCTGTCTCTTGTTTGTAAGGCAGAACACTCATATTACGCAAATTAAACATGCATGTAAAGTATTAATGCTATCTTCTAAAACACCCATATCTACAAGCTTGAGAAGCTCTTGTATTTGCTACCTAGTGACTATGAAATAAAACAAAATACAAAATTCCATACCCTTTTAGAGTCAAATGTTTTCAAGTGTATTATTTCATAGTCAGTAAATGCCTTCCATGTCTCACTGAACAGGTCACCATAGCCATATGAGCTCTAGGAGGAAAGGAAGAAACACAAGGGCATAATGATTACATAAATGCATATAAAAACTCACTTCATGATTTACAAATCTTACATACAAGTTTTAACATATAGTTAATATGCACACCACCACCACGGGACCCAAGACAGCCTAGCACAGAACACTAAGCCCTACGTTTACAATGGCAGTTAACTCAAATTACCTGTCAGGTAGTTAATTTTTAATGAAAGAGTTTTATAAATTAGCAATCTAGACAAGCAGCAGATTAGACTTTCCGAGTTAGAGGCAAGGAGTACCTACTACTTTCTCCAGACACAAGAGAACACAAGTTAAATTTGAGGTAATAGAAACAAAGGGATGGTAGAAAGCATGAACCTCAACTCCTGAGACTAAAAAACCTCCTGGGAATTCAAGTGCAGCAGCAGTGTTTGAAGTAAAAAGTCACATCAAGCCTGCTTCACATCTGCCTCTGTTCTGGGATGGTCACTTGTATCACAAATTGAAGGCAACGATCTGATTTGGTGGAAAAAACAACCAGAAAACTATCTTTTGCATTACTTTGACAAGCTACACAAAGTTTCTCCACAGGGCAGTATAAAACCTCCCTCTGTGCAGCAATGCTCTGTGGAACCTTTTAAGAACCATCTACTCCCCGCAACATTGGCCTAGCAGCAGGGGCTCTTGCCTTCAAATCTGTAACACTTCCTACACATCTGAGGGCTAAGAGTTGCCATCTCTTGCTCTCTGAATGCAATTAAATATGACCTCAGTAGCCCTGGTGCAGATTCTCACTTGAGGCTTCCTTTCAACTCTCAAGCTGGTTCAAGCTGCTTGGAAAGTTATGCGGAAACATTCTCAACAAGAAATCTGAAAATAGGACTACAAATGACCACAGAAAAGAGCACACATCTAATGAAATGTAAGAGAATTTAAAGGGTGCCAGATTTCCTTCACTTGAAGAGGTGCTTCCTTCCCCTTCTTCTGCCATTAAGTTTTACTGAATTTTACAATCCATACTACTTTCTGAGCATCTGTATTACAAGAACTGCTCTTCCAGATTAGAAGTAGAGAACTGATCTTCAAAGCTGAAAGTACTACTTTCTAACCCTACCTGCCCTCCTTGAAAGTGGTTATAAACAGTGCTTTCCCACATTTGCAGTCTGCAAATCTACACCCAGTAGATTTCTTACTCATTTTCTGCTTTGTTTAACCTACACCTAAGGGCATTACTGATTAATAAGAGCAGTGCACTGATTCTACAGTAGCCAGAAAGTATAGCCAAATCTAATTATATCAAGAAAAAAAAATTTAAAAAAAGAGAATGAATAGTAAGCGCAAGTCCATCTTTTGATCAGTACAGACAGTGCATCAGCAGTTAGTGGGTGCCATCATCTGGCTGTACATGGTAATGAACTAAAGCAGACTGAGCAGTTCAGACTCGATTTAAAATGACAGTACTGTGACAGTACTTACTTTGAATCGTACATTTGAAAGAGTTATTTGATTCAACAACGCGATATAAGAAAGAGTTGCTCTTCAAAGTAATTTAGAGTGCTGTCTGACATCTGATCTTTTCAGAAAGCCATCATAGCTGGCTTAACAACTCCCTATATAACATCTAGAGAGCTTGCTTATCAGCCGGGTGCTTTTATTTTAGTTTTCAAAATGTAAGAGAAATAGAAAGAAGGGTCGCTTCTAGCCAAAAAGGTTTCCCATTAAATAGAAAGCAGGGGATATTTGCAGTTCTCTATGGAATATTAGTTGTCCAAGCTGTAAATATTCAGAGAAAATCCAGTATTTCATGAGAACAAGACAGACACGGGACAATGTCATAGTCAAGAACTGTGTTATTTCTGGACCTGATTATACAAGTTAACTGGCATATTACAAATTGCCTAGTTTTTCATTGTGTAGTTTAACACCCTCCTGCACAACTTAAATACTGGCCAGTAAAACTAGTATTACTCTTAAACCCAGTAATGGTTTCAACTCGGCAGTACAGTAGAAATAGCCCCACTTAAAGACTTGTTTTATATGTAATTGTGGCATTCTAAGAAGTTACTGCAAGAAGGCTATTTAAAGGAATTACATATTAGACTCTGTTTTCATATATATAAGGATTTCATTTCGTTGAGTTTTTTACTACAGGCTGCACATTACTGATTTAGAAAGACACAAGGCTGCATTTCTTTTCAACATAGAAGAAACAGTTTTGAGTAAATTACTTCAATATTCTCACAGAGAAAAGTCTACAGAAAGCAGCATGAAATGTTCAAATGCTACATATTAGAAATACAGATCGTGTTATTTTTTAGGTCACAGCAAAAAAAGGCAAAATTATGTCCTAGCAAAAGGTGGGCTATGGAGTAGTGTTCAAACAGCACATGGCTTATTGCAGAAAATCTGTTCCCTAACTATTGTTCGTGCATCTGTATTAACAGGATCCAAAACCTTACCAGTTCCTCATGAGTAAGCCCACAAGAAAGCTAAAGGCTGGCTCCTAAAAGCTTCAGACTCTCTATAAAGCACAAATACAACCCATTACAAATACATTTAAAGCACAGCAGACTTACAGTATCCCACATGACTATGTTGACATCAGTACTGAAGGAATTATTGATATGCTGTGTAATATATAGATTGACAAAATCACAGAAGTGATGGTACATATTCACACCTGAGAAAGAAAGAATTGTTAGCAACACGCTACATTACTTGCTCCGCTTTTTATTGGTTCATGCATTTTTTTCCTTAGTA
This sequence comes from Athene cunicularia, assembly GCF_003259725.1. NCBI lineage: Eukaryota > Metazoa > Chordata > Aves > Strigiformes > Strigidae > Athene > Athene cunicularia. Next base: position 7,864,532 of record NW_020799116.1, read on the forward strand.
ATATCCTGCATTTTGTATTAGTTTTTCCCCTGCTTATGACCGAACGCTTCTTATGCGCCTTAAAAAAGCAAACCTTTAAAGGGAAGGAATCAAGGTAAGAAATCTGAAGTAAAACATAATTTTAAAAAGTTCAGAGATATTAGAAGAGTGGCCAAAAGACATCATAAGAAAAATATAAGGTTCACGCGCTATTTCTCATTAAGGTCTGCAGCTGTTTTCTGAAGGACACGAAAGCAACTACTGCTTTAACAATAGCTAGACAGACATACAGGAAACACTAAAAACAGGCCTTTGGCACTGATCTTAGTTCTGCTTTATTAGGGTTAAGGGAAGCTCTGCAGGACTGCAAGACAGAACTTGTACTTGCACACAGGCCAAAGCCCAAGTAATTCCTCAGGTTTTTTTCTAGGAGCATTCTTGTTCATTCATGGTTTCTTAAGCTAATATCTTACGACCATGGTGCATAAAAAACTACCATGAAACAAAGGAGGTAAAGAAGAGCAGATCCCAGTTTTGGAATCATATGCAGACAGCCCCTGTTTCTAAGCTTCCAACCGCAAAGAGCTGCCATGATAGGAAGGAGCTGCCAGGCTTCCTATAGTGCTCAAACAGCAATTTTCCCACACCTCCCCTAAAACAAAGGCAGCTGGACAAAATCGCCTCCTGAGCCACAGCTAGACCACCCTGCTCAAAGGTACAAATTAACAGCACAGCAACAATTCCACAGTAACAGTTCAGTGGCCTGCAACAACTTTGTGTAAAATACAAGATACTGGCCTGCAGGGAAAGACGGGTAATTCAGTTTACAGTGGCAGTGTGTCACAGGGTCAGAACACAGCAGACAACTATCCACATTAAACCACAGCTTACCCCACAGCAGCTTGTTTGTATGTCTACATCCTGAACACCCTCTTTCTTTCATTAACATTTGTCTGCAAAAGATGCCGCATCAACAAAAAGGCTGGTGAACTTCAAAAAATATCAGATACCACTGGCTGATTCCTAAAGATGCTTGGGGGCTGCCCCTCTTTGAAGAGAATCCTCTGTTACCGAACACACAGTATGATACACATACGCCCATACCTTGTGTTCCATGGTATGAAAGCTGTCATCCAGAAACACAGACAAAAATCAAAGATTGTACAGAAGAGTCTTTGGCACAAATTCAAAGACTGTCAAAACACAGTCAAGAGAATGCCTGTGCAAGACACGAGGCAGGAAGTTTTTCTGATTTTTTTTTTTTTTAATCATCTGTAGGAAGATGTAAGATTTTAAAATTTAAGTTTCTGAGTTCATCAGTGGAACTATTCAGAAAAAAAGGAATGAAAGAGTCACATAATTTTACAAAAATAAAAATAGATTACAAGTGAACTTCACAATCACTAAAACATAATGTAGATAGGGGAAGTTGGATACGGGCTTTTTTACTGCAGTACTGCAGGATAAAATAACTAAACTAAAGATACCAATTACCTGCATCTAATTTCATGAAGTATGTTGGCTTTTCAACAACAACGTCACACTTCTTATCTTCTAGGGGCCTGAAGTTTAATGCAGTAAACGTCTGGAGTTCTGCAAACCTACAGAGATTCAATCACACAGAACATGCTTTGTCATTAACACACTTAAACAAACGTACTTCATACATCTACGATTTAGTAACTGTTCATCCAGTCCATTTGATTTAACAGGACTGTTGAAACCTGATAGGGTCTGACAATTAAAATATTTAAAATTGTAATGGAAGGTTCTTCAGGTTATGAGCTTCAAGAGGTTAAACACCACCTTTGATCTCAGGAGTGAGCAGCACCTTTGATCTACAAATCACAGCAGTAGAGATGTAACAAAGAACCTTAGAGCCTAGATCTGTGGGTCTGTCCAACTTGATCTGCATTGCCAAAGACACTTCAGCAAGATTCTCATGCTTTAGTCAGAATAATAAATGTAGATGCAGTATTTATTATTAAGGATGAGCAGTTGAGATGACAACAGCATGTAGAGAAGAAAAGTCTTTTCCTCCTCTGCAGCTATTCTTAACTGAAACTGACCATCAATGCAAAATGAGAAAAAAAAATTAAAAAACACGGGAGAAGCATAAAAATTAATTCTTATATGGACCTTAATGGCTTGTGTTCCTTCATGTTTCATCAGTTAACTGGCAATGCAGCTGTTAAGTGCTAACATGCAACCCATGACACTTAACCAGCTACCACAAAGCACCTTCTGCACTTCCTACTCAGCCTGTGGAGCGCTGCCCATTTCACAGCCCAGACACAGGCTCCCTGGGAACACCACATGAATACGCATCCCGACCAGGCGCTGCACTGGCCCCGGCCTCACCAAGGACTGTGTGAACCAAGACACAAGTGCAAACTTTAAGGCATTTCACAACAAAACGATTGTCTCCTACAGGCAGATTAGGCATAGAACCAGCACCTTGTCCAGAAAACGGCTGAAGGTTAGAACTTCAAATTACAAGATATTTTCAGATCTTTTGCTGCTGTAAATCGGGCTGGACACAACTGCACACAGCATAGTTCAGAACACTTTGCACAGATGTAATTACTAGTGGTATAGAATAAGAACTCTCAAATTGATCTTAGAAAGGAGCAACTATTTCCTCAATGCAAATGAAAATAATAAAAAAGAATTAGTAAGTGAACGTGGAAGCAGCCTTGACAAGTGATTCTTACCAAGACTGCAGAGGGCTCTTGCGTTGACCTTCAGCCAAAAATGCTTGAACGTCAAGGGTGCAATGACCTCCGATTTCTCCCTTCTGGAAAAAGTCTTCCTTGAATCTAATGCAAATTAGTAAAAGTCTATCAGCTTTTGTGTAACAGTGCTACAAGTGCTCTGCAATCTCAATTACATACTCCAGCCAGCACTAGTCAATCACAATTCATCAAGGTACTTCAAACATATTTAAAACCTGAGCATTTTCTTCAGCCTAAACCAAGCATTTCCCATAATTCCCAAATAAAGATAGTAGTGTCCTTGGAGTTCTACACATCAATTTAGAAAACAGTACTAATCCACATAGAATGTTATCAAGAATCATTTTCACGTACCCAAGTGAGTAATTTGATTTTGCTACATGACTACTTACAGGAGCATCATTAGTTGGGTTTTTCATTTGGTTTTAACAACAATTTCTCACTCAAATTTGATTCAGATTTCACAACCCAGTTAGTAACCCAAAAATTTTATACAACATACAAAGAGTACGGTGAAAGAGTTTCATGAAAACAAATAGCCAACTAAAAGCACCATCTAAATTAGCTCTTAGGATAGGCTGAGAAGATGACAAAATCCATTCTGAAGGGTTTCAGTGTCACAGTCATGACTCTTTTCAAGTCAAGTATGCAAGACACTAACTTCAAAGATAAGGCAGAAGGAAAAAGGAGTGACATCAGCATCAGTGGTATGGGGTTTTTTACCCAGTTTTCCAATATGTAGCATTTTAATTTGGGAAGTGGGAGATCCAGGTGCAGATCTTTCTTCAGTCTCACTGTATCTAAAAGTACAATTCCTCGTTTTGGTATAAAGGTACCTAGCACAGGAAAGGTCTTCTTGGTGCCTCATACAAAAACTCTACAATTCTACTTTGCACATCACATAATCAAGAAAGGATGTGACTAAAGACACAGGAAGGATGTGACCAAAGACACAGAAAAGTCTTCCTCTCTTCCATCAGGAGGATTTCAATCACCCACCCTCATTTCATAAAACTGAGAGTTCAGGTTTTTAAACAGCCTGTACCGCTGACAGCAGCAGCAGACAACAATCAAGAGGTGTAGATCTCAACAGGACTTCAGCAACAAGTCTCTGATCAGCAGGAAAGCCCATGGCGACAAGCACACCGGCTTTGTTAAGCAAATTCTGAAGCCCTTTTCCCTGCCATCCCTTGGTTTTACTATAACATAAGCAAATCAGAGACCTGTCGTGGTTTCTCTTTACAGTTCGTAAATCAATGTACAAATTTGTTGCTCTGCAATGCTGAAGGTACTGAGAACAGGTCAGAGATGAATCTCCCTGTTAAGAAAAGAACAAGTACGATTTTGTCAATAACACAAATTACGTTTAAAACAAAATGAAAAGTATCATATCTATCAGAAATACCTACTGTTGCTGTAGGCTTACAATGCGTTTTCATTTCATTTAGCCTCTCTCGAATGTAACCGAAGTCAGCTTGTTTCCAGAATATCTGTTGAGCTGTCTCAATGTCACTTGCCCTGATATATGAAGGAGAGAGGAAAAAATTCAAGGTCCATTTCTCAATTCTAGCAATAACTTCAAACACATAACTTTTTTTTTTTTCTTCACTGAAAGTGGAAAGAAGAGGTAGCCAGTTACTTTATTGACAGTTAAGATGCAAAACAGGAAGCAACTTATCAGCTGCATGTAAGGGAAAACATCAATGACAATTTAAAGATATTCTCCCGTAAAAGGGTATAAATGTTTTTTAACATTTTTTCCTCTGCTCTTAAAGCTAAGAAAGGAAATGCAGAGTTATTTTAGGAATCTGAATTCAAGGCTAAATCAGAATAATGAAAACATTGCGGCAGGAAGCATTTCAAACAGTATTTTCTTCCTTAAAAAGTTAAATTTTTCAAATGAGGTTGAAAGACATATGTTATGTATAAATACACACATTATATATACAGACTCATCTCCACAATCATCCTTTAAATATCACAATAATGTTAACCTCACAGCTAAGATAAGAATAAGAACTATACTCTTTTTTTTGAACATACTGTACTTTGCATGTTTAGAATGAATCTTACCATCCAGTTTCAACATAATCACACACTGGGTAACTGAACCTGTAATCTGATTTGCAAGATTTCTCATAACCCCAGCAGGATTTTAGTTTCTTCAAGTATTTCTGTAACACAGAACAAGTGAATCACATTATACGACAGCAAAATGAGAAGTGACTTAAATCAGTTGTTAGCTTATAAACTACCTCTTGTGAATAAATCCTGCATAAAAGGCTTTCAGTTTGGTCTTTCGGATAGTTTCAGAAAGAACACACAGATCCTTTATGCACAACAAGAGGACACGCATACACAGCAACATTATCCTTGCCCAGGACAACTACTTTTCCTGACCCAGTTAAGTAGGATTCCAAAATTTTCACATCACTGATAGAGCTAACAAAGCTAAACTCACACAAAGCACAGTGCTCCGAGCTCCTGGCTGAGTGTACCACTGCTCCCCAGGCAAATCTAGAAATGTCAGCTGTAGAAAGCCTGAGAAGGAGGAGCACAGCTCTCACCCCCAGCTCTACGAAGCAGCTCCAGCCTCAGAATTGCTCCCGAGCCACACGCAGCCCAGAACCTCGGGTTCAAAGTCCCTGCTTCAGGTGAATAAATTATGCGCAACCACAGAATAAGATTAAATCAGCACTTCATTGATTTGCCTATACTCTTGGCACTTCCACAAAAGTACTACAGCATGCTGAAAATCACAGGCCTAGAAACTACTACTGAACACCTTTCACATGCGCAAGCATCATTCAGATTGAGACCATCATTTCAGCTCTGCAACAATTAAAAGAGAGGGGGAAAAAATCTTGCAAAACAGTACATTAAAAATCCAGTGTGGTGACAGCATCAGATTCAGGAAGAGCCCCCATTTCAAAAGCAACAATTCCAACCCCCAGTGGAACCAACTCACTGGCAAGGAGACCAATTCATCACCATCTTTAACTGCTATGACTCCAAGAATAAACCACCCCAAGATTACATTTGAACAAACAAACAAACAAAAAGCAAACCTACTTTATATGGGCAATGAGAGTCCCGCTTACAGATGCCAGCAATATGTTGATTATTGTGCAGAAAGTACGGAACATGTTCATCTGGCAAATTGATAGTTTTGTACCTATATAATGGCTCTTCAGGAATGTTTTTGAATTCAGTACGATTTTCAGGTTGGGAATTAGCCAGAATTTCTTGCAGTAGAAATCCAAACGCAAGCAACATGAACATGGCAACCTGTGAGTTCTGTAATCATAAAAAAAAAAAAAGACATTTAATATATCTGCAGCATAGCACATTTCAAGACTAGACAATATTCAGCCAAAGTTCATCATGGTACTAGTATTTCTGGGGTGGTTTCTATGAAAAGTAAACTTTCACTAAGTGACTAGACTGGACAACCTCAGAACTATCCCTGAATCATTAGTCACGGAGGGTTATTACGCACTACCAACTCACAGTCAAACTAAAATGGGTGTGTTTATTTTAGCTAAATCCCAAGAGATCCTGAGAGTTCAAATGTGGAAACTAAGTATAGAGAATATAATATCCAGACAGCAGAAAGAAAATGTAGAAGAATTGGGGAGGGGGAAGGGTGAGAAGAGGAGGAATTTTAGTTTAAAAATGAGTATAAAAATAATACATTCTCCACTATGGAAGAAATTAATCGTTAGCCAACGGAAAACTATGGAGTCACAAACGGTCAGAATTGAGTCTGGTTCAGGATGGTTGTTTTTAGTAGTTAAAATTATGCTAAAGAAACTTCAAACAGTAAGTTACACACTTAACATTAGCTACAGGCCCACACATATCTACACCCTCTAAAGCAGACCTGAATACCTTTCTTGGCAACCCACCCTTCTCAACAGCCCTCCTTGGAACCATTAAACTTCCTGAGAAAAAAATGGATAGCCTATATCTATGATGCCAAAAAAGGTTTTTTAATTTGCTAACATTTGCATGCTTGCCCGCAGCTGAAGCCTTTAGCAATATTCCAATACAAGTCGTTTTACCTGTTTGGTTTTTGGAGAATCTCTTCAGATTTCCCAAGTACACAAACCCTTCAAAAGCACTAGCAGCAATAGGTCCACATAAAAGTTCAAAGGATTTTTTTTTTTAAATGGAGTGCTGTGTTTGTCTACCAAGACCGTAAAATAAAAATGGTGAAAATCAGCAATGTATTGATTTGCTGCAGTAGATAAAAGCTGAATATAAATTCTAATCTTTGATCATCACAAAGAGTTGCTTTCTTCTTTTTAGAAAAGGCTGAACTGCTAACATTGGCACATCATAATTCTAACACAGCAAAACAGTAAGTTCCAACAAGTGTTTTTATAGGGGGTGTGATTTTGGGGTTATTTTGTGAGAGGGTTAGGGGGGCGGGTGTTGATTGGGTTTTTTTGAAACTTAGAGCAACCAACCATGCTTCATGAAGGCAAAAAGTTAAATTCTAAAGTATTTTTAGAAGAAAAATGGTTTCACCGTGGTTTCCAAAAATGAAACTAAGACAGTAAGAGGGTAGTTATTTCCCACCTCCCCATAAAAAAAAAGTCTTTTATCTTATTAAAACAGTTAAAGATTCTATGACAGATGGCGAGTTAAGACAAAGTTTAGTGTTCTTGCTCTATGGCTTTATTGAAATCCTCATAATAACTGCCTGAATCTCAAACTGAACTAGGCTCTTCCAAACATACCCTTGCCTGTGTAACTTCAGTGACCAACTGCTCTCCCACTGAGGAATAAATCCCTAACGCCTGTAGGAAAGTCTTATTACTGAAAGGCTTTTCTCCATAAGCAATTTCTCATCATTCCCAGGCTTTGCCTCTCTCAGGCCACTGAATACACAAGCAGGAACAGAGTTTTCTAACACAAATTACAACGCACAGAGGAGAAAAAAACCTCTCA